>NC_064670.1:119533407-119837446 GCF_943734685.1 Anopheles coluzzii | reverse complement strand
GCGGTCGAGATTTCGATCTCGTTCGCCGTGTCCGGTTCGTCCTCGCTGAAAACTGTGGGGAAAACTAAACATCCAGTGTCGTCAATAAATGTTTCACCCTCCTGATTTTGGTGTTCCAAAACTTACACATTGGCTTCAGCTGACTGACCAACTCCTCCTTGGTCCACTCCTTCTTGTCGCCCCACAGCGCGAGGTTGGGCGTGATCACGGCCATCTTGTTGTCGTCCGGGTACGGCACGTTCAGATAGTGCACCAGCACAATGTCCGGATTTTGGAGCAGCCAGTAGCAGCGCCGATGAAAGGTGGGCAGGATGGCCGAATGGACGTAGCAGCCGTAGATGCACTCCGTACCCTGCACCTTCAGCTTCATGTGGTCTTCGCGCGTCGTTTTGCCGTCCTTGCGCTTCTTCCAGCAGTAGCCGTCGCGCCGGTAGCGCACCTTTTTGCGCGAGTACAGCAGCATCGAGCCGCTTTTCGGTCTGCAGCAAAACGGGGAATAGAGAATGAAAAAATACCATCACTTTCCATTAAAACGACAGTGTTTAGTGTCATAATAATGTTGTACCAGTTTTTGGAGGTTATTGAATAACAAAAACCCTAACACTCTTAATCTTCCCGTGCGCTTATTCCACTTCATCATTAACCACTTAACTTTGATGCGTTCCAGGTATCCCCTACCTCCCAAAGAAGTCCCTTTTCGCACCAATCTTCCCCCATCAGAAACACCAAACCGTTCCGGTAGAGCGACCTCCTAAGTCTTACACACACACACACACCTCACACAAACCAACCACCAACCGACACAGGTACGGGAGTGGAAAAGAAAACGGATCGTTACCGTCGAATGAAATTTAATGACCCATTTTAATTTCCATTTGCTTGCGCCCGGGCTTGGCACGTGGCGATGATAATCCGGCAAACGTGCCGGCACTGTTTTGGTCCTTCGAGCCGGAGCGGAGAAAAAGGTGACGCGTGGTAGAAACCCTCCTGCGGTACGGTAAGGTGTTTAAGGGCAAATACATTCCCTTCAGAGCGGAAGGTATTTAAAGGTTTGCGGTTTGCACACGTCCCGTTGGTCCGTCCGTTGGGACGACTGTGTACTAAAAATGTGAAAATTGGGCAACCTCTCCCTCTCGTGGGGTGGTTTTCGGTTGATTGGATATGTTGTTAAATTTAATTATATTGACATCAACTTTCCGGAGGCGTGGTAAGGTTTAAGGAGTGTAAAGATCAATGAGCTGGTAGAGAGTCCATTTAGCAGACCATCTTTGAGTGCAAAGAGCTCCCTGACCATCCCTTTCGGGTCAGATCGTAATGACATAATTATCAATCGCTTTTACAGGTGCTTCAGTATCAATTACGAAGGCGTTACACCCGTTTTAACTGAATGTCTTTCATTACGGACGTGCAATTAAAGGACGTGAGGGTGATTTATACAAAAACCTAAGTATTAAACCCGTTTTGTTGTAACGATGCACGTATCATGTTAGAAAATGTGTTCCGACACCATTCACTTCCGGCCAAAAGCCGGTCTGAGGCGTTACAAAAACACCTACCTAGAGCAGTTGTTTAAACGCCTTTAATCGCTCGTTTTAAAAACAAACCCCTCGCCATAATTACGCGAGAAGGGCTTACCTTTAATTACTTCTTGCTTCTTGTGCTGCAAACTATCTTCATCTACTTTCCGCAGTTAATTAACTCCCATAGGCCGGGTTGCCTGTTAAGCAGGGACGTGTTGCCATTTTTCACTCCTCACTCAGACAAGCAGCACAGGCGTGTGCTGCACAGTGAAACGTATTACACGCAAAACTATTGTATTGCATACCATTAGCTAACCAGCGCACCGGGGTTTCCAGACTAACTAGCTTAACCCAATTTATTTGTCAACCGATGGGAAAAAGCCGACGCCAAGTAGTTTATCGGTGATGCTAATAAATTTCCAATCCTGCACACATCCATACGCACCCCACATTGAGCTGCGCCTTCGAAATGGCCGGCACACGGGACCCACCGCAACGTACACACTTCCGGGTGGAAGCGAATAATTAACTTCTCACATATTTTTCCCAAGCACCAACGAACGCAACCGAAATGCGCGGGGCAGCGATCGCGCGCGGTACCGCTCGAAGAACAAACGCGCGACAGTTTATTTTCCACCCACCCCTTGCTGAAAGAAGCCACCCACATAGTTTGCCAGCGGTACGGCAGCAGTACGGTGCCACTGCTTGCCACAGTTTCCAGTTCCAGTGGGAAGAGCAGCGAACGAACGCACCTAGCGGTAGATCCTGGTAGGCTAGGATTTCTAAGCGCGCGCGAAAGGATATAAATTGCCTTTTTAGTCATGCATGCTTCCTCCGTGTTTTCCATCTCACACACACACACACCCAGACACGCATACACACTTATACAGCGGAACCGGAAAGCGTACAGCCTAACTTGTTCCCTCGAACGGCTCTGTTCGCAAGCCACCCGGAGCAGGAATGCGTTCGTCGAAACTTTCCCATCCGGTGGTGCATGGTAAAGGGTCTTTAATTAATTCGCGATGCAAAGTGCATACCCGGGTGGGCCTGTACGGCTGGGTGTACGCGTATGGAACTGGCACACATACACTCACACACTCAAACACACAAACACACTCAAGCAGAAAAGCTTTGCCTTTCCGATTCTAAAGGCTGCTAAAGTACGCCAAGCATTTGAGTTTTGAGTAATTGGTCCGAGCCAATCATTGTTGAGGGAAAATGTTTGCTAAATGGTGCTGTGACCTGTAGCTGTACCGGCAACACTTAACGCATCACGCATCATATCGGAAAAGGCTAATAGGAGGTGAATTATTGGGCATCAAAGTGTATGAGAAGTAATGAGGCTTCAAGGCTCGTAGAAAACAAATAACAATCAGAATTGTCAAAATTGAAAGATTGCTGAAGCAATGAGTTCTCAGACAATTGGGAAGAATTAAAAAGAATAGAAAGAACTTTAAATCATGCTTCATAGTCATTGAAAACAGTAAAAGTGTGAAAATATAACGCCAAGAAATTAAATAATTAACAGAAAAAAGAATATCATCAACAAAAAAACAGCAAAAAACACAATCATCAACTAAATAAATGAAGCGTACTACTAAACATAAAACATATTCCATTGTCCGTATAACCTCAGAACAAGCGATAAACTTCGCTGACCAGTGTCACTGTTATCTAAATCCCATTTGCTGCCCATTCATAACGTCGGACTTATGAAGAATAGCGCTAAACAGAACATAAAATGCCACGGAAAAACGCACACAGCACACGGAAACCTTATCGGTCAACGAAAAACTAGGTCGTCCCTATCGTAAGGTTTACCGAGCAGGAGAGGGGTCAGGGAACCCCCAAAAATGACCACATGCCCCGGTAGGCACACGCTTCAGCACCGTAAGCCTACGTCAGCTCTTCAAAAAAAAGGGATCACGGCAATAAATTTGCTCACTAATGCAAACACCCTATAAACCATTCGCTACTCTTCCAACTGTGTCTGTGTGTGTTTTTGGGGACACTAAGAAGAAGGGTCCTTTATTTACACCTTCCATCAACGGAACGGCACGAACGGGTGCAAGCCAGCTCATTCCACCGAAGACGAAAAGTCCGTTCCATCGGGTTGGGAAATAAAATGTTTAAAATTACATCACACAATAATCATAAATAGGTATATCTTCCGGTGTCCACAGCTCCACACAGACACACTGACACGTTTATGTTGATAATGTTGACAAACCTGTATGTGTGTGTGTATGGGTGCCCCAAAGTGTGGAACGCTTTGAACTGTGTGTTGAGGGAAACGAACCCCACTGCCAGCAAGAATCCAAGCATCATCCGCGCCCTTGTTGAGCGAGGTGATAAAGTGAAATTAATATGTGTTTGTGCGAATAAATCTTCCCTCGAGAGTCGAGCAAAGGAAGGACAGGAATGAAAAAGACACCCTCCCCGAGCTGGCTGGTCCCGAACAAGATGTCCCAAGATGTGATGAGTGAGTCGTTTATGGTGCGCTTCGGGGTGGGCGAAGGATGCCACCTGTCTGGCAAAAGAAACCGTTCGCACTAAACACGCTTGACAGGCACGCCGGCCTTTTTTACGGCACATCACTAACTCCCTCTTGTTGTCGCTCTTTGGTAGCGAGAATGAAAATCATCATAAACCGTTTACCTCAGTTTGTTACGCGACACGGACAGTTAACCTGCTAGGAGAACCAGTCGTCTTCATCGCGCACTGCCGCTGAATTTATGAAATATGTTCGTTTATGTTTGTCTCCCACGGGTGCTGCCCTACAGCCCAGAGTGGGAACAGTGGTGGCTGTGTCTCGACATATTCTTTTCCATTTTGTTCGCGAAAGGAGGGTTTTATGGTGACAAGAGTCTCTGTGTCTCTGTCCAAGTTTATTATTAATTTGTTCATGCTTTATACTGAATAAGATGGGTTGTTTTAGAAGAGGGCAAAGAGGGCAAGGGACACATTAAGCATACATCTAGAGCGATATGGTATGGCAACTTTAAACGTACCTCGTTTTAACTTCCTTCGACTGCCACTCGGAATGTTTATCGAAGCTGATTAGGATGGCCGCAATTTCCTGCAAATAGAATGAAATGCAGAACGATAAGTAACAGTAAACAAATACATGAATTTTGTCTTCATTTAGCAGTGTAAACTATAAGTTCACCATCATCGATTGTAACTGATTAAGATATGTTTGATAAAAGATAAAAATCGAAGTCATTCATTGTGCTAAAACTTGTTTGTAAATTGTGTTTAATTAATAATTAAATCTATTTCCAAACTTTGTTTTTTTTTGTCATTTTTTGCAACTTATAGCCCTTTTATAAACTTCCTTCAAATACACGAAAATTACCTTAAATCACCCTCAAAAACCATCCTTCTAACCCATAACAACTTCACCTCAACCACCGTGGGTCGGTTCGTCTCAGCTGCAAGCATTTAATTTACCCAAAAACACACACAGACACCATCCACGATCACCAACACGGACGCCTCATCTCGTTCTCATTAAAAGAAAAAAAACAGAAACACATCACCCGCCACCAGTCCGTTTTGCTTCGAAAAGTTTGCCCCTCGGTTTTCCCATTTCCCATCAAAACCCCACCCCCACGATCCACCCACGCAAGAGGAGCAAAATGCTTACCACGCAGGTACAGAAACGGATCCTTTTTTTTGTGTCTCACATCTCACAGCACATAGTGCCATCCTGCTTTGGGGAAAACAGCAAGGCATCCACCCTCCGGTTGGAATGTTCTGCTCTCGCCTCGCAGCCCGTACACACGAACATAAAGCACAACTTTCTCACGCTTCACCCACTGCACCTCATCCTCAACCGGCTCCGGGTGCCCTAATTGGGGATGTTTTATTTTGTTGTTTTTCCCCCCCAACACCAGCCACCAGCCGGGCCGATAAAGACGAGACGATGAGCGAGCGCGTCCTTTTGCGCTTACCTAGCACCAGGGAAAAGCAACTATGTTCGTCGTCGTCGTCGTCGTCCGTCAGTCGTGTTATCAGACGTTTCATCGTCGTTAGGTCGTCTCGTTTTCCGACGACCAGCACCACCAGTTTCCCACGCAAGCTCTCTTTTTCCCTACCGCGCGGGCAAAAAAGCAACTTGCTCGCTCGCTTTTTCCGGTACGGCGCTCAACCATCCCGTTCCTGCCTGCTGTTATCTCTATGGCGCGCCTGCTCGGGCCCCCTTTTTTGTTGCTATCACACACATTCGCTTCCTCCCGCTCACACGCTCTGGCGAAGGGATGGGGATCGTTTTTCCACCAACCAAAGCGCTGAAGCTTTTTGCCGAAGCTTCTCGTTTTGGAAGCAGAAAAAGAAGAAGAAGAAAAAACAAGAGACGAACCAGCCAGAGGTCGTGTCACCCAACCAACCGTTCACCGTTTTGTTCTTCGTTCTTTGGCTACGTAGGCGCAAGAGGGGTTTTTTTTTCGTCCGCGAAGGCGTATGTGCTTTTCTTCTTGTTTTCCGGCGGACTCGTTTATCTAATTATTTCGGGCTGGCTTCGGTTGCTGGGGTCGCTCCCCGGGGTTAAATTTATGCATTCCAAATTCCGTCTTCAGCCGTGCGCCGATTTGTGATTGTGAAATTCTCTTCCGAAAGGGGGAGTTTACCCACAAACTTCCGGCATCTGGCCTAGCACGGCCACTGGCACATCAAATGGGCGTGGGAAGCAGCGCTACGTGAAATGCCTTATTTTTCTGAGACCCACGAATATCCGATAAGACATTGAAAAAGGCGAAAGAAAAGGATACGATTGCACCGAAGCATTGAGAAGGTAGTTCAATTTACTGTGTTTTCGTGCAATTGGCTTCCTCCAGCAAACTTCGCGGGTGGAGTAATGATTTTTACTTTCCCGTCGTTCCTTATCTGGCCTCCAACAAGCCGCTCCAAAATCGCGCTGTGGATGTTTTAGGGACGAATCGAGCAAGGCACGAAAGAAATTGCCAAATAGCAAACTGAATTGGAATAAATTTAATGTTGCCGCACGTAAGTAAGTAAGCGTGCGTTAGCTTCGGAGCAAGTGGAAGAATGCCTTTTTTCCGACGTTGGTCGTTTTTTTTCGAGTGGCCCAGTTCTTGCAAAACCTGCACTCTTGCCGGCTACGTGTGCCAAAAGTAACCAATTCCGGGGCGACATTTACTGTGACATGCACTCTACCACACTTCCTGATTTGCTCTGTAAGCATGAAATTCAATCTTCCTTTTCCGCTTTCCGTTCCGATTGAGACTCCTGGGAAAGCTGGGAAAGATGCTGTCCCGATGAAACGGTCCACTTCACTACCGCTTGTTGCTGTTGTGCGTCTTGTCTTGTCTTGGCTAATGAGATGCAAACGACAATCTTTTGTTGCAGTTTTACAGCGCCCAGAACATCGCTGGCTCATCTCGCTAGCAAACCGAGGACGCAAACCAACGTGGTTAATGTGCGATTCTGTTGTAGTCTGCCGTGCCGTTGCATTACCCGATTTCAATCAGGAGAAATTGAATGCAATGAGCATTGCTTTGCCATCGTGCGCGAGTGGAATGACTTTGTACAGATTTTCATTCCCCTTTTGCAGCATATGGTTTCTTTTACATGTCCGTGTTTTTTTTTTTTTGTGAGGGACACTACAGCAAGCTGCTTGGTCGTGTAATGCCAGCAATCTGATAAGTAAGTGGTGCTCTCTGGCAGTGTAGTTTAATTTAATATTTGCATATGGGGAAGTTTGGTGAAGCGTTTGGAGCGCTTTGTTCGGGGGAAAGTATGCATGGAATGGGGAATGTATGATGACAATCGCACATTACGACGAACGATAAGACATCATGTATGTTTAAACTTCCAAACGCTTTAAGGTAGAATACATCGTTGAGCATAATCCATATCATTACCAGTCTTACTCATCTTTACCCATACACACACTGTACAACCTTTGGGTAGCTCAAGTACATCAAAAACAAGCCATTCCGATCACATACTCTTTCGATTACACAATCAAACATGGGAACACAGTAAGCAGATCCGCTTACGGTTCCTTATTACTTCCCCGACCCTTCAAACCGTCCAACTTCATCCCGGGAAAGAAGTCACCCGCTTTGAAGAACAATAAAATAACACTAACATAAATCATGTAATCGCTTACTATCGAACGTGAATGGAAAGCAAGCCGAGCCCGCTTGCTCGTTAGAACAATGTGAACGATGAATCTTCACGAGCCGGCAACGAAAAGTCTGCTGCCATCAACCGATCCCGACCACTCGCACCGAGTGAAAGCACACACCCTCCTGGAAAAGGAGCATAAAACCTGTACGACAAATAGTAATAGCCCAACAACGGCCATAACAATTTGGCATCCCGTTTGGCCGCTCGGGCGACGGTACAAAGCTGAGCCGTTCTATCTTCATCTCGGCCAACCGATGCACCTTTCTAGTGAGATGTATGGAGAGGCAGAGTAAGTACGGGATGATGCTCCTTTTCTTCCTCTTCATGCGTGTGTGTGTGTGTGTGTCTCTATGGATTTGGCGTCGATAGAATTGCTCCGATAGGCACACACTTCGTACCCAATCGTACCGAGCAATGGAAAGAATTGTGAGACATTCCTTTGCCAGCAACGAAACCGTCCCATCGACCGACCGACCGACCAGCTTCCGGTCTGGCTCGCACATCCGCACATAATAACACACTGAATGATGTCCTATAAAATTTAATGTATGATTATATTAAAACCGTATTATTGTTTTTATGGATTTTATAAATCTGATAAAGTAGGTGAGCTCCGGGCCGGCCCCGAGCGAGCAGACGTAGAACCATTCTCATTTTCCAACCCATTCACCCGATTCCGGGGAAGAACCATTTGGCGAATTTTCCACACCGTTCAATTCATCCTACTCCCAGGGGCAAGGGGGATGAGTAAGTGTCTTGTAAAAGCGCTGAGCGCTTTGTAGGGGAAGCCATTCAGGTTCGGTTCCTTTGCTGCCTCCATTTCCTTTGCAAAGCTGCTGCTTCTCGCTAGCAATGAGCGAGAATTTTCAAGCAAATATTTTATGCGCTCCGTTGTGATTAAAGCGTGCGAGACCAAAACCAATCGAGATAAATGATTATGTGGCCGTTTTCTTTGCTTCCCTTTTTTCTGCCGTTCTGGAAATGAATGTTCCAATCGTAGTCGTACTAGTTGTATGGCTCTTTTATACGGCTTTTCTTTCGCTCCGCTTCTCTTTCAATAAAGAAATGTACGACGATGCACTTTTGATCGATTTGAGCAACGAATCAATTGAACATGCACCAAATCTTCCGTTTCTTGAGTGAATTTTAATGCACCGAACGTCGGTGTGGGAAATTGAACAAACACGCGGAACAATGGTCTTTTTCATTTTCGGTCCTTCCCGCTTTTGGCTTCGGTTTGGCCTGATTTTGCCAATGCGCATCTAATTCGAGCTCACGAATAGGCATGAATTTCAATTGGCTGTTTGATCAAATTTGAGTGGCTTTTTTTGTCTTTCGTCTAACTCCTTGTAGGCATTTTGGGTGACAAGAGTTTTAAAACTAAAGGCAAACATTTTTAACGGCTCAGATTGCACTTCATCCAACGCCTTCCACGGATAGAAATTGCAGGTTTAAATCTTTCCAAGAGCAGTATAAAAAAAACATTGCAGCATCACATTGCATACTTTTAGGCGCTACAAACCGTATCTTTTTTTAAAGCTTCGTTGCATTGAACAGCAAATTCCAAAGTGCTTTAAAATATCCTATAAATTGTAAAACTCTTATTGCAATAAGCTCGTTTAATCCTTGAAACAACCAGCAGCCTAACGCTATGAAAACCTCAATCAAAACACACTTTCATAGCCCAAAAGCCCTTATCAGAACGCTACCCTTAAGCTTACGACCTTTTCTCCGCTCGGCAAGGCCACGATTCGTGCTGGGCGCATATTGCATGCGCCCTAATTATCACTTATCGGCAAATAATCGTTACGAAATTATGTAAATACTACCACCAATTTTCGTTCGCCTCGTGTTTCACCTCTCTCTCTCTCTCCCTATTGTTGGCTGCCACCAATTTGTACCCACAACAACAACGACCGTCCAACGGGTCCGGTTCGATAACGCACCTCGCACGCAGTTCCGCTGGTGGAACAGAAGCAGCAACACACAGAGAGCACGCCCCACTCACCATTGACGGCTTATCGAAATCAATTTAATCACTTTATCCAAGATCAACGGCAAGCACAGTGGGAAAGCGTGAAATGCCGCCCGCTGGACAGGAGTTGGGCCGGTTTGCCGGGCCATTTCTTCTTCCGCCACGATAATTATCGCTGGGGCCATAAAAATTACAACCATTGCACTAAGCCTTCCTGCCGTGCGCTGGAGTCATTGAGCTGGCGTTGTTTTTGTTTTGCTGTGTGCCATTTTTTCACCCCTTGTGTTGATTCGTTTTCCGCCACAGTACAGAACACAACAAACAGCAAAACGGCCCCACCAAAAATAGTTGCGCTCTTTGGCCTTTTGTTGAAAGGCTTTCTTTTAAATCCAGCCGCGATTGAGCCGCGGTTCTAAATGTAGCAAAACAGCGTGGAGTTGTTGCTGTTGTTGCTGCGTGAAGAATTCTACCAATCTAGCTTCGATTTCCACGGTACGGTAGGCCCCGAAAAAAAAGGCCACCAAAGCAACACGGACACGGGCGGAGTGATTAATTTTTCCTGTTTTCCGTTTTACTTTCCAGCGCTTTCCATCTTTGACGCTTTCTGGCATCAGTAAAAGGTTAGCTGTGTGAGTGAGTGTGTGGGGTGTATTTTCCATACACTTTACCTATTTTGGTCCTAGGTGATCGGAGCGGTAGGCTAATCGGCGCTAATTTATGACCATTTATCGTGATTCGCGGCCGAATACTTCCGTCAGAACAGATTTACCCCCAGAATGTCTTAATAAATTAATGGAAGGGAACGAGGACCGTGCCCTCAAGGAATGTGTGTTGAGAAGCATTTTTATTGCGGGTCGATTAGGGGAGCATTTTTTGTAGCATGATCAGCAAATTAAGGACGGAATGATGTTACACATTCTTAGCTGATAGTGAGAAAACTAAACACGTGGATAATATGGACTAAAAGATGAAGAGTGACGTAAATTGATGAAGAGTTATTTCAATGAAAAAAGCTGTAATAGTGGCAAAAATTCTACGGTTTCACCGAAATACTGTTACATATTAAAGTCCTTAGGTAACATTCAGAGAGTACTTCACCTCATGAGAGTTGCTAGAAGAAAAACAACGAATCCACGACATGAAAAATATCTCATCTTCAGTCTACCACCAACAAGAGTCATAAAAAATGTATCTATTCACCACATGCCTGCGAGGTGCTTGCTGTGACGACATCAAGTCGTATAAATTTCATCCCTGGAACCTGTCCGACTATTCCGGCACTGTTCAAAGTTTAGGATGAAATGGGAATAAAGAGCACTGAACGAACAAAAAAAACGCTTCGAAAAAAGATTGCACTGAGCAGTACGTTAAGCAACGGTACGTAAATAAAAACCATCTTCACACAAGCACAGCACACAAAACCCCCCCCATTCCCAACAACACAGTCTCAGGCTGGCGAGAACGTCTCCACGAAAGCCACGAAATAAAAACACATACATCCTCCACGACGTGAAAATGAAACTCGACAACACTTGAGCCGCTGGTGCCGAGTTTTTGCTGCCCTTTCGCGCAGCAAGATAAAGCCGGTCGGTCGCACAAATTTCCCGCTCTTCCCGCGGCACCAAACATAGTCACATACACGTGAAGCGAAAAAACAACAGAACAACCGACCCCGACCCCGTCTCCGGAAGGATGAGATTGGACGCTCGGCACCAGCGAACCAAAGCCAAGTCCACTGACCTGTAGGATGCACTTGTTCCACCCAAATGGGGCAAAAGGAAGCCACGGCGCTGACATATCTTGTCGCCAAATCTAACCCCACCCAGCAGTGTGTGAGTGTGTTGGTCCCCCACTGTGAAGCTCCACAGTGAGGCGGTACACACATCGGACACATTGGCAAGGCACCATGAGCCCGAACTGAACGGGCAAACTTTATTTATTACATAATGAGAATTTTGATAAAAATCAAGTTGCACATCCGGCTTTGCACGTTGTAAATTTTCCCATTCACAACTGGATGGGCCGGCATCCTGTTCCGGCATTTCGCACCAGCGGTGTTTGTCTTTTCTTTTTTTTTTCAGCACGGGACATTGTTTTTCTTTCCCTCATTCTCGCTCTCCGGATCTGCGAGATATTGTGAAACCCTTTTTTGTCCCATGAGCTCGCTCGCCTTGATCCGCCTTGGTGTAGCGCGGTAACGATGCTGTGGGATAGCCTTTAGCCTTGATCCCACCCCAATCCAGCACCGCTTCGGGAGCGATTTGGCGATAAAAGTGGAAGCTCGTCCCTGTTAGATGAGCAAGTGCCGTCCCTTCCGTTTGCCGTCGTGTGTGAGTAATAAGGGACTAGTAAAGTGAAGTTCATAAATTTTGCATCGGCCCCGTTTGGGGTCAATTATGAGCGAGGTGAGCGATAAATTATTACCGAAACAATGAATCGTGTTCATTAAACGTTCATTATTACACACTCACACACACACACACACTCATTTTGGTTGCGAGTGCTGAAGTTCATCGGTTAAGCATTTAATGCTTTGTGTGCGAAGCGTTCTATGTAAAGATTGTATGGCCTTCCGATCTAAACAATGAAGAGTATCCTCGATGGAGGCCTCGAATGTGATTTGAAATATTTATTAAAATAGTTTTATAGTTTATTTTTTTGTCTCCAACATTTTATGGTTGATTGTTGTTGTCAAATGGTAAAAATAGCCATTATGAAGTGTTATTTTCAAAATAAGTGGCATTTTTCTTGCTCATTGCATACCTTTAGGCGTCTAGTAATGTAATCAAATATCAAACATCATTTTTCAATACAAAATCAATACCTGTCTTTCTTATTCAGATACATGTAATCTCATAAACAAAATGAATAATACTTAACAGTTGTAATTGTCATAATCGACTACAAGAGCATCAAAGACTGGAGGAACAAATTAACCCCATACATAACTACAATCCAATTTACACGATCACCTTTTCCAGTTTGTAAAGCAAATTGTAATCCCTTTTTCATGAGCACATTCCAAACGGAAAGATTCTCATTCTTTGCTCGTTCATTCCGACCCGTAGCCCAACGACAGCTTTCTCGGAGAATCCCCTGCTAACAGTCCCGAAGGGCGACAGCAATTATGACCACCACCACCACCCGGCCAGCAAGAAAACGCTCCTCTACTCCCATCGTCTATTTTCACATCTAATCCCACTAATCTTGTTCTTGCCCGAAGTGCCAACCGCTTTCTCAAAGACACTGGCAAATGGCCTTGCTTTATCCGGCTCTCGTGTCCATCATATGGAGCCAGCGTGTATGTCCCGATTCTACACAACCTTTGATATTCGTGTCCCTTTGGCCCATCCCCACCCTCCCCCACGAGGTAGAATGTGAAATTTATTTTAATGTGCCACTATATTTATATCCATTTTCCTAGATTATTTTTCGCTTCCGTCCGCCGGTGGCTCGCTTCACCAAGCCCATGACAACCCATGGCCTTGATGACAGGACAAATGAATCCGTCCCGAACATTACCATCATGGTGCACGGTACGATAGGCGCCGGGGCCAAGCAGAAGCCGATAGCTGAACGTCGCTGCTGCTGCTGCTGCTGTCTCAGCATATCCCGCCAGCAATCAAACCGTTTACCGAGACCCGAACGAAGCAAATAAAGCACCTCACGTCGTCCATAAAAATCGGCCCATTCCGCCTCGGTCTTTGAGGCCGGCACGGTCTTGGACCGTTCGAATAGTGACCCACACAAGCCGCCCAATGGGTGAAAGCGCCCCATGTGCTACCGGGAGGTCAGATACTCGTGCAGGGAGCGGTAAAAGAAACACACGTTGCTCCCTCACGCCCGATGCCAAGCTTGTCACACACATACAAACGAACCGGGCGGTAAGGCAAGTGAAACAACGAGCTGGCAATAAATTAAGACATAATTCACCTCACTCGAACTAAGAATGCTGCTGGGCCTGTTGGGACATTTTTGTGTGTGTTTGTGTGTGTTTTTTTTCTTCGCTCCTTCATTCTTTTCTTTTCCATTTCGCTTGGCTCGAGAACTCGCGCGCAACAACAAGCGAGGGCTAGCTAAAATTGCAAATAAATGTCCATTCTAAACGTGTGGAGCAAAATACAATCGGTGTGTGCGTGTTTATGTGTACGTGTGTACGTGTGTATGTGTGTGTCAGATAAGAATGCTTTTTGGGGAGACCGGAAAATGAGAACGAACCGTAGCAAAAGCGGAAACTGAATCTTAAGGAAAAACACTCAACCAAAAGAAAGAGAAAAATCCAAAAAGTCCCATATTTCATTCGAATGTTTACGGAGCTCAACCAAAAATCACTTAATGTACGCTTCAAAACACCCCGGAACGTGTCTTGGAATCAAGACCGCCACTTGTCCAGAAAGGATAGCATAGCACTATGAAGTGCACTTGCCATTGCCGAGCGAGCGAGAAGTGATACCAGAAAAAAAACTAGAAGTTTGCACCACAGAAAAGCAGGAAGATAAAATTAACCGTTCCGTTTTGTTTGGTACAAATTTATGGAGAGCTGCTTCTGTTCGCTACCCCACTAGCGAGTGTGTTTGGGGGAGCTTTCTTGGTTGTGGCCCTTCCAAATGCTAGGAGAAGACAGCGGGTCAAAAGCATGAGCATGTGTCCAGTTGCTACTTTTTTCCCCTCCTGAAGAGCTTTTTAGACGTCTGGATGGCGTTGCATCGTCAAGAAATTCGTACACATTCATTGCCTTTTATCTGATCGGACACGCGGCAGCCATTCAGCCTGTGCCTGTGCCGTTCCTCAACAGAACGTTCCGTACGTTCTCTATCTCGTTCCTCATCTCTCTAGCAGCAGCGGCGAGCGGCAAGCTCCTTTGTTTGAGTTGGCTAAAATTCACGCAAACCTCGATGAAACAAACTATCCATTCTGGTAGCTGGAGGTTTGCGCTTTCCTTTTTTTTTTTTTTCTTTTACACCACTTGCCAATAGCGAAGCGCTTTGGCTCGTGTGCACTATATTATTTACGTTTGAAAATGGGAGAAAACGAACTTTCCCCTTACCGAACTTGAACTCGTTTTAAAAAATTGGATGCTTTACTTCTTTCTTTTTTGGAAAGCTAAACAAAACGACATTCCAAGGCACCGATCAAACGGGTGGTTTGCCTTAGCAACAAGAGCACAGCAAATTCCACAACTGCGAGAAACTGCAAATTCAACAGCATCAAACGAAAAACTTTAACAAGCCACAGAGAAAAACAGGTGGACAGGGGAGTTTAGTATGGGTATGGGCCGAAAGTGTTCCAAAGCTGATATGTGTGAGTGTTGTGCGAGAGCACGGCCAAAACAGAAATACTATCATAAACAGTACGTGGTCATTCAATTTTCCACTTCATACCCTTTCGCAACGGGTGCCACTTCCGGTGACCGGTAAGCGAGCCACACAAAAGAAGAAGGTGTATTGGAAATAAAAGTATGTTTAGCCACGAAAACCTCTTACGAAACTGGCTAAACATACACACACACTCATATATACTATTCTGCTTTTTTCATACACTTTTTCCCATCTAAACACACCCATTCCTTCCTTTTCCATCCATTTTAGTATTTTTCTTTTGCTTTTTTGTTGTTGGAAACTCCTTCCCTCCCCCCATCGGTTTACCTTTTTGATATGAGGAATGGATTTTCTCTTTCAACATTAGCTTCCCGGTTTTATGCCTCCAGTCTTGGCGGGGGGGGGGGGGGGGGAACTGTATGCGTTTTGTTTGTGTTGCTGCCTGCTGCTGCCGCCCAACGCTCCACGCCAGCCAGCCTGCTGCTGCCCGTTGCACATATTTTACCGAATTTTATGCCCAAAAGTGAATGGGTAGGAAAGGAAAAAGATGGGCAGGGACCCACGGGCAGGGACAGGCAGCAAAAAAAACCATTTCAATTTCGTGTATTTTTACGATCAAATTAGAATAACTTAATTCGGAACTAAACTTTCACGTTCCGTTTGCCATACGACGTCGGAAACGTCGGAACAGAAGAGCAAAAGAAAGAGGAGCGAAAAAGGAAATGAACCACGCGACCTATACTCCTTTTTTCGCTTTTAGGCAAATGTGTTTCTTTTTTATGTGGTCATGCACACATACACACACACACACACACACACACACACACACACACACACACACACACACACACACATTCACATCCCTTCGGCCCAAATGTGGAGGCGCATGGTTGATTACCTTATCTTGTTTCATCTTTCTTTCCGGCGTTTCCGTTTGCGGTTCGGCCTTTCGCGCTTACTACTCGTTCATGCACTACTCACAAGAGGTAAAAGATCTCCATCAAAACCGCGGTATGTGTGTGTGAGTGTGCTCACCATCGCATCGGCACCGAACGTCAAAAATTGGACATTCAGTGTAGGCCGTTGCTAGCCCAGACGTTAAAGTTCATTTGCATTCGATTCGCGTCATTGGAGGTGTATCTCGCGAGTTGCGAGTCATCAACCGCTTTTCCCACAAGGAAAACTCCCCGGAAGGTATGTGTATATGCGTGCGTGTTTGCCACGGTGAATTTTACGACATTCCTATATATATTGAACTTGAACGAGATGGAACGAGCGAGAGGGAAAACAGCCTGAACTGCACACCATCGGAGCAGTAGTAACATTAACTACCACACATGGATTCGCAGTTGCATTCCCTTCACCGTGCTGATGCTTTCGGCGTGTCGAGTATCGAAAAACGATAAGGGTTGGTTGGCGTGCCGATTGGTACAGTCGTTGTCAAAAATATTACCCCGTTGGATATATTTAGAGAAAAATTAAACATAAAAAGTCAACTGAAGTATTACTCGATAACATAAACCAAGTTTTTATGGAATTAACTCTGTTTACGGCTCTAATTGGAATTTCTCAATTAAAGATTAAAAATAAATTTGTTTGTAAGACACCTTATTGCTCAATACTACTACTGTTGTGAGCAGAAGTGTGCCATGGTTCTGTTCATACAACTGTTCCAACCAGTGCTCTATTTGCCCCAGCAGTACACTTTAGCGGATGTAAGTCAGCTGCAGGCAACGTAGGATGGCACAAAGTACACTCACACACACACACACACACTTGATGCCACAGCACCAAAGAAACATCACCTCTCTTCGGGGACCGATGATGAATATGATATCATTGACTGTAACATGTGCACTTGCCGCTAATACGATGACGCCAACGACACCCGGCGTAGCAGGTTCATTTCGTTGAGTGAAGCCACTGTTATGCCTGTGTACGGCGGTACTCGAGTCGCGTGCAAAAGTGCGCTCGTAAACTTATGCGCTTTGGTAGCGATGCGGCTGCTTATCGTGATGAAATGGCTCGAGCTTCTCTAATTGGACTCGAGAAGCCGGTCGAGCAAGATGCCACTGGTTGTGGAAATGAGTTTATAAAAGGTTGAGCATTTTAGGGAGAGTTTTGTCATCCGCTGTACTTCTACATGCCAGCTATGGCAATCTCGTCTCCAGGACAAGCTCAACTCCATCCCATCCCTTTTTTGTCTAACAGGAACCAGCGAGCCCGTTTATTACCACATAACATTCTAAACATATGGTTTGTCCACTTTGAGCATGCCGTTTTTTTGCTGAACACCGTTTTGGAGAGTAGGTAAAAACGGACTAGGATTTTAGTTGGATCAACTGTCCCAACGCGAATGAAGCGATTGGGGTTGACTCCAGCAAACAACGAACGCCTTCCGAACCCTTTGTGCTCGGAACCACTGCTCACCATACAGACATGGTTTGGTTAGATGAGATTATCTACCTTTTTTATCCTTCCCCACGTTCTTTCGGGTCATTCTTTTTTTCTCACACCTCTTCAAAGCAGATAAGCTGGAAGCCTTTCACTGATAGCAGCGTGGAGAACCGAAACAAAAAACTGACCCAAAACCCCTCACACTCCGGTGAACGACCAACTGTCATTAAAATCACATTCCTATTGCTCAACTGGTGTCTCGTAAGTGCCTTCAAGTGTGAAATTAACTGTACCGGTGGTACTTTCCAACTGGTATGCTACTCTGTTTTCACTCACGTCGTTAAAACACAGCAGCAGTGTGTGCAAAGATGAGCGGAAATGTCACGTTGTTGCCCGCCGGTATTGTTATTTATGGTGAGTAAATTTTAATTAGCAAAGATGTTTAGTAACACGACTGTCCGGTAGAAAGTTAATACGTTGTCTCTTCAAAATGGAGGCATCGTGGATGGTGATGTCGTCAAGCAATGAGTGTAAAATTATGTTTATAACCATACGGATTTCCTTTCAAAAATGGCCCTCTATCAATGAGCACAAACAAATGTAATAAAGGAAACCTTTGCTTAAATTTTCTTGATATAAGATACACCAAAATCTAGTACAGTCATTGCTTTCGGATCATTGTACTAAAGAGAAACCAAATTTGTTGTATTATTTTCCTTGCTTCCACTTGTTAAACGCCTAAATCTATGCAAACAGTCAAACATTTGTCTTACTAATAAGAAATCAAAGAGAAAAGGCGATAGAGACATTGTTTTGCATAACTTTAGGCGCTTTTTATTTCAACGATACATGCAGAGGCTCTCCTGAGCACGTTGCAAAACATTGACTTGTTATACGAACCTTGATAGTACAACTTTTGATCGGCGATTATAACGCTTTAAATCGGATCATCAACTTCGTCAGTTTCCAATCGACAACGTTGTAAGCATAGCTCGAACTAAGCCTATGCCCATAGACTGGTATACCACTCTGAAGGTCATACCTTCTAGAAGAGGTAAACTCTTGGCTTAACGCCATCCCGACAAAGGGGATTTGCGTACCCCTTTCACATATCCGTTCCCCCCAGTGGACTGTGTTTATCGTTTGGCTTTTGGTTTCAACCGTAAAATTCGACTTTTTTTTTGGCGCTCTTACCGAGAAACAGTATCGATGAATCTTCGACAACAGCAAACCAGCGGAAAGCGAATAACTTTCCCCGAGCGGGCAAACAACAGTGGTCGAGAGTTATGGGTGACTTTCGCCTAGCCCCCGGAAGCTGGGCACACATTTTTCAACGACTCACCGTACCGAGTGCGCTCCGAAACCGTTGTCCACCGAACTGTTGCACGAGTAAGCACGAGCCGTTGCTCCGGCCGCAGGGATAAAGGCTTACGAAAAATCATATGCACCGATGCAAACAGTGTACACAGACTGCACATCGTCTTAGGAGGATCGAATCGCATACACACACACACACAGCACGACTGGCTGTGGTTTATTGTAGCGTTACGCTAGGAGGCAGTTTTGTTTTTCTCGCTCCGTCTCCCGATAGTCTCTAGACTCGTGGGAAAGGCAAAATATTTATAGTCACCCCTTCTTCCCTAGCAGAGAGAAGTGTGCTGTCTGCATCGCGGTTTGCTCTGGGTTGACCCTGGACCATGGAATCCAACTTCTGTCGATTCTGTCGAGTGATTTTCTATTGTTGCCCGCGTCCCAAAGGCACTAAATCGAACTGATCGTATTGGATTGTAAACTGTAGCGCCTGCCGAATGCTCTGTTTAGGGAGAGGAAAGGACTAAAGTTGTCTGTTTTATTTGTTTCTCTAGAGGGACTATTTTTTGTGGGGGTTTTTTTTCTTGAGACGGCACAAACATTGATCTTAAATGCAAGGAATGTAAAACAGAACAAAAACATTCGGTTCGGGTGACGTTTATGATGGTGTCTGGAGGATGATATTCATCGTCTTGTTGTCTTTTTCTAGATCTTCATAATGGTATCTGGAAATCCTTTTTCCTGAGTTCCCAAAATACTTTTGGGCATTTTTTGTAACAATTTGTTATATGTATAAAGAAAACAGATTGTAAGCAAATATATATTACTGGTAGGGTATTTATAATAATTTTAAAATATTTTACATTTTATAATCAAACATCATGTTTGAATCATATGATTGCTTTTTTATGTAACCTCTACAACAGTGCTATTCCGCTTCGCTTCCTCGAAACATTGCACAATAATTGTACCACCCGCCACGAAAACCCTTTCCCGATGCCTAATGAAACGCACCGCCTAAATGAGGTTATAAAATATGAATTTTATCACCACCGGGAAACCGGAAGCTCAGCGGAACCGACTACTGCCTGAAGCCCTCGAGGCATCGAGGCGCGAAATACGCACACACACACAAACAACCGAAGCACGATGGACACAAAATTAAACCACACATCATCATCCACCCCTGGGACCAAACACCGTCACCGAAAACCATCTTGGACTGGTGGTTCGCGTGCTCCCAGTTTGTTGCATAGCCGTGTGTTGGCGGCTCCGAAACTCCAACCAAGCTGTGGGGGAGCAGTGAGTGCTCCCGTCGGGCAGGTGGCAAACTATCTGGTCATTCATTGTGGCGACCCTGCCTAAGCACAGGCTCGTTACTGGGCGAGGACACTTATTATTGGCAGGACACGTTCAATCCGAACCGTCCAAACACGCTGGCTACCAGCACTAGAACTGCCGGACTCGAACCCTCTGTCTCGCTCTGCTCTCTCGTCCGCTGTCGGCTAGTAATCCTTTGGCAAGAGTTTATTATTGCACGCGCGCACACATTCCTCCCGCACCAGCACGGCTCGCGCAAATAAGCTGCCACTGACCGTCCGGTCCCCCTTTTCCGGCACCTCCACCACTAGAATGGGTTTCGAATTTTGAGGTTTCGTTTATGCTTCTCGCACCTTTTTTCCTATGCCCCTTTTTTCGCCCCCTTTGGCGCACCTTCCCGTGTGAGCTCTGGGTGGGTGAGTGTATTTTCCGCCGAGCATAACATCAACAACCCTCTTCACGCAGAAAAGCGTCTCCCACTCGTACTGTTAGCGGGGCGAGGCGGTAAAGCGGAAAAAGCGGGTGATTTTCCGCCCGACCGCGAAACACCAAACGACCCCCGGAGGCTATTTACTTCCGCTCATCTATTCCTTTCCGCCCAAAGAGTTTAGAGCAAAGCACGTTACAGCCCGCTACACTAGGGGCTACAGTGTGGGTCTTCCTACCCATCACACACACACACACAAACACACGACCTGCATTCCGTGGCCACATTTGTTGTCGTCCTGTGGATGGTTTGTTGCAGGTACAGTAATGTACACAAAAAGTTGCATCAAAAATGAACTGTGTAAAATATTTATAATTAAAAATCAATTGATCAAATACATAAACTACTAACCTACAAAACATTTAAACTTACATCACATTAAATGATAACACATCAGCCATTCTTACATAAAATTCCAAATTAGCTTATTCAACAGTATTATTTGTATCGATCGAACGTGCTTGAGTTGCATTGTTAGGCTTTATGCACCCAACTGCACCCAACTGCTTTTACTTCACACTGCCAACAACATTGTACACAAAAACAGCGATGCACTGTGCTGTGTGCACCAGCTCGGAAGACGTCAGAAGTTTTACCTGCTCGTCAGCCGTTCTGCAATTTTCAACCCCATCGCATCCACCCGAGCGAGGGCAAAGGCTTGCCCTCCAGTCGGCCTGTCACTTATGCTGACGTCGTACAACGGCACAACCTTTAGCGGAATGCTAGGGATGAGCGAAGAAGTACGTGAAACACAAAACGAAGTCATTGAAGAAAAGCGGCAAATAATGCCACTTCAAATCGGAAAATTTGAACGAACGGGCTGTGAAGGGAGGAAATTTGCCAACTCGCAGGGACATACATCGAGCAAAAGCAGGATACAAAGTTAACAGTTCCACCATTGAACCGTTGCAGCAGTAAGGCGTTACGAAGCTGCCGAAAAGATGGTTGCACATTTTTGCTTAACTTGGTTCCTCGGCACACAATTTAAGGAAAATAATGCCGATCACGGCATCTCACACACCGGGAAAGGTTTTTGTAGTTTCGGTTGTTCTTTTTTTTGCTTCTTTTTTCTGCCTCAAAACGCCAAGGGCAAATGTATAATCTAATAAGAAAAAGGGAAACAGTATATAAAACAATTCAATCGAACTTATGAAACGCCTGCCGCTGTGGCCAAGCTTTATCGACCACACGTCGGCCGCACCAGCCGTACCTGCGGGCGGGAAAGTAAACACAGCTGGCAACGAACCGGGTGCAGCCAAACTTTATTACTAGCTTGCGAGGTGTGAGAGACTCCTTTTTTTTGTGTGTGAAGAGCTCAAACGTGTACTAGAGTGCGATTTTCACGCTTCAAAAAATGTTGATACAAAAATAAATCAATAAGCGCTAGCTTTTGCTGAGTCTTTATCGCTATAAAGTAATCCGGGGGAGAGTTAAGTAAACAGTTTCTCGCTCCAAAATCTGCTTGGATTACTGAAAAATAAAAACATCCGATAAAGCACAGGCTAAAACATTGCTAAACAGTCCCTTTTTAGTTCGTCGATAAGCGCTGCTATGTTGTATTAAACAGGATGCTAAAGATGGGGGGGAAACCCCCGTTTGTCTTTCACTACTAACCTCATTGGTATTCCACCGGTGTCGCTGGGTTGGGAAATGGTCTGCCCGGGGTAAACTCTCCAAATTGTCCGGAAGTTTGATCGGCTCACCATCTGAAACGGCATCACAGGCATATCGGAAGGGATGGGAAGAGAAGAAGAAGAAGAGGAAAAAAATGCTCTGATTAAGATCGCGTTCAATCGATGCAATTGCAATGCTTTGCTGGCAATTTATTGTTGTTCGGGGAAGGGTCATATTTAATTAAATTGGATCCCAGTTTCTGTGTTTTTTTTTTGGGATTGTTGCTTGCGTTTCATTATTATGTGTGCAGTTGAGTTTGTGTTTATGTGCTTAGTGTTTATAATATTTTGATTGTATATTATTTACTCAGAAAGACATGTTTTCCCCTATTCCTCTAATGACATTCCTTGAGGCGTTGCTTTAATGAATTAATATACCTGATTTGCATGATAAAATCAAATTTCCTGCCACAACCAACACCTTCGCCGATCGCATTGAATGATGTATCACTTGGGCACTGCCCACCAAACCAAGAAATGAATAGAAAATACAAATGACAGCAAAGCACACAGCACGCGTCCATGTTTAGTTTCCGCATTTGCACACCTTGCGTAAGGCTCCGTTTGCCTGCGGTCCAGTGATAATGGGGAAACGATAAAGCGAAATGTGTTTCCGGCCACCACAAGCGGCTACTAACGGTGAACCATCAGCTTTCACGCTCGTACAGCCACAATCGCTACTCGAAAGCGAAAAACCGAACCGGAGCAGTTTGCCTTCGATTTCAGCCAGCCAGCACCAACACAGCTAACACAGCTAATTCCCCCCCCCCCCCCCCCCAGCCCTCCATCCGGCGTGGCTAACGAGGCCTAATCCACGGATCGTTAACAAATTTCCTTCCGCCTGGTGGAATGTTTCCGGCCGTTCCGGCGCGCTTGTGGATGCTTTGCACCAGCAACTGCCTAAAACCCGATCGCTACCGGTCACTTTCCACGCCGAATGCCACCCCAAGATGCCTTAATCCGTTTTTATCAATAACATAATTTTATTTTGCCACTTCGTTTTCATTTCCTTGTCGGCGTGACACGTGATCCAGACGGGGGAAACAACACCTGGAAGGTGATTGATGTGGGCCGTCTCACGCGGCAATGGTTTCTGCGCGACCTATTTCGGGACCATGCGTAGTGCATGTCAACTGTGTCACTGTGTCAACACTCTGCTGTGCAAGGCGCTGCTGGAGCGTGTCGACGTTGTTGGCCACTGTTTGGACAGCGCAGGCTTCCCGCGAAGCGCTTGAGAACGAGCTTATAATTGATTATGATGTAACTCCGGCTTGCGTTGTTGTGTTTTTGCTGGGAACTGGCAGGAATTCCGGGAACGTAAAGTCACGTCACTGACACGAGCTTTCCCGGCAATGCTGACGGATATCTATGCAAATGAGCGGAAATTTAACGTCAACTTAAGTCAATGCTTTTTTTAGGGTTCAAAAAGGGCTGTTACGTTAGGCGTTTTTAAGAACCTGAACAAAGGATACAGCTTTGTGTGCTAGTTAGCTACGAGGATGAGACTTTGATTTGAACAATGTTGTCTAGTATGTGGAATTATACAATATAGCATTATTTTGAAGTATCTCTGTCTATAGTTTAAAGGATCTCTTTAAAATAATTATACTATCTTGAGAAGTAACTTGAACTCCACATTGCATCTCTCTATCGGATGAACGTCCTCCAGGTCCTTCCGCTCCAAGAATCGTAATTGAAAGGATCAATTTCACTGTCTTTTCCAGCACGTGCCAAGACCTGCAGCAAACTCTGCCCGGAAACTAGCAATCAGCCCCAAGTACTGAAGCTGTTCATTCCCTTTCCCAACCCAACCGCAAAGGGCGCTCGCCCCAGTCAATCGACCGACAATCACAAACAGTTGTAGTTGGATGCTGTAATTGTTGTGACAGACGCCCTGGCAAACGGTAAAACTTTGTCGTCGTCGGGTTGCTGTGGAGTTAACTCTTTTGCTTCCCCTCCAGCGTTGGAAACCGTCGGACTGGAGAAGCTGCTGGTCGTGAAACTTCTCGCCAACGTACCTTCAAGAATACAAAATGTAACGATTGCCGTTTTGGAGCGAGGCGACAACAACTCACACGAAAAAAAAACCAGCTTGATCGTGCTCCGTTTTTTAGTTAAATGAGCTCAATTTAAACGACCACTTGAAAGTTCCTAGAAAATCTGGTAGCAGGAAGAGGAAGAAGAAAAAAAACCGTTGTTGTAAAAACTTTTCGACCGCGAAAGCGGAAAACTTCCGAAACCCCTCGACAGCCGCCGACAACGGTTCCGGAGTGTGACCAGTTTAAACTCGCGTTTACAAAGACGTCGTACAAGACACTCCTCAACCCATTCCGTCCCACCTGTACCGTGTTACCTCGCTGCATCTTACTTTTTACACCACAACCCTCCCCCACACATACAATCCCACCGGACACATTTCATCCGATTGGCCGCCGAACGCCAAAGCGCAAAGCGAAAGATGACAAATTGATGGTCCCACCGAGAGAGTCACACCAGCCGAGGGCAATATGCCACCCGTCGTTGGCCCCTGCACTTTCCCAACCCGGTGCAGAGGGTGGACATACATTTTTAATGCATTCGCCAACGGTTGGAATCGGTACATTATGTTCGGTGTAGTTTTGTGAGGTTGCGAACTTCTGTCAGCGCTGGGAGTTTGCTTGGCTGGCGGCCGGAAGGGGCAGAAGTTGAAGCATTTTATTTCTATAGAACATTTTCTTACAACTTCTAATCCGAGGAAAGGGTGATCCCGTGTAAACTCAACAGGAGCGTTTTCTTGTTCTTATTCCACCAGAGCTCGCTGTCTTTTAATCTTCCGTTTGGCCATCTGGTGGCTCATCTACAGGATGTCGTAGAATTCTTCAGGTTTTGCCTTTTCTTTCGCTTCAGGCGTCCAGAATGTCAATGAAGTTTGAGATTCCCGCTAAACCTTTCTTTACTTTGTCCTTCCAAAGAGCTTTCCCCATACAGTACAACAGGCTTTTTTGTTTCACAAAAGAAAAGTTCAAATAACCACCAAAACAAAACATTACAAATTAGCCGGAAAAACTTATTATTATTTCATAATGACCCCACGCCAGCCAAACGACACCACCGCCACCACTCGGAGTGTTGATTTTTCGCGTGCTATTTTCCGCTGTTCTGTGTAAAATTTTCTTTCCACACTTTGGACAGTGTGAGGTTTTTATTTTATTTCACCAGCTCCTTTCACAGGGATTTCCTTGGTGTGAAAACTTAACTCAAACCACCTCGCTCTTGTTTTTTTTTGCACCACCAAACGGCTACCGTATCCGTACCGGAGCGAATTAAAAACGACAAATGAAATGGCTTGGCCCGCTTATTAGCCAGCAGAGCATGTTTACACAACATTAGCACCCGAAACTCGCGAACGGACCGGTCTCACGGGCCGTGCGCTGGTCGATGGGGAGATAGTCCACCATCAACACCACCACCGTCGGGTTTGGAAGAACAGTTTAGTTTAGGCGTGAAATATGGCGGCTACTTTCGGTCACGAAACGAGCAGAAACCAGCACCTGGATGTTGGTCACTTTTTTGTAGTCCTTTTTTACAAGTATGTATGTAACGTAGGCTACACTTTGAACAGCAAATAGCGCATGATTATGATTGTTCGAATTGAGTCCGCTTCTCGCAGACGTCCTTTTTGAGTTTGATTTCTCACATTTTTAAATTATAATTGTTCAATTTAAATCTAAAACAAACAGATACTCTTTAATTTTACACGTAAACAGTCATTAGTCAGACGCTTCCCTACAAAGCTGTCCACTCATTAGCATCGCCACCCGTCCACAAAACGGTATTTATCGTGCCGAATTAAGCACGCGGTATATTTTCTTATTACACACAAGCCTCCAGATCAACGCTCGGCGAATCTCTCCCACCGGGAAGCCACGACGCCACGTGTTCCTTTCCAGCAGTATGGCCAACAAGTCCGTTCACATATGTCGTCGCGTTACCGTACATGCACATACACGTACGATTCTGGCAAATTCTCTTTGGCGACAAGTGCAGCACCAGCAACAAAAAATCCCTCCACCCGGTGCTACACAACACTTGCATCCGGACGCCCGGTACCCCGGTCCGGAAATATAAATTCCACCCACTCTGTGGCTTACGGAGTGCCACCACATGGTTTAAAAACGTCCACTTGGAGGCGGCATTCGCGCTCGGCAAAAGGACGAATGCTAGAACTTTGCTTTAGCCCAGCACGCGCGGCAACGTACGGGAGGACATCTTTGGCGAAATTCTCCAGCCCAGGGCAACAGTAGGACAATGCTTCTATTTAGCTTTATTGTGCAGGAGAATAGCTCTTTTTTGTGTGTGTCTGTAAGTGCAAAAAACTTCCTCTTACGTCCAACCGTTACGTGCGAACAAAACGCTTTAATGTCGTAAGGGAAGTGGCTGTGCTATGTTGTGTCGCGCACAATTTGTATGGCGACATGCACCTTCGAATCAAACATGGAACTAGCATATGTTGTAGATTCAAACCGTTGGTATGGCCCACGAATCGTATGTACGAGTGTGCCGATTGCTTGGTTTCGCTAAGCACAAATTCATTGGAATGTACAATTGCAGTGGTGGTAGTAGTGGAACGCTTTATGTGCAACACTTTAACGTTGACGATGCGTTTCTGGCATTCGAGTTATTTTAGGCGTTTAATTGCTTCTCATACCAAAAAATATTTTGTAGTTTTGGAACCTTTTTTGAAAACCCTGATTTTATCGTAATTTCTTATGCCTTTCACTACACTTTATGAATCTTTATTAAAGTCCATTAAGACCTCCAAAAAGCATCAAGAAACTTCAAGATTGTCAACAACCAGTACCTGAAGTTTCAATTTATCCTTTAACAACCTTGCTTTACATTGCACCGAACGGCATCCTCCATTGTGGGGAAGCAAACTGTGCATTCAAGTTGCACTAAAAAAGGCCTCGAGGCTCCAATCGAGCACCCACTGCAAGGACTTTTGCAGAAATGTCGCACGGAATAAGGGACGACCCCTGGCACGTTATACATTTTCTCGCGTGGTGCTGGTGGTAGAGCACATTGTCCAAACCAAACCGAACACACACACACTGTTTCCGCGCATGGTGTCAGTATTAGCGGGAATTTGTAGATTGGATTCGGAACCCATTCGTTTACCCATGGGGGGTGGCGGTTCAAAATGGCGGTACGCCGAAACCATGTAACCGTACACAACCGGTTAAGACAAGGCTGCTAAACCTAAAAGGGTTTATACGAGGCAAAGCACATGGAGGTCAGAATTTACTATTTCTAATTCCCATAATCGTAAAATATACACACTTGAGCGGAATAAATAATAGGCGATCGGGCGAGGCGAGGTTGTATGGGGTATGGGGCCTGAGCGACAGAGTTTATCCTGTCCGCGAGCCTACCGAACTAACAAATCGCCGTTTCGAAATCAAACGCGAGCTCGTTTCATGTGTGTGTGTGTGTCGGCTGAGGCTTTCTTTAGCCGAGAGTGTCCATGAAGAGAAATTATTATTCGATCCATTCTTCGACCTTGCTTGGGCGGCTGGGTTGGCTGGGACGCCAAGACGCTGCACAATTCGTATCCGAAACCGAGTGAGATACTTCCACTGTGTGCGTGGACGTGCAATGTATCGCTGGCGACACGGATGGCATTAGACTTGTAAATCTCTCACGCGCCGCTACGAAAAGTCGTCGATTTACAGGCTTTACTATTATTTTGCTTTTTCATTTTCACCCCCTTGTCGGCCCTCCCGTGTCGCCTGCATTACAAAACGCCCCAAATTGGTCGAAAGGACGAGCTAGTTTTCTTTGGACGAGCACAGTAAATTAGCTCTCCAATGGTCCCAAGTTCCATTGCTTATTGCCTTACAGAGGAACGACAAGCAGAGTAGGCCTAAATACATCTGAAAGACTACAATGAATTCTAAATTGAAGCCAGTTTGTACACACTCACACCAAAAACAGCCCTCATTCGCAATTCGGTACGCTCTCGCTCTCTCGGTATTCTCCAGGCAAAAGGCATGAAGATTGATTGAAAAATCCTGTCACCACCGGCTTCACTCCCAGATGGCAGCTGTTCTGAACAGAGCCCCACACACCCTCAAGATTCTGGCAAAGTTCTGTAAAGGGTGCTCAATATGAATTCGGATGCCGTACGTGTACTTCGGGACAGCATTAACCAACAAGAATGGGTACTTTACGCTGGGATCGTGACACGATTGACGGATGCCTTCGCCCTTAACTAGTTCCGGATAAAATGGAGTGTTTACTTTTGGCAAAAGCAAATAAAAGCAAACGCAACATACACACACAAACCTCCGCCTAATCTGTGAACTCATCCAGCAAATGGATGCTTGAACGCTGCGCGAATAAAAACAAACCCCGTGGCCCCGGACCCTGATGATTTGGCACGGCATTCAAATCGTCCGTTCGCGACCGTATGGTGACGGTAGTTGTACTGGTAACTGCCAGTGCCTATAAAATTAGCTACTGATACTGGCTGGCTCCTTCCTGCCCACCCTCAGCCTCACTGATATTATCCACTGCTCGCACATGCATTACCCTGATGAAATGAGTTTGCCCCCGAAAAACCAGCCACGAGCAGCTCTGCTTTCCCCGAAGTCGGCGCAAAAGTTTTGAGTTATTTCTAGTACATGAAAACGAGCTATGAAATGGAATTTTACGGCGCTGTGTATGTCTGCTCCTTTACCCCACTTCCCACTAAACCCCTGGGTGGGGAATGTTTGCCACCACAATTAGCGGCTTTTTATTGACAAGCGCGAGCCATTTTACTGCTAGACGCTTTCGGATCGGACCGGCTACCACGCGGGGAAAGGCAAGCGTGAGGTTTGTTCCACGCCCTTCACCCAGCGCCCCAGA
This sequence comes from Anopheles coluzzii, assembly GCF_943734685.1. Classification (NCBI taxonomy): domain Eukaryota; kingdom Metazoa; phylum Arthropoda; class Insecta; order Diptera; family Culicidae; genus Anopheles; species Anopheles coluzzii. The sequence goes on along the minus strand of NC_064670.1, from coordinate 119,808,401 downwards.
AGAATCACCGAGGTCACCATATCGCCCGACTTGCCATTTATTATGACCACATTTTGCATTATGACCCGCGGATATGACGCGGGCGTTTATGGAAGCGTTTAAAACTTATGCTTACCGTGCGGGAGGGAGCGGCAGGGAGCAGCCGTTGGACAAGAGAAAACAGATAAATGAAGAATAAAATGAAAATGGTACAACATGAACAGTAAACATGATCGTAAAACACAAACCGGTTTGGCACAAACGTGCGATGGAATGGGCGGGGCTGATTGTGCGCCACTGTTCGGGTTTATATGCGCGTGTTTTTTCCTGCCGGATTAGAACAGTCGCGTACTAGGTTTGCTTTTCCTTTTTTATGACTGTTGCTTTGCTTTTTATTAAGCATTTTTAATATTCTCAACTGCTTTTGTTTGTTTTGGAGACTCTTTCTGTTTGTTACAGATGTTGTTTATTGTGCAATTGACTTTTATCATTTCGATAGTTGGTATTTTGCTTAGTATTTATACTTTTTTTTTCTTTTTGTCCTATTTTTACGTTTTTTTACGATTTTTACGTACGTTATTTACGTTTTGATTATTATTTCTCCAATTTGATGAATTTTTAAACTACTTTTCAGTCCATGTTTTATCATTTGTTACTTTTATATTATTATTTTTCGATTTTTTGTATGTGTAGGTGTATAATAAATCTCCTAAAGCCATTTTTGAGTACCGAAACAATATCACACACTCATTCAATACCATTCAACAAGTAAAAAGCTGCAAGTTGAATGAACGATTGCTAACCAAAACCAACAAACAGTTGTAAACTCATTGCTTTCCTAAATCCATAAAAAACGAACAAAACGACAACCAAACAAGAAAACAAAACGGAAGCGGAAATCTCATTCTCGGAATCTAACGCGTGCAGCGCCCCAACTCCTCTAGCTCTAATCGCTAACTGGGTACACGAAAAACGTGTTAAAAACTAATAAGACACATTTAATTCAACCACACGCCAGCGAATGGGACGAACGAATCGAAGAGAGCACACCCACACGCTCCCGCAACGTGCACAGTCAGTGTGTGCAGAGATTAATGGCTTTCGATTGCGAACTTTTACGACTTGATTCTAATTTTATTGCCCAAAATTATGGCCGCTTCAGCCGCTTCAGCTCCCCCGTTTTTCCGGCATAGGTCACAAACTTTCCAGGAACAAACCGACAAACCCGGGTGCCGCCTATGTAGTAGATCATCAGTGTAAACATAAATATGCTTTCGGTTTTTGGGGTTTTTTTTGTTGCAGGCCAAGCAATAACAAATCATCTCCGGTCTAATGTACTTTCTACCGAGCGTTTGATTTGCTGGGTGCCAAAAGTGTGTCATGGAATGGGTTTTTGTTGCTGTCTACTTTTCCCTTCCCTTTTCCTAAATTGATACTGAAGCCGAAAGAGGGGAAAATCCCTCACTTCAACATCATTGACACTCACTCGTAGCAAAGGGGTCGATTCCTCACCTGAATGCCGTTTAATTCTGCACCAAGTACATAAAAAGAAGCCACAGAGGATAAAACGGGGCTTATTAACCCAAAATGACAGCTAGCGAAACCCGACAAATCGGAAAATCGTGACCGGTAGCATTAAATTTATTAATTTCCCTATCCCTGTTGCAATGTGTCTTCCACCACCACCCACCCATGTACTGACCAAAAATTATGCCAATCTGTTTATCTCTCCCCCATCACTCACTCCTTCTCTCTCTCTCTCTCTCTCTGACTGGCCGTCATAATGATTGGACGAACTTGTGCCTTCCTTCCCAGTGCGTTCGGTTGGATGGTTTGTGGCAGTTTGTCAAACCAATGGCGTCATTAGACCATTTCGTCGCAGCAACCATTTGCCGTGCACGGTTTCGGTGGTGGTACCCGTAGTATCTCTCGCGGTCACTTCCCTCCTCCCCTCCCACCAAAGACCCATATCACCGGGTGACGATCGATCCTCAATGCCGTGAGAGTGCGTGAGCGGGTCATAATTTTTACATTTATTGCCTCTTCTACGAGCAGCGCGTAAATCTCACCACACGACGAGTGATTGACTTCAGCGGGCAAAGGCGTTAAGGAGCAACGCAAATCCTTCATAATTTTCTCCTGTCTTGCCGGCATATCTGCCACACCAGTGCATGTACTTTAGCACCCTTCGCAAAGTCTTAGCCTACTACTTAAAGGCACTAAACCGTGGTGCGAACTACAGATACAGGAGAAAACGAGCCCCCGGTCAGGCAGGGAAAAAGCCATTCCTCCTCGCAAGAGCATCATTAATTAAGGTCGTTTAGAGCGAACACACAAAAAAACAACAAAACACCTCCAATAGTGCTACCGCTAGCTATCTGATTGCCCTGTCGCGAGCGAGCGACTGGACCCGCCGCGAGACAGCTGCTCGTTGTTAATGGGGAATATAAAATCGGACGACGGGTCTCCCACCCAAACTGCGGGGCCCGTCCTTCTGAGACAAAACAAGTACCGATGGGTACTACTGCCGGTGGGGAACGGTAAGGGGACGGCTTTTCATTTGGAAAATAAAACGAAACGAAAACTAAAAATGGACTCACATTCATATGAAAAAAAAAGCCAGAACCCCCTGCGAAACCCTCCCACCCGCTGTTCGGCTTGGTTCGTGCGAGTCCTGCGCCCCGCGTTAAGCACCATGGTCAACTATAACAGATTACTGTTCTGCATGTAAGAAATGCCATAATTTATAGGCGATGATTTATGCTACTCGCGGTCGTAAATCCGAGTTCCGAGCTCTCTCTCTCTCTCCTTCCCCCTTCCACCCATATGGTTGCATGGTTGCCGGTCGCAAGCAAACGGTCGCAAGAGCTCGCGTAAAATTAGGAAGCGCCTTTACGAGCGGTCTACCCTTACACGCCTTGCGTGTCCTTTCTTCCTTCCGGTGCCCCTTGCCCCTCGGGGGTATGTGAGCTGTTTATGAAAGCAAAAAGAAACCTCTGTGTACAAAAAAATAAGCAGCAAAGCCCAAAGCAGCTCGGGAGGGTCGTAAATGTGTGAGCAGTTTGTGTGTAATGAAAATAAAAACCTAGCGGAAGGTCAATTTTGTACCCACTTTTAATTGATAAGACATCGTAAAATAATTGAATTAGAGCACGAGCTGTGTGGAACGCACCGTTGAACTCTGAAGATCGATAAAGACGAGAGAACGATGAAAGTGGCTGGCGGAAAAGGTTGAAGAGCTGTGGTTTGATTATTTTTTGGTTGCCTAAGTCATTGCCACTTAAAGCACCAGAATCATTATCAAAAGGATACTAAACTATGATGAGGTAGTTTTTTCAGCTTTTTATTCTATAGCGAACCTTATACAATTGTTCAATAAAATGGATCTGAATACTTTTTTATGATAAACATTATTATTGCAATTACATAAGCCAGCAGCAACAAAATATTGATTTAAAATTGTGTTTAGACACATTTCGAAAATAACTATAAAATTGATCATACTTCAGACGAATGATACGTCACGACCTTCATCAACAATTCCTATCAACAAATCAACAATTACTAACTTTTTTTCTAAACTTATATTACGTCATAACCCAAACATTTTTTAAGTTTTTTTCTTCATTTTTTCACACTATCAACAATTCATCGAACCAAAAACAAAACATTTCCTAACATTTTTTATTGCTGCAATTCCAACATCTTCCTGTTGCATCCAGAAAGTCCCTGTCACGCGCAACCACAGACAATGTTGCCGAACGGATGTCCTTTCCTCACTGGGGGCCCGCTCGCTACACAAAACGCCGTAAAATTAGCTGTTTGCTCTTCACCCATCATTAGCAACCCATCATTAGCACCAGTGCGCGCTGTAACCAAAGGACTCTCTCTCCCTCTCCCACTTCGTGTTTCTCATTTCGTTTCGTTTTACGCCAGCCAACTGGCGTTGAAGTACTCGCCGAATTGCCCGATCGGAACGTACCCGGAAAATACATGACGCCGAATACCTTACGTGGGGACTCTACCTTTCCTTCCTTCCTTCCCACTTGAGCTGGTGGCTAATTTTCCTAACCAAACAAAGAAAACCCCACCATTGACTTTCGATCGGCAGCAGAAACGCGGTGCACCGGTGTTTGAAGCGAGGAAGAAGTATCGGGAGCAAACAACGGGTATTGGTGTGTTTCCCCATTCCCATTCCGTGCCGTTTGAGCATTTGCACTCCTGCTATTTCTACCTCTCTTTCTCTCTCACCTTCCACCCTTTCTTTCCCCCTCTCTTACACGGTTTGCAGCCCAATCTGCGGGCTTTAAAACTTGCATGCTAAAATTCTATCATAAACAATTTTAATTTGTATACATTATCATATTCAAATAAAAATGCTATTAACTTCCTTGCTTGCACCGCTCCGATACCGCTCCTCCCTTCGCTTTCGCTTTAAACACATACACTCACACACATATACACAGACAAGAGGTTCGTGATTGTGGAGTTTCTGCCTTTTTTCCTGCCTGAACTTCGCCCCAATCACACTCCCAGCGGGGTCCTTGTTGGGTGATTTTTCTCTCTCACCATCCTGACACACCCCGCAGTGAGCAAATGCTCTATCCACACACTCACAGACACATACATACGCTCAAAGCAAACAAAATACAACAAAAAAAAAACAAACGAAAACCGAAAACTAAAGAACTCAATTTTAATGATAAAAGTTGATTTTGCCGTTGCTTTGAGGAGAAGTTTTGTTTTGTAATAGTTTAAAGGTGGTTTTCTAGGTTGAATAATTCCTCTACTTCGCTCCTTGTATAGTATGTGGAGAAGGAGCGGCTTTTTATCCAAGATCTGTTCAAAACATTGTGCTGAAACTCTTTCGCTAAAAAAAACAAAAAGAGAGCTCACCAAACTGCTACAAACTAATTTGGCATAACTTTTTTTAACACAGTTGTTTCTTCCTCTTCATCCCTTTCAAACAACGGCTCTGTTTGGACGGGTGGGCAGTAACGGCGCTAGGCGGTCATAGTTTTGCACTTCCGGACTTTGTCATTTCCCATTACAAAAAACACCTCCGCTCTGCGTAAGCGACACACCGGGCCGGCGTCGAGAGCCTTTGACACGGCGTAATTGATGGTAGTTTAATGCTAATTAAGTTATCAGCAAATGCCACACCACCCTTGTGCGCTGCTCGCCAATTTTTGAAAACAAAACAAACGGTTTTTTTTTTTTATTTTCCAATTCCAAAGGGGACCGTTTGCAACTGTCGGGTGGTGTGAAAAGGTGGATTCTATTTTTTGTGTGTGTTTTGTTAATTTCCCTCGCCGGGGCTACACACTTTTTTTTACTCTTCTAATGTGTGTCACGCTTCAAGCACTGTGATCTGTGTGCAAGGACGCGCAGACAAACACACCGGCACATAAATTCAATTCCCATTCGACTTTAATTGGCTAGCTCTGCTCGGTGCTAATGATTTGATTTATTTTTATAATAAATTCAACAATTAATCCACCGATCGTTTATAACAATTTAAAGTCCGTCAATAATTTACGCAATTTGTTTATCGCACGCTCAATTGCACTGCGGAGCCCTGGAAGGGAGTAGGATGGTACAGCAAAGGAAAGAGTGAATAAAAAAAACAGTAATGGAAAATGCACCTCCCGGAACCTTTCCGCATCTCGTGTATTTGCTGTCCATCAGTACAGTTGGTGATTGTGCTTCACTCACTGCTCGCGCTTCAAACCTCCGTGCACTTATTATTCCGCTCACGATCAATCACGGACGAAGCGCGGCTGAACAGGAAGTCCATTAACACACATTTACCCCAGTGCACTTTGTTAATTGAATATTTTTAGGATGAATACTTTAATTTAACGTACACACGGTGTGTCGTCTGGATACGTTTATTCTCTCTCTCGCTCTATCTCTTCCTGAGCATTGTTGCATCTCCCGGTGCAGGATGCATTTGTTGCCCGCTGGTAGGGCGGGAGAAAATTGGCTCCGTTTTCACTGAAATGGGCATTATTTAATATCAGTTGTTTCGATGTTTCCCCTTTTTATTCATCACGTTTTTTTTTTTAAATCCACATCTTTTTCCCCCCTCTATCCTCATCTTTGTTTGCAGAAATACTTTTTTGTGTGTTTTGCTTTTGCTTCCACACCATCTATCTCGCACCATTTCAACGCGAGCTATTATTTTCCTGTTGGCAGCTTCAGCCTTTTTGCACAAGGACAAACTCGCGGGTGGCGCGATTTATACTGGCCGTGTGTGTGTGTACGTGTCGCGCGCCCGCCTGCATATTAATGCTACTTTAATATGAAATTATACGAACCGTATCATTTACTTTAATTACAGAATAATTAAATTGTGGCCCCCCCTCCTCGAAATGCTGCTTATTACTCGCGCCTGACAGCACGCGTTAAGCTTTTCGCGTCGCACGGCTGAGCGTGTCTGTGTGTTCGTGGCACATACGGTTTCGTTTTACCGGACGGAACCGGCAGTCGATGGAACGCATCCAGCATCCAGCAACGGTTCGTTGCTGCATCCCGTGAAAGCGGCAACACAAATTTGAGATGCAACAACGGAACGGCACGATTAAAATAACAAAATGAGGTGAAACAAGAAACAACAACACGGTGTGCTTGCCACAATTTTCCCATTTCGTTTGGGAAACCAAAAATCCAAATGTGTCCGGGCCAAGGATCGTGATTCGGAGATAAGTGTTAACTGTTGTCCCCTTCCTCCCCCACTTCCCAATTGTTCACATCTGTTTATGCCGGTGGGGGCTTATTTTCGGCGTATCATTTCGGTGACGGGCTGTTGTTTGGGAGATTTTCAATTTAAATTTATGAATTGTTTTAATAAGCCCACGGACAATGTACGTTCGGTTTTGTTTCGGCAGGAATGGGTAGCTTCGCTTGCCATAAACACCGTTTGATTCAACATGGTTGACATTTGGGCAAGTTATCGGAGTGTTAAATGTAGTGTTAAGGAAGGCTTTCAGACAAATCCTTTCAATTTAATTGAAGTATTACTTGGAATTATAGTTTCATTTGATGCGCTTAATACAAAAATCTTTCTTGCTATTGCTTACTTGTTGTTCCCACAGTCATACACCAAACTCCATCGCCAACGACTCCAAAAATGTATCAAACACTGACAAACCGGAAACACGGCAAATCCAAACATTCCAAATGCCAGGGAAAGGAATTCAACAGGAACAGCATAGCAAACGCTCACTAATGCAATACCTCCCGACAGAGACCCATCGATCACCAATTTTCCCCGAAAACAAACTCAACCATAGAGCATTCAGACCCGTGCTAGTTTACACGACCCCAAACTCGCTAGACGAACCAAAAGTAACAATTTAGGAGAGCCGAACCTGGCCAGGAAATGTACTGTTAAACTGTTATTTATTTATACCCAAATTTATTCACACACCGTCTCTCTCTCTCTCTCTCTCTCTCTCTTTCTTTCTTTCTCTCTCTCTTTCTTTCTCTCTCTCTCTCTATCTCTATCTCTCTCTCTCTCTCTCTCTCTCTCTCTCGAGCCACTCGAGCTGAAGAGTTCAGAACGTAAACGGACATGCAAACCGGGAACGTGACCCAAGCGTCGGCTGAACGTCAAAAGACGACGAATGGACCGTTTGCCCCATGTTTGGGTGCCGGTTTCAAATAAATAATTCAAATTTGATTATGCTCATAATTACATTGCTTGAACGGCCCAAGGGGGATGGTTGTGATGGTATCGTGCAACTGAGCTGCCTTGTAGCAGCTTGTGCGAGGAAGGAGTGAAGGAAACATCAACCGGTGGTAGTGAATGTTGCAACTCGTTTGCTTTGCATTTTTCTTCAAAACCAAAAAGCAGGATTTTCTCAAGCCTTTTTTATTCAAAACGTCTCGAAGTATTTTCTTTTATTTCCTTTTTTGGGGGGGGGGGGAGAAGATAATTGAATTTAAATCGTCCTACCATGCAAAACCGACCCGATCGCTGGACGGTGATAAGTGACGGTTTGTGTGCAATTTGCAGAACGAGATGCACTTCATAAATCAAACACCGAAAAATTCGGGGCGAGAACGTCCAACACGTTGCTGACAACGCCGAAGGAAGTGTTTGGAGGGAAGAGCAAAAAAAATAGTGTGCAATTTATTTTATTTCGGGCAGCAAGGTTTTCCTTTCCTATTTCCCCTCCTGCCCATGAAGATGAACCTTGACAATTGGCAGAACATGTCGCTGACAGGTTGGGAATCGCGATAGATGATAAACACACCTGCCGAACGGGGCCCGACAGCGAACGGCAGGATTGTGTTGAGTGATGAGGGTATTTGATCGATTAGGCCAAAGGTCGGTTGACACTGCACAGAAATAAGGGCCGCTGGCTCGTTTCCCTGTTGAGCATCACAATGATGAATCTGTAACATACAGGGCTTAGCAGGGAAAGCAAAAATTGCAGCATAAGAAAGTAATCGTTTGCAAATGTTGTAGCATATTAAATTCGTTTTAAAAAAGGACCTTTTACACTAAACTTAAATACCAAACCGACTTTTCGGTTACTTATTAATCCTTTGCACTAGCTTCTCGCAGACGCTTTGAATAAATTTCCAATAAATCACCCTCGCAACCGTGCGGACCTTTTCGGGGCAAACTTTTGTGAGCAATATTCGCGAAAAGCCGCCCGTTGCCCGAGGCAAACCTCTTTCACGCCGCCTCCGACGTGACAGCCGTCCGACGACCGAGCACAACTTTTACGCTTCCCTGTACCGACGGCGAACGAACATCGCCCGGATGGTCCGATGTGTGAAAAATATTTTAAACGTGCACTCAAATTATAGAAAATAAATCATCACCGCCCTTGCCGAAAAATCTGTACCGAACAGGGAGCGGAGCCGCTTCGGTTGCGCTATTCCTTCTGCTTTCGGTATGTTTTGGCATTTTCCCGGCGTATATTTTAGACAAGAACACGGCAAGATAAGCAAGGGGCCCTAAGCTTAGAAGGTTCCGCCATCGACAGCCACAGTTCACGGTACTCGATTGGGGAGCAAGACGGCGTGGGGTTTCGGCGGAGAGTTGCCCCTACGACTCGATTGCAAATTGAGGCTTTTCGATGCACTCGCTGCACAGAGAGTGCCAGAGTTTGAGGAGATTAGCACAACTCCCGTTCGATCGATCGTGGTTGTCTGCACCTGATAGCAAAATGCATCCAAACTGGGGGGACCCCTTCTTGGCGGGAGCTTGCCGGGCGTACTTTTCATTCACGCACGTCACGCACAGCGTCGAGGAAAAATTAGCTAAAAATATGTATTTTGTAAGGAATCGGCCACGTCAGTCAATCGTCAATCGAACAGCTCTCCGTTTGAAACGGCAAAAGGGGAACCATTTCTCAATGGCAAAAATCCCAACCACACACACACGCGTGGTTGATTTTTTGACAATAAAATAATCCTTCTTTCGGGGCAAACAAAACCATTTAGCTCTTATAAAAAAAAAAACAAACACAAACACACTATATCTAATGCATTTGACAACTTAAAAGAAAAGGCGTGCGTTTGAAATCGGTGCCAACGGTGCCTACGCAGGTGCCAACGGTGCCTACGCAGGTGCCTACACCACGGAAAGGGCGCGCTCGTTTGAAGCGTTTTATTTATGGCTTAGTGCACAAATCACTCCCCAACAGGGTATCACCCGGTTTCCTGGTTGAGGTTTAACCTTCTTTTTTGTATTCTAATCACCTCGCAGTTTCATGTGCTTTTTTGGCACGACTAAATGGTGCACTTGCTACCGTTTGAACGATTTAATGTTGGAGATTTATGTACATTCTTTTCACCCTGTCACTAGGGGTACTGACGTTCAATAGTTTTGATGATGGGTAGATAGTGAAGAGTGAATGGTGGTGAAATGGCGATTCGTTTCAAGAAGGCTCATAGCATCACCATGATTTTTGGAATGTGTTTTTTTCCCGTGCAATAAATACAAACGGAACTTCCAATTAATAGTACAAGTCACATCACAATGCGTCAAAGATGTAACGTAAGTGATGTGCGTAGAAAACGTGAAGCAACGATAAAAGAAACATCATTCCATATGAAACTGTTTGCAATAAAGCAACATTCTATCGGCCGTTATACGTCGGAAGAGTACCGCTCTAACGTATCAATTCACTATTCAGTGCACGGCGCGACCAATTTGTGGTTAATATTCACGCGATATGCTTCCCTATCACGAGCGGCACACGCTTTGGCCAAGCATTTCTGAGCGCTTGATCGAAACAAACCGCATCACCGCATAAACAGCCGAAGAACGGGGGGAACGCTTCATTACGATCCGATCGCTAAATCAGGTTCCAGCAATGCTGGGCGTATTTTTTTTTATTAGTACGAGTGTCATTAATGGTGACGTTTTTGTGCACAAACAAATTACACGCCGTCCGCTTCCGATGACCCCGCGGCAGGCGAAGCCATTCCCAGACAGGGAGCGCTTAATGTTACAGAACATGAAGAGAGAGGGAAGAAAAAAAAACAATAACCATCTAATGGTAAAAAAATGGATAATGGACAATAAAACCGTCCCCTCCCGTTTCGCTAGACGAATGCGTTATTCATGCCAATCATTCACTTCGGTAGAAGGTAAAAGGATCAAACGCAGGAAAACCGCAACCGAGCGAAAGACAGTTAGTGGTGAAAGTGAAAATATAAAGAAACTGATGGCGATTCACAAATCACAAAGCGCTTTCGACGCCCTTGACACGGGGCAGAAGCGAAGTAATTTCGAGCAAAAGTATAGCTCCAACCATAAAAAAGAACTCCCCCGCGTAACGATTACTGCCATTGGGTGGGAGTGAGGTTTTTTTTCTCTCCCACTCCTTCCCAGACTATCTTTACTATCGCCAACACCTTTTTGGATGCATTCGGCCCTATCCTTTCTTCCCAAAACAGGGTTATTTCTTTTTGTTTCCCTTTTTTTAGTTGGTTCACTGAACAAACAAAGCCTCCGATGACAGTTTCAATTATCCGAACAATTAATTTGCTGTCGTAAACATAAAAAAGAAATTATGTTTATTTTATGCTCCGGTAATGTAGTACTACCTTTTTATGCTTCATTACTTTCCCTTTTTTATTTGGGTGGTAAAGCGCCCGCAGTAGGTTCTGCCGCCGCCGAGTGAGATTGAGAATCGTTAACGAAACTCTTCCCTCTCCCCCTCCTACCCTCTGTTAGGTTAATACGACTCTGAAATAAGTGGTACTTAAATTGTTTGATGATCAACTTATCGTACACAACAATCGAACAATCGTTATAAAAGAAAATTATTGCTTCCTACAAATATTTTACTTCATAAGTATAAATATTATTCAATGAATATTTAACTTTAGTGAAAATCTCCGTATAGGTTATCTCAAGAGTAAAAAAATGTAAATTAATCGTAATTGTAGCTAAAAAAGAACACTTTTTGTATATAATAACACCTTTTATGTAGAAACTTACTCACTAACAACACGTTTTATAGAACAAATCATCATAAAAACATCTTTCTAATGTACGAAGCAAAAAAACTCAACTCACACAACATTGAAATTAGGGCCAATAATAAGCTTAAAACTCTCCCTTTTCTAGGTCAGACCAACGAACTACACTTACAGAATGAATAAAATTACATCAAACACGTACATCGAACCATGTTTCCCACATTCCTAAAAAAAACCATTCACATTGGCTCGGCAACAATTCGTCATTCGTTCGTTGACGGAAGCGTTCTTGCTCGGCTCTGACAAATGACAACAGTACACACAGAACCAGAACACAGAAAACAAGCTCCAAAAAACAGCACAAAACATGTTCACACACACACACACACACACACACACACACACACACACACACAGCGATGAATCAACTAAACGGAGATGCCCAGTTGCGAGCTGAGCTCCATCCATCAGGCCGCGATGGAAAACATCGCTCCAAATGCAAAGCATAATCACTCGTTCATCAGCGCACACAAACGGTGGCGCGAACAGCGCTCAAAACATGTTTCACGAGCTTGTTAATTTATTGGTGCCAAAAAAATACATCCAAAACAACAACAACAACAACAAGACACCTTTTGCATGACTTCCCGTTAGCTACGGGCGTCCTTGCTAAACAGGGAAACCATTCGCAGCGGTGTGTAATCAAATGCAAGGATATATAATTTATTTCTGCCCAAAATAGCAGTGCTCTCACGACGAAAATGGCTTTCGGGTTGGTTTTCGCGATCGAACCATTCTCAACGAGTGTGATCTGAGGTAGAAAGAATGAGTACGAAAAACAGACCTTTTAACACCACCGTGTTTGTTTGAGGTGTTTTTGGGTGGTTGTTTCTTACAAAAGCAAACACGCACACCACTATTTACACTGTTTGGTGAAAGATTTTGCCACCAGTCGCCGACCACTTCTCGCCTAGCTGGGCCCCGGATATTTGCCATAATTTGCCACTACCGGCTTCCTTCGGAAGTCCGACCGGCCCATCCAAACTGGTCGCTTCCGGGTGTGAAAGGAAGTGAGAGTGGCCCAGGTTTCTAATGATATCTATTTAACATAATGTTTAGAAGCTTTTTATTCATGAACTGTCCGCGGTCCGGTTAGTTGGGCGAACATTTTTCGGCACTCACGCTGGTCGGTTTCCTTCCCCCCAAACTTTTTGGCCCCACCTTTTTAAGTGACTAGAGGGATATTTAGTAACCTTCCACCATATTTTCGGGTGTGCTTTGTTCACACCAAAAAGGCCAGTATTTTTTTTTTTTGTGTCCTGACAAATCGCGACCAACTTGCCGTGGCAGGGGTTTCCTCTGTTGCTTTTCAACCCGTTCCAGCTGACTGACCACTGGTGCTGGTGAAATGCAATTATTCTGTAATTTGAGACACCCAAAACGCCGTACGAGTCTTTGCATGGTGTTGCTTTTACCGAAACGATAGTTTTGTAAATTCGAGAAAAAAAACGCGAAAGCAAATACAACAACACGTACAGTAGAAAAAAAGCAAGCTAGAATTTCAATTTTCGGGACTTTCGTGCTTCCGGGGCTGGTCAGAAATTCGCTTATTTGACCGCGTTAGCGTTCCCCTAACACAAAACAAAACCCAGCACCATAAATTTCTTCACCTCCGGGCGGGAATGCTGCCATCGATATGCAACTTTCCGCTTCTTTGCATTGTTGTCTTCTCTCTTTTTTTGCTATAAACTTCACCACGACTATTACTTTTCTCCTGCTTTATATTCATTTGACTTTCTTTCGTGTTTTGAGAGCTTTTTTGGGACGTTGTTTCTGTTTCAATTTCAATTGCATCCTTCCGCTGGTAGGTCTATATCAATGCATCTTCCCCGGTTGTCTCGGGAAGCCGGGTTTGCCTTTGCCAGCGCGGTCCAATTATTTTGATTTATCCGTAAATGCATCGCACCACCGCAGGACGCTGAGATATTTATTTATTGAGTGCAACTTTACTACTGGCCTGGCCATCGCACGGTGATGGTATCGGACGAAGGGACAGTTCGGATAAATTATCACACCCAGCTACGGGAAGCGTATTTATGTCTCTCACTCGCTGTCTTTCTCCCTTCAGTACAATAATGAACTTCCTTGTGCAAATAAAGCATTTCCCTTGTGATGGAAAACCGTGCAAGAAAAGGTGCCGTCCATACATTTTATCCTGTACTGTACTGTAAACCGTTTCCGCTTTTGTCCTGCTATGGGTGGAGCCACTATTTTTGGTACAGTAATTATCCTAAAGATAGGTTTTTATTTCCATTCTATGCACATTTGCATAAACTCCACTTGTTGAAAATAATTCATCCGCTCCATTCCTCTACATCCCTTGAGGAAAACAAAATACCATTTTCCCCCAATAGGCAGAATTCAAAGAGAAAGAACGATTACCACAAAAACGGAAAGAAAAAAAACACCTCCAAAAAGCAATAATCCAAACCGGTAAGTAAAGAGTCAAAGCGGTATGCAAATTAACCACCGAAAATTTTTCAACAGCTTTCCACGCGCGCGAAAAACGGAAAGCCAAATACACACACACTAACAACCCTCACGACCATCAGGGCCAAGTCTTTCATCTGTACGAGGAAGAACGAGCGCTCCAGGGATCTAGTAAGTGTGTCCCGTAGACTTCCCGTGGCTTCCGTTCCGTTGGTGGAGGGAGCACCAATTTATTTCCTCGATATTCGACATTTTGTTCATTCTTTATTCCTGTAAACCCTTTTTCCGCCGCCAGCCCCCCCCCCCCCCCCCCCCCCGTTAAAAGCCGTACCCCGGCTCTGCACTGGTCACTGTTGAAGGTCTATCCTTACCACCAAAGCTAAACAAAAAAAACCACCTACAAACAACAGTCAACAGTCATTGCTTACAGCGGGGTGAGATGTTTTTTCCTTCCTTTCTCTTTCGTGTGATCCTGTGTATTTCTGAGGTTCACTTCTTTTTTGCCTCCTCCACGGCTTCCGGGCGGCATCTTTCCAAATCCCGAAACCGGCTACCAAGTGCGCGAGAATGCAAATAAATAAAGGTGCTAACAGCCCGGCCTGACCGGAAAGTGGAGTTTACACCATCCACAAAACGCTACATCGGCCTGTCCTCGCTCGCTCGGTTGTAGGCCGATTATGGGTCTTACAAGTTCGGGGGAAAGGTGTCCCCCGAACGGAAGCATTATGGGAGCGTGTCACACCATTCTTCCTTTCCAGCTGGGAAGGGTGTCCGGGTTCGGGACACAACAGATACTTCACACCGATGGCACACCGTCCTGAGTGGAGAGAAAAAAACAAAGCAAGTCCCGTCCACTGAAGTTGAATATTTATTCAAAAGGTCATACTTCCGCTTTCACACGTAAAGCGGTGCGAGGACTGGGAATCGGGTATCAGGCTTCTTTTTTTGCGCTGTGTCTTCCATGCTAGGTCTTTCTCCGTAGATCGTTTGTTTACAGATGACCTAAGCTTGGAGCCGTCGACGTCGTCAACTGCCTCTCGAACGCGTGCGTGTGTATAACGACAGTTCGAAACTCCCAACCCTTACTCCTGATATGCTGTATGCTCCAACCGGACTGACTATTTGCTTTGTACCGATTTTGAATTTTTTATTTTCAATTTTTCTTCCCTCCTCCCCGCACTTACACAGTACGATTTGTGAAAGTGTTTACAACATCTAAAGAACACCCGGAAGCACATTTACAACAATGCCCGAGCGAGAGAGAGAAAAAAAATCTCAACGCAAGCCACGCGTCCCCGTTAGCGCGCCTTTCTTCAAAGGTTGCCGTTGCCGGTGTCAACGTGTTCTATCTGGATTTTTCCCTCCCGTAGCGCTTCCCTTTTAAACCTCCCGCACCAAGCAAGCGGTGAAGTCCGAGTGCATATATTTATTGGCACCAAAACAAACCCGGTTCGGTCCGGCATTCCTGGCTTGCTTGCTGCTGCTGTCGTCCGACCTGAATATCAAACACGCTGGGACGGGGACGGTAGTTAAGACGGGTAGCATATTTTTCCTTTTCATTTGCATGTCATTTAGCAATCGCTCTTGAAGCGTACATATCAAGTTTGCATGGGAGGTCATCCTTTTCCCTGGGATTTTTAGCTTTTTTTTTTTGCTTTGTTTTGGACAGCACACACATTCACATATCTTTGCGGGAAGGTTCGTGCGTGAATGGTGCAAATTAGCATGCATCACACGGTAAAGTGAGCGACACTTGTGTGCTGAAAGTGGCCCCTCCGGATAGTCAAGTGGCTGATGTGTGTCCTACATGGCTTTTTATGGCTGATAAATTGATGTTATTGCTCTGTGTTACGAGAGGCTACGAGAAGGGTTTTTGACAATGGACTACTATTACTACTACTTGCGTTAGGTGAACAAAGAGCTGTGTTGAACGTCAGAGTCCTTCGATCGTTTCACATACCTGCAGACAAAAAAAAACGGAAATATATAATAAAATTGATTGAAATAAATGATAACGTGTACATTAAACAAAAATAACGCCATTGTACATAGAAATAAAGCTAGTTGAAATCCAAATTTGTTCAAAAATCTGAACGATAAATTAAGCAAAAGTTATACAACTCTAGCTGAGTGGTGCTTGTCTCTGTACTAAAACAAATCAGGACGACCCTCAACTGGGTCACTGTAATCCCATGTGTAACGCAAAAACAAAACACTAAACCCCGATGACCTCGCACACAACGTGCGCATTGGTGTTGCAAATCAAATTTATCACCTAAACTGCCCACAAATAGATAGGTGAGATTAATTTATAGCCTAGGCAATAATTTTTCAAATCACACCAACGGTTAACCGCCCAAAAGCGGACGAGGCACGCAAACCACCAGGAGCCAGTGGGAGAAGGTGGTGTGGGAAGGACCACTGTGGCTTCGCTTCCATGTACAGTTTTTTTGCTCGTTTTTTTTTTTGCAAACCTTTTCCCTAACATTTGCCGTCACATAATCCAAACGGTGTTTGGCGTGTAGGTTTCCGCTTTTTTCCCCCTGCAATTTCAAAAGAATCTACACGCTTACTTTAAGTTCTATAAAAAAGCGATACAGCCCTACTTGCCCATTGTAGTAAACAAAAGCTCGTTTGCGAAATGGAGCCAAACGAAACGGGGTTTAGTTTTATTTTCACTTTGCTGCACAGCGCCGGTAAACCCCGTAAGCAAATGCTTGTCCACAATTCGAATCGGTTTCCAATTATCCGTCGATGGAGCACCATTAGAAAGTGCAGCCCGTTTTCCAGCTGGTTTCACTCAAACCCCGAACCGATTGAGACACCTTCAATAAAATGTATCAACACCAGGTTTCGGCCAACTGGCGCACCTGGATTCAGAGTTCAGCACCGTTCAACCACACCGAAACGGGGGTTTTTAGGCAGCGTAGCCTGGGAACCGAAGTGCTATGTCGGGGAGGGAGGTGAAATAAATAATCAAACGAGCCGCTGGAATTGCTTTCCGATAAATTGGCTTTTTCTCGTTATAAATATTCCACACGCGCGAGAGCCACACACCGACACGCACGCATACTCCTGCCGAGGGTGAAGTGGTGCCGATTTTGGTGCAGCGGGACGCCCGGCTCGAATGTGTCGAAAAATTCAAAAACCACCCCAACCACCAACAGCGCTCTTGCGAGCGTTTGCAGCGATTCGCATCAGCTTGTGGCTGCGGTGACAAAGTGCCACCCGTAAGCATGCCATGAGCCGGGGTGCTTGCCGCCCCAAAACCCGGAACACACCCGGATGAAGGCCAGACCAACCGCCTCTTTGCACGAAACCGCCTCCCGGTGCATCTCGAACGCTGTTGCGTGGGTCACAACACTCGCACACACACACACGGGCAGTGGAAATTAATCATTTTCATAATTCAATGCTGATTACATCTATTCATTTTAATAACTCATCCCGTGCCATCGAATGCCGGGGCAGTCTTTGGGGCAGCCATTATTTGCAGCCCTAGCGTTGCCAATGCCCTTGCGTTAACACTACGAACCTTGTTGCCAGAACGCCGGGACTTCCCGTCCGCTGGACCGGGTGTGGAACCAGAAACATGACCCCACGTGCGTGCCGGTTGCGCCATGGTTGGTCAATGTTTGTTTATTTGCACGATGCTGGGTGTTGTTGCCGTGCGTTGCCGTTTTTAATGATTTTTTGCTGTTGTGCCACTATTTTCCCCTCTCCCCCATACCCTGAGCACACACGTATGTATGTGTGTGTGTGTTTGGTAGCATGTCCATGATTCTAGTCCATAAATTTACTTCCTTCCGGACGTTGCGTTCGGTTGTCGAAACGTCGATGGTGGCAGTATGGTGCTGACCTTTTTCCCTTCTCACTTCATTTTCCCTGCCACTGTTGACCACCGGCTCGACATCAATTTTATTGTTACCGATTATGATTTATTAAGCTATCAAGGCACGTCGTCACTTGATTCGTCCGAGCCCGACTCTCGAACCCGACCAAGCCCTTGCTGGGCCGGGGACGACTATATTTTACACTCATTTTACAGTCACCAACAAACGGGCTAGGGGTCGAAACGGTCACTCTCAATACGGTACCGCCGAATGGGTACGATCGAAAATGATTTCAGCCTGGCCAGGTCACGCCGATAATGAAGAACGCCTTGCCCGCTCCTTTTGCTGACTATTCATTTCCCGGGTGATTGTTGCAGTTTTAGGAACGGCGAAAGCGTTGAAGCCTCTGCCCAAGGGACGAATTAGTTGAGGCGCTTTCCAAGAGATACTTTTGTACGACATCTTACCTTTTATATCCATTGACAAACTACTATGCTGGTTTTGGAACGGAACAGCTATCACTCAATAAACGGAATGCTTAAAAGCTGAAGGTACATAGACAGTCTGGTGACATCTTCTCCCCAGAGATACGGACAAAATTCACAAAAACTCTCACTGGAGCAGTTGTTGTCAATAAAAAATGGCTACAATTTATTGCCTCAATCACGCGCTATTTGATCGTTTAACCTCTCAGGAGATCAATTATTGTACTTTAAAGAGTTTACACATCATGTACTACTTCTTCTCTTATTTTTTTTAAAGTTTGTATATAAAATCCCATGAAAATTTGTCTCTACAAATCAATTTCGCTCATTAATCCTTGCTACAAAATCACCAAAAACCCTTTTCAAGAAAATTTATGTTAAAATTGCCAATTGAAACGCTTACCCTTCAATTGAAATGCCAAAAACAATTTCCATTTAAACAGAAGCTCAATCAAACGGCACCAATAGCTGCCCAGCACAGCCCCGCAGGTCTCCCAATTTGTTGCACATGCACACCACAGCAAAGCGATCACACCCACTTAACTCTGACAAGACGTTTTACCCAGCAGACATTGTTGGACAACAACCAAAAAAAAAACCTACAATAAACGATAAGAGCCATCTTTCCAAATGGGTGAAGTCTAATTTGACACCCAAAATGCAAAACCCAAACAACATTACATTCCAAATCAAAACAGAAGGGTGAAACGATTGACTGAGCAGCAAAAACCACACGAACTAGCTAAGAATCGCGCTCAGCTGCTGAAGACGCTTACAAGCAAACGTGGGCAAGGTTACACACTTCACAAAAAGGGGGTAAGAAAGTTTCACCCCCTTTTTGCTACCAATTTTCATTCGAATTTTTTGCCTCCTTTTTCTGCACTTCGTCGTGGCAGTGTTCACTCATCGTTCAACTATGCTGCCACTTTCGTTAAAGAGGTATAGAGCAAAACAAACAGCAAAAAATCATAATAATGCATAAACGAAATGGTTACACGAAACCAGGCACCATGTAATGCAATCGTAGGAAATTCGCCCGAAATGCTTACCCAAAGCCACGCCACGGGATGAGATACCAGGGGGGCGGTAAGTGAACGCACACGCCACCAAACAAGAACCCTTTCACACACATACAAACATTCCCCGGCGGAGGAATGTTATCGGGTTTTGCCGAGAAAAAGGGAAAAATAATGCACGACTGCTTTTTCCTTGCAGGAGCGTGTTTTCATTCATTGTAGTTTCTTTTTTTTTGGAGGGCTCTTTCGGAGCAAAACCTCGGGAGCAGTGTCACGCTGGCAGCACCACGATTCCACATTTGAGATTGTTCGATTGTTCCGAGGCACAAGGTTGATATCGCGGAGAGGTAGCAGGGAATGAAGCAGCAAGGCAAGGAACGTAAATAGTCACACATCAATTTTTGAAAACGTCTTATTTATGCAATTCCAATTTGCCACCTTTCATTTGCGCTGTATGCTTATCGAGTGGGAAAACATTTCGTTTCGGTTCGGAGGCGGGCATCAGTGAGCGACAAAAAAATGAAAAAGAATCATTCATGTACATGATATGATGTTTCTTTTCTTTCTGCAACTCAAAGAAACTATTCCAGATAATGTAAAAATAACCATTTTTGTATTACAATCTTGACCGAGGAGAGGAGAGAGAAACTCACATACTCGCCAGACCCTTCGAATGTATATCATTATCACAGTGTTGTTTTTGGAAAAGTTAATACACTTTCACCGAAAACAAAAACCGACCCAGCAGATACAATCGTATCTCCTGCTTTGACCAGCCACCTTTTCACAGCTGCCCGGGTAAGTGGTAACACATTTGCCTAATGTAATTATTTCCAACACCAGACCACTATTTTGTCTACCACCATTCAGCGTTCGCGCTCAAGGCAAGGCTGGGTATGGTGTTTTAATTAAACATTTACCCAAAATGAACTGGCATGGTATTCATAGCGCCATCTGGACGTACATCATGGGTAATTTAATACACTAAATGTGGTATAGTTACAATTGAAGAACTATGTTAAATGAATATTCAGCTCCAATGAAAGTAACAATTCTTGATGGATAAATTAAACATATGCTGATGTAAATAATACCACTTGAGAAAAATCTAATCTTTACCACATGAAAACTAAACTTCCTTCATTTAGTAAACCGAATCTACAAAATAGTTTCACCAGCTCAACACGTTTCTATGCCATTTAGATTTTTGCTACTTTGCTAATGACCACCGACCATATATTCACTACGTATTAAACCGTAAAAACCCCAATGCGAATAGAAGGAAATAGCCAAAGCGAAACACAGCCCCAACCATCTTCCGACACCACCACCACACGCTGGCACAAAACGCTAGCCGGCAGACAGGAACATTCTGTTAACAAATTACATTTATGAAATTAATTACTTTTTATCTAGATGAAAATATAGATCCAGCCGGCAGACCCCGACTGACTTCCCGCGGTTGGGGGTGTTTTACTCTCCCACCGAAACCGATGTTTTTGTTAGTGTTTTAGTGTGAAGAGTGTAGAGCGTAGTATAAAACACCAAAATGGTTCACTTTATTCAGCTTTGCGCTTCTAGATAGCCCACAAACTGGCGCGAGTCGCAAAAAAAACTACGGATATGATATCGAAAAGGCTCCACACTGTCAAGCTTTCACTGTCTTTATGGCTGCCACGAGGCTTTTGGCTAGAAAAAAACAAATAGAAGACAAAATAGTGTCTGTACAAAGAATGGCCCAGTAGTTCTTCGGGAAAGAAGTTTGATGCGAAGCACTTTATTTTGATGTCTCATCATCGTTACAGGAATCAGCTCAACTTGATGGTTGAAAAATTACAACTCACTTTAATGATTTGACTTTTTGTGTCTAGAAAAGTTTATCTATAGAAGCCATTCCAGCAATTTCTACACCAATAAAACGTTTGCTGCTTATGATGGCTTTCACAATGCTGGAAATTTTTTCCAAAAGCTCAAAGTTCACTTCAAATTTCCTTAACATAGTTTACCTTCTAAGTCATCAGCGCCATCAAACAGCTGAAATGTAACAAGTCAGCTGGCAGCGATGGTCTGGTGGCCGAACTGTTCAAGATGGGTCCGGAGAGGCTTGCCGTCATCATGCATCGGCTGATTGTTAGGATTTGGGATCAGGAAGAACTACCGGACGAGTGGAAACTGGGTGTCATACACCCAGTGTACAAAAAGGGCGACAGGCTGGACTGTGCTAACTTCCGGGCCATCACAGTCCTGAATGCTGCCTACAAGATCCTGTCCCGAATACTCTTCTGCAGACTTTCGCCTCTTGCTACAGATTTCGTCGGCAGCTATCAAGCTGGATTTGTTGGAGGCAAATCAACTACCGACCAAATCTTTACTCTACGGCAAATCCTCCAGAAATGCCGAGAGCACCAGATCCCTACGCACCACCTGTTCATCGACTTCAAGGCGGCATACGATACCATAGATCGGACCGAACTATGGAACACCATGCAGCAGCACGGATTCCCTGGGAAGCTGGTACGACTGTTGCGGGCCACTATGGACGGGGTGCAGTGCAAGGTGAGAGTGACAAACATGCTGTCAGAAGCGTTCGAATCTCACCGGGGTCTGAGGCAAGGGGATGGACTCTCCTGTTTGCTGTTCAACATCGCTCTGGAAGGTGTCATGCGAAGCGCGGGCTTCGACATCCGGGGCACGATTTTCACCCGAACTCTCCAATTCCTTGGCTTCGCGGATGACATCGACATCATCGGGCGAACATCTGCGGCGGTGTGCGAGGCGTACACCCGACTGAAACGCGAAGCCGCTAGGATTGGATTGAGGATCAATGCGACGAAGACAAAGTACCTGCTTGCCGGGGGCTCTGACCGTGATAGAGCCCGACTCGGAAGCAGAGTATCAGTTGACGGCGACGATCTCGAGGTGGTAGAGGAGTTCTGCTACCTTGGCACGATCGTAACTTCGGACAACAACGTAAGCAGCGAAATCCGAAGGCGCATTGTTCAGGGAAATCGTGCCTACTACGGGCTCCACAAACTCCTGCGATCCAGAAGACTCCAGCAACACACGAAATGCGCGATATATCGCACACTGATACGTCCGGTGGTCCTCTACGGGTACGAGTCCTGGACTTTACTGACGGAGGACGCCAATGCACTCGCCATTTTCGAACGGCGGGTGCTAAGGACTATCTTTGGCGGTGTGTGCGAGCACGGCGTGTGGAGAAGGAGGATGAACCACGAGCTAGCTGAGCTGTTTGGCGGTGCAGACATCCTGACGGTCATCAAAGCCGGAAGGATACGCTGGCTGGGGCACGTGATGAGGATGCCGGACTCATGCCCCACCAGGAAGGTGCTCGTCAGCGACCCGTTCGGCACGAGGCGTAGAGGAGCACAGCGAGCTCGCTGGCTGGATCAGGTGGAGTCGCACCTGTCGGAAATCGGATGCAACCGTGGTTGGAGGACTGCAGCCCAGGACCGAGTTTCCTGGAAACGAATTGGCGACCTGGCCATGTCTACGAGACGTGCTCATTGAGCAGGCCAAGAAGAAGAAGAAGAAGTTTACCTTCTAGAAGTCCCTTTCGCCTAAGTTTAATCTTATCGTTTCCTTTTATACGCCCACCCTTTGCCTTTATATCCCTTTCGAGCAAGCCAGTTTAAGATTTTATTGCTTCCCCTATTTCCCGTGTAGTCCCGCGCGAGAACAGCCAGCCGGGACGATCTGCATCCCAAGTGCAAAAGGTGTCACTTTCGAAATAAAACCCGGGTGTGTGGATTTGACCGGGCGAAAACCCCCCACGTTGACAGCGCGCATTTGCCACGTCCATTTGAAAGCCAGTTTAACGATCGCACCGAGCGACGTATCTTGCTGCCGATCCCGAACCGACACGTGCTTCACGGAAGTGGATATTTCACAAATATATAAACCTACTTACGGTTCGGTTGTAGTTTTTATTGCTTTTACTTTTATATTTACGGCTGGGCAACAACGACGACGACGACGACGTTTGTTCGCCCGAAACAGCTGCACCTTCGGGCAGTGCTCTGAAGGCGTCGTGAAAGTGCTTCGAAACGGTTGGGAAAGACAGTCACTAGCAAAAAGGCATTCTTCAGCAGTCGAATAGTGTCAACGGGATGGAAAGAGCTTTCTTGAGATCAAGCGATGTATCCCGTTGGTTACCCTCCAACTGTAATATCGATTACATTTACGGTAATGCAAATTGAGAAACGGAAACAGAGAAAGAGAGGAAACATATCGATGCAAACGGCTGCATCTC
Source organism: Anopheles coluzzii (assembly GCF_943734685.1). Taxonomy (NCBI): domain Eukaryota; kingdom Metazoa; phylum Arthropoda; class Insecta; order Diptera; family Culicidae; genus Anopheles; species Anopheles coluzzii. The sequence goes on along the minus strand of NC_064670.1, from coordinate 119,784,874 downwards.
GTAAGCCTGGTTGACATCTAATTCAAAGCTTCTTTTTGCAGGATAGCAGAAAGAAACGAAACGATTTTAAATATCGATTAGATTGCTTCTGAAGAACACTTCCCTTACAACAGCTATTTAAAGCCCGTACAAAAGGATAAATGTGTGCAGGAAAACCTTAAAAAAACCTACTTGTGGAGGAGTTTCTGCATGAGAAAGACACTTCTTTTCACCATCGGCGTAGAGTGAAACCGAGCGAATGGTAACACAAGCAGAACCAGCACAACCTTCCAACACCGGTGACATTTATTGGCTGCATATGTGTCGACGGCGTCCAAGTAATGGCCACCGTGACTTTTCGTCATACAGTGAAGGAGCTCCCTGTCAGCCTGCCTTAGAACCTTTGTAGAATGCAATGCAATCGGAAAGATTGTTCGTTTTAGCAAACCCAGCTAGACACCGCTAGTTGCTGGATGGTTGTAAAAAGTGTAGCTTTAGTTGGTTTCTTTACGTAGGTTATAACACTCTTATAGCATAGGTACGAAACAGAACTCGAAACTCTTTTATGTTCAAACTGGGAACCGAAAATCAGTGCTGGCAGTTTACTTCACTTCGCTCTGGCCATCCCCATCCTGTCGGTTGCAATCGTGTGCAGTAAAGAATCTGACCATCATCACATTAACCTCACATTCCCAGCTCATCAAACATTCATTTTGAAGCGAATAGGTGTCTCGGAGCTGTGAAAAGAACTATGAATAAAAAACGCATTTTATGCTAGTTTGTAGACCAGCTTAACAAAGGTTTTGTGGTATGAAATCGTTATCAATGAGATGTACGTTGTAGAAAAGTAAAGTCTCAGTTGCATTAAGTTATCACTCTCTAAATATTTAACTGAACTATATGTTTACATATTCAACAATAAAACAGTCCACCCGTTTGATAGAATAACAACCAAAACGTAGAGAAAATTGCAAAATTGAAGTGAATTTCTTTTAAAGGTCTAAGAAGGAACTCTCTCAACTAAACGCGATACTCTAACGTAGCAATTCGGTTAGCTAAAACGAAAAACAAAAGTTTCACCCAACAGTTGAAGCTTCCAGCAAAGGGAAACTGAAAACTGTTAAAAAAGTTAAACCCACTGGCGTGCATTTGCGTTCAACTGTCCGTGGGCTGACTCGCATTCATTACTTTACAAATTGCTATTTTTCATCAATCCTCACCTTAAAAACTGTGCCACTGGAGGTCGAAAGCAGCAGAAAATAGAAACGCCAATCGTTGTGCAACAAAGTTTACTTGGTTACAGTGAAAAAAAACCCTCCGTAAACTTATCCGACAGTAGCAAAAACATGTCCTCGCACACACACACACACAAACATTCCAGTGTGTGTCTTTGTGAAAAATTTAAGTTTTCCAACCCACACCACCGTTTGGAGGGGATTCCAATGTACGATCCCATGGATTATGACGGCTTGGCGGCATAATCGAACCGACCAAACGGGAATGGATGGGAGAAGCAGAATGAAGGCAAAAACAGGTTGACTTTTCACTTACAATACCAAGCGTAGTTAGGCAGTGGTGGTTCGTTACAGAATGGAAAAACGGGGGAAAGAGCGAAGCTTCCCGATCGAAGCAGGAAGTCGAACTGGCAAGTTCCGGGCCAAACGAGTTCAACTTTCTGTTTCTTTGGACTTTTCGCTAAAGGAAAGTTTTCCCCAGATGCCCTCCTCTTCCCTTCAGCTCTGCTCTGCGTTACCACCAAACGTAGGGATTTGTTTGTTCTTTCGCTTTCCTTATCCATGGATTTCTTTGTTTTGTGCTCTTACCGCTTTCCTCACTCAATTCAATATGCAACTTGCAGCAAACGAGCTGCCTCTATTGTGGAGCCAGTTTTGGGGCTTCAACAAGAACAAAAAAAACGCTCGTCCGTAATTGATTGTTTGATGTGTGCCCGTTAGCTCGTTGGCACTCGAAGTAAAACATTTGCAGTGCAAAAAAAGCCTTCTCCGTAATCATAACGTACGCCAATGTAGGTTAGCAATGACTCGCGATCGCGAAAGAGATTGGAAATCTTTAAGCGCTGCAAACGCTTACGGCTACTTACTTGCATTCAGTGGCATACTGGAGGTCATGTTGAGCCCGTGCAACCGGGGATGGCCCGCGTGCATGCCGAGGTAGTGCCGCGTCAGCATATGGTGCGGATGAGGCGGATGTGCATGGGCGGCGGCCGGATGATGCGCCTGCGATTGCTGCGGGTGCATCGTGTGCATCGGAGGTAACGGTGGAGGTATCGGTGGTTGATGATGACCAGCTGCTGAGCCGCCACCCTGCTGCTGCTGCTGGGGATGGTGGGAGTGTGAGGACATTTGTGCACCGGGTTGCTGCTGTTGATGCTGTTGCTGCTGTTGCTGCTGCTGCTGCTGCTGCTGCTGCAGGCTGTTCATGGTGGGGCCACCGTGGGCCGGCTGCGGCGGATAAAGCATACCGTGCCCGGCCAGCGGATGGTACATCCCGGGCCGGGCTTGGTGATGCGGTGGTAGATGCCGGTAGCCGGCCATCATGGAAACCGGTGCGTGGTCCAGCTTTCCGGTGTTGACGGGGTGCGCTGTTGGGGTTAGTTGTCGAGGCAGCTAACCGATATGTTTGGTGAGTGTGCTCACCGGGGTTGAATTTTGTTTTATAGTTTATATAGTTTCCCGCTTCGGTTTTTCTAAACCATTCTCTTAACGAGCGCTTAGGCAGCTTCACTGATGCTACGCTCTATTAATAAGCGCTTAAGCAGCTTTCTTTTTGCTTTTATCAACCTTTATACTTATTGTTTTTGGAAGGCTTGTCACGCGCTTCGTAACCACTCAATCGCTGCCGGTTAACCACTAGCTGGCGGACATTAATTCTCGCATTGGCTCAATGCGCCCTTATCCGCCGCCCCGGTAACCGTCAATAAATCATACATTTTTCCAAACCTCTTCCACTCACTCCAAACACCAAACATTTAGCATTTTCATTCCTTGTTTTTCTTCCCACGGGAGGGATTACGGTTTGTTTTTGAAACGGGATTTCGTTCCCGTTTTTTTTTTCTATTTCACGTCACGTACGCACCCACCACCACTGGCGGGCTTAATGTAGCACGATTATCGTTAATATTACTTTACTATTGTTATTAATATGTACGCTGTTCATCCATTTGCTTCGCGCGCATAAATTATCCACTCACATTGTCTTCGGACATAATGTCATTATGTTAAAAAATGTGTTAAAGGGTCCCCGCTCGTGTCGCTTTTCCACCGTCCCTTTGTGTTGTGCCCACTCGGTGCTAATAATTATGTTATTATGTCGACCCAATGTCGGCCCCACTACGTGCATACGTGCAACGGGTGCCCGCTGCGGGTGCAGGTCCACCGCACCGGATTTGGGAATGGGCTGAGCGCGCAATGCTCGACCGTTGTGTGACACGCGTGTGACACTAAGCCGCACGTGATATTTGTTTGAACTGTGCTGAACGAACTAGCGTGGTATGTGTTTTATGCGTTTTTTATTTGCCTCTTCAAACCGCTCGCGTGTTAGGTTTCAAGTTAAAGGAGCATTCTTTTTACATAATTCACTTCACAGAATGCATTACCGTGTTGGCCCAGGTGCGTTCACTTGGCTAAAAAACACTTTTTTCACTTCACTTCACGCAACGATGTTGTCACACTTTGACGTTTCAATTATCAAATCTCGCCGTGCGCTATCGTGCATCATTTCTATTGTACCTTTTATTGCTTCTTTTGATATTTTCTTCACTTGCTGATTTTTTTTTCAATTTTTTCCTCCCACAGACCACAAATCACTCTCGCTCACTGTGAGGATTGACTCCTTCAACACCGGTCTCAGGTGCACTCACTGTTGATTTATGATGATTTTACCGTTTTATCGCTCAATCTAACATAATCTAAAATGGAAGTACGTTTAATTGCTGTCGAGTTTACTAAGTTATTGGGCGCGGCTTACGTTTGAGTTGTTTCGCTACCGTTTTTTTGCTGTTGCGCCCATTAGCAGTAGCAATGGTCCTTGCTAGTTGAAATTGAGTTTGAGCCATTGCCGGTGCTAATGGGCTGTCGGTCGGTCGGTCGTTCGCATACACGCTTTCCCTCGCACACACGTACGTGGTTAAGGATCGATCACGAAAGCTTCAACCAATGCTTCACACAATGGCAATCCCGTGCCCCTTCTCCACCTACCCACACGTACACGCACACACACACATATGCCTCACGCGGTCTTAAAACGGTTAGGATATTTAATTACAAGTCATGCAAGGACCGGCGTCGCACGTGAACGTACCGTCGCGCATTTGTCGTTGGCCGCTTGAAAACTCCAACATAAACCGCATGGAGCATGCGGGGGGACGGGTTGGTGTCGCATGCAAGATGGTTTCAAGGTTTCTCCTCACACCGAGCGTACAACAAAAAAGAAATGCGGGGTAACAAACCGGATAAGATAATGTCAAGCACCGGGGCCAGCTCACAGTCGTTAAGCGCTTTGATGCTTTGAATCCGGTTCAATCTAATCTGCCCGCTTCGCCTGCACGCTTCTCGATAAAGGGGACTGAAAAAGGTGTGATTTATTAGACGCAGATTGTGATAAGTTTCCAGTTCTGCTTGATTCCATCAGCGCGAACGATTAGAATCATATTTCTACCACGTGTCACTCGTGTCAACGATAATACCACGGGGTTTGATCGACTTGATCATCTTATCGATTTGAACTGAACAATTATGCGTTTGATTATGTGTGTGTTTGTTTGTTCCAAAATGCCCGCACTGTTTGAACCATGCTCAAGTGGCGCAGTTTCAACTCAATTGTCCCCTCTTGCTCGATTATACAAATGACCTACAGCCAATCGTAAAATACAAACGACTTTGCACACTTCTAACCCGTTCGCTCAAAGACACGTACCAAATTTGGTTGCCCATTTCATAAATATCTAAAATTTCGGCAGTCGTATACAACCTCATTATCTGACACGCCGGATAAAACTAAAGCTCTCACACACACACACATACAATCACAAGCGCCCCTCGTTTATTTGGTTTCGCGCAAAAAAAATTATCACCGAGGTTAAAAATGTATAATCGACGGCTCGGTTGACCAATTCGATTTCCACGGCAAAGAGAGTTGCAAAACAAAAAACATCCTCTTTTTATCACATCGCGTAACTGGCTAACCCTCTCCGCTTCTCTGGTTGGGGTACCATCTTTACGCGTTTGTCACGTAATGGACTTAAATAAACGCTTTTTTCGGTTTTGGTTAAGTTTGTATTTTATTTCATTTACGCATGATGCTTTTGCACACCCCTTTTCCGTATGCGAAAATCACCAAATACATACACATTCACCAACACGAACACGACGGCAGATGATCCTTATTTATTTTAACAATTTCCTTCCCTGCCCTACTTTCCTGCTACTCATCCCTTTTCGAAACGGCGTGAAAATTATCACCAACCGTAGCTTTTCCTGCCACCGCCAAGATTGCCTAAAATCGTAATATACGCACAAACACAGGCATACATTTATTACGCTACACTTTACTGGTGTTAATATTTTCTCCTGCCCTGCCTTTTTTATGTTTTGTTTGCTGTTTGGCTTCCACCTTTTTTTATTTCATCTCTTCGCAACGCATCACTCACGGCACGGGAAGGGGCGGCGATATTGCCGGCTGCGCTTTTACTGCCATTTTTCAATGGCTTTGATTTGCCTTCAGACACCTGCTGCTTGAACTGCAGCCTGCAAGTTGCTGAATTGCCCACTTTCGTCTGTTTTATGCCGTGCGAGTTAACTTGTCTCGTAAAAAGTACGGACCCACACTCACACACACACATACGCTTGCACATAAACGGCTCTGGATGATGGGTGAAATAAAATTTCCCAAATGTACACAAACATGGTTTATTTGGAGGAAAGTGAAAGCTCCACACTCGATTAGCTGCCTGTCCGCTTTATACGCTTTGCTACACACAAACCGGGCGCACACATGATTGGCGTCCTTCCGCAGCAACTCATTTGCGAGTTCAATTAAAAATTTCATATAGTAAAACGTACGGGCGCTTGTTCAAACAAGCAAAGACTACACACACAAAAAAGCATATCAATAAATGGTAAAGGCATGTTTTATGTGGTGTTGATCAGCTGGGTAAAGCATGCTTTAGCGATCCCCTTTACACAAACAAGCTATAATTTTTCACACTTCCCACTCACTATCAGTACACCCAGTGCGGGTCCCAGTGGATACTAGCAAAGGGATGCAAAAAACAAGGACAACACGACAAGTGTCCATGCAACCAGACCGCACTTCACCCCTACACGAACCAGCGTCATCAGCATCATTTGGTGCGATGAACCCCCGTTTCTTGGCGTACTCTAGTCTATTTTATTTATCGAAAAATACTACACTTCTTCCAACTCTCTCATGCCCATCCGGCTTTTATTAGCGCTCAAATTTTATTGCTCTATTTACACGCTTTCTACGATCCTTTGCGATGTTTCATCACAGAGTACTCACACACTCTGGAACACTGGGAGCACAGCAGAGCAGAAAATAGAAAGCAAATGATCGGTTTCACACCACCGCCGCGGCGGGTGACTTGTGTGAATCAAACGGGTCATTGAAAACGAACCCCCCGTCCGTCAGTCTTTTTGCACAGCAAACACACTGAAGAACAAAAACCCACACGACGGTTTTATTTCATGTTTGACTTTCGATTTCGGTCAATGCAAAAAAATCGACCCCCAATCGTTGGTTTTTGCTTGGGATTTCACTATCGAAATCGAATTCATTTGCACCCGACCCATATTTACGATCAAATCTGAGCTGGGTGGGAAAGCATGCATGGGGGGAAGATTTTGGAGACAGTTTTATTTTTACGACGCCACTAGACACCATCACACCACCGGCCAAACGTCCCATATGGTCTGGTAAATGTGCTTTCTTCCGTTCCTTTCCTGTGAGAAACAGCACAGTGAAATCGACTCATCGAGAAGTTGACACGGGGAAAGGGGTTTGCTGCTCACTTCACACCATTTTTATCGATTTTGCACTAGTTTTTCCTCCTTCATCCCGTTGCCCCTTAGCTTCGCATAAAGTCGTGTGGTTTATGCCCCAAGAATTGACCCGAGCCCCCGGCACTAACTCTTGATTTTGTCTGCTCGATTTTCTGTCGTTTGGCCACACTTTTTCCAATGCCACGTCTGGGGATGACATTTTTATTGCAGCTTGAATGTTGTGCACCAAACGCCACTATCGAAGAAAATCTTCACCCAATCTCAAGTGGCGGGCTTTTCTCTTCTAACAATCCAATAACATTCACATTTGTGGTTTAATTAATTTACGATTCCGATCATTTGAATCGTTTGATTGCAAAAGCAAAAAGAACATTTTCATTTTTGAAAGCCAAACCACAAACAACTCACTTGAACGGTCGCACACTCGCTTAACACGGCGGAATAAAATAAAACGAAACACGACGGTGGTGCAAAAATCACTGCACGCCCAAAATCCCACTACACCTCGGGAGACCGCACGATGGCCTCTGGCAGAGCATCAGACGATTACGATTACACGCGGACACCCAAACAAAGCCGCACAGGGATGGATGAGGATGTGCACAATGAGGTGCGAACCATTCGCCCATGGAGCAGGGCAATCATTTGAGGAGCCAATGATAAAAGGTAACTATCATAATGGCAATTAAATTGTGTAAATATTTACTTCGATTGTTTGAAAAAGTATGACATATATTTCATATTGTTCTTTCATAATTGTATGCTTTCATTATTTAAAAACTAAAATGAAATTATTGTTAAAGTAACAGATTATTGATTGAAAAAAGCTTCTATAATGTTATCAGTGATTTTAATTATTATTTTCTAATATGAATACTTATTATTAACAAAATCATTTAACTTCATTCCACGCTTTCCTAACTGTAATTAGCTCAACGGCCCCGTACCGAACTGGCTATGTGTTTGTTGCATCCTCACCATACCTATAGTACCTGGTCTTATCTGTCTTATCATGGCGTGTATCTAGCTTAAATCCAAACCTCAATCGGCAAGGGTGGCCACGAGTCACGATAAAAACCTCGCGATGCGCCAGCCCAGGGTTTTGACAAACCATGTCCTAGGGAGGGAAGGGTGTACGGCAGGTTGGCCAGCACCCCCTAGGGTGGCGATAGGTTTACGCTACTTCCGATTCAGTTCAGTAGCAGCAGCAGCAGCAGCAGAGAGTACAATACGAATAAAAACCCCCGAAAAACGCACACATACACACAAACAATCGCGCAAACGTTTAGGGGCATCGCGTGCAGAAAGACGCGTACATTTAAAAACAAGCAAATTGCTTTAAAATAAATCTAATCTATTTATCTGCTCCATTAGTGGAGGCCAAGCGCAAGGTTGCAAAACTTCATCAGTTTTAATTTAATTTTGATTAGTTTTTTATCCATTTTTTTCTTCTTTTTTTGGCTCGTTCACATCAGCAAACAAGATAACATAATTTGGTAATTGACACAGACACCTAGCGCCTTGGGCAAGATAAAGGTAGAATGCTTCATTTTTATACCATGTCGGTATCTGTCTCACGAGTGTCCTCCACATGTTTTCACTGTTTAATGGGTCTGTATGCGTGCTTATTATCACTTGTGCGATAAAACAGTATCTCATTCAGTAGGAGAAGGCTGAAGAAATATGCCAAATATGAATACCGCGGACACATAAGTGCTGTGCTGTCCGATACGCACATGTCAGCCGTATGTTTATATCGTACCGGGGAAGCCGTTATGGGAAAAGATAAAAAAACACCATTAGCACTGTAATTAAACTTATTTCTGAGACGCAATACCGGCCCCGGTGAAGGATGATGAAATAATTCAACATAATGCCAAGGTCGATGGGCTCACGTGTACATTAGCGTATTATTTCGTCAATTCTTACGATAAGGAATGTGATAAGTAGTTTAGTTGCGGTTAACATTGGTTCCTTTTTTAAATTATTTAAGTGAACAAGTCATTCATAGTAAAAACAAACGTTTTACTCACACTCTTGCATCACTCACTACAAATCCAAATTCCCCCACAGTAAGAGACCATTACTCATCGTCATACTGCGCCGACAAAATGAGACACAGCGCACGTACAAACAATAACAAACACCTTTAAGCCCTCCTGTCCGACTGACAGATAAGCCTGGTTACATGCTTTTTTGCCACGATTGTTAAACAATCGCTACAACCCCCCGGGACAGCAGCCAGCCGTACTTAATCATCCAATAGGTAGGTTCACTGCCCGCCATTCGCCGAAAGTCGTGCCATTTTCCCACAAGAAGGGAATGTCGAGCGGAATTGTACAAAAGAAAAAATGCAATCGAAAAGCCAAGTGCACTCCATTACGCAACAATTTGGACAAGCAACATAATCTGCTTGCTTTATTTCATAACTCATCGTTTCCTCCCGCGCCGACAATGTGTACAGACACACACACACACACTCACATATCACGTAGCAAAAGAATGGGAACGAGGCTTCCCCGGAAAAAAGCTCCATAAGAAAATAATGACACCGAAAACGGGAGGATGAACATTCCATGTCCTTCTCGCCAAGCCAAGCAAACAACAACACAGCACACACGTATGGCGGTGTGTGTGTTTGTGTGTGTGGATGTGTGCAGCAGGCAATGATAAATATTTATCAACAACTATTTTGATTCATGCACTGAGCCCGTATGATAAATGTCACTTGGCAATAAGTACCTCGAAATAATGGCCCATCACTTATCAGGCCAGCGCCGTGTAGCGCGCCGTGTGTCCGGTAGCGGCATGGCTGGGATTTTATTTTGCTTTCGCCGCTTTCCCCTTACGGTCCGAACCGGCTATTCCAAGCAAACTGCCGGGAACGGGGCAATAGTGTTTAAGTAACTCGAAACTGCCCAAACGACCGTTGGTCCGGTTGCAAGGCTGGCAAACGCTTTAAGGCCCTCCATTTTCGATAAATACAGACATGTGTCAACGGGCGACATACCATTACATACCCGGGAAATGGAAACGGATGCTTGCGATTGGCTTCTGCCCGGTCGATGCATTTCCTCCGCGCGAAGAAAAGCGCCCGGCAAAGACTTTATTGAAAAAGTTTTTTTGATCTATGGTGCATGGTGCGGCTGCTCCCAAAAACCGTCGGCAAAACCGGAACGGTACAATATTTTGTCCATTAACATATTCCCGGGCACGGTTTCGGAAGCCTGGATGGGCTGGGAAGGGTGGGCGCGGTGAAATGGCAGTAATCAATTGTCACCCGCAATCTGGCGTGCGTTTTACCCATCGCCCAAAACCCAACAGCACGACCGGTCGCGTCTCTTGGGAAGCTGGGTACGACCACGGCAACGGAATGCCGAAAACAACAAACCACGTCTCATCAGGCGAGTCACCCAACCTAGGCGAGGGTCATCATCGTTATCGGTATTATCAACACCCACTCTCGAACGCCCACCCCAAAAACGGTGACATCGTTTATCAGACCAGCGGTGGTTGTTCGGAATGTGTGAGCGTGTGTGTGTGTGTGTGTAGGTGTGTATGTGTAGGATGTGGGAAAGGCGACCGACACCAAGCTACTTGTTGGACCGATAAACGATCCCTCGGAGCAGAGATAAATGGCAGTCAATTTGTCACATCAGCTGCTTCTGGCGCTGGCTGCCGGGTGAAAGTGTTGGTGAACGGTTGGAAAACAATGAAATCTGCGAAGCGAAAGTTGACACATTACGTCCTTTTTGGGTGTAATCTTGGGAATTCTAACACACGGGGAATTGGGGGTTGAGCTACTACTAGAATCACATTTATTCTTATCAATTTAATGAAAGACACAAAATTAAAGGAAATTGACCATTTTGTCATTTGTTGTGTGAAATTAAAATGATTATGAATCTTCCGCTATTCCGCTTCTAGCTATTAGAAGACTGCTGAAGACGAGTTTCTTCAGAAGGCAAATGCGATCTTCAGGTTGCTTGAAGTTCGTTGGAAATTTCATTTTCTGTCACATTAGTTCTTTAATGATTTGACAACAATATCTTGTGTATCTACTCCATAAAACCCTCAAATTTAAGCGTCTATCCAACTCCACCGACATCTGTACCTTCCTAACCGGTAATTCGATCATAGATGTCCTCGTTTTCACGTATCATCACACTCCCAAATACACACATTTCATCCTTAAGCCTCAATATGTCACGCATTAGAACCGACGTTTCGATAACTAAACCCAACCCGTTGGACCCAACCATTAGGACCCGAGGACATCCTAACAGTGAGTGCATAAAACAAAGCAAAAAGCCACGGTTAAAAAAAAACAGGACACAACTCATCCATTCCGACGTACCGCGAAAGCGCCACACAGCAGGAAATGCCATTGGCGAGGACTTTATTTTAGCCACACGGTGCTCGGTTTTTGCCTGCCACGCTGCCATTTCCGAGCCACATGTTAAACCGCGAAATGTGCAAATGTGACGCATGTTTTGGCAAAAACTTACGCCCTCCTCCGAAAACCCACGTCCACGAAATAGTCAACTCGCATTGGAGGTTTGCCTGGCTTGCTATCATACAGGTTTCAATCAAGTGCCCACACTGACACACGTGGCATGTCCTCGCCGTGTCTGTGTCGTAATTTTTCGCAACATTCGACACACAGTGGTAGACGTCCACCACAGTGGCTGAGAGGGGTGGAAGTGATGATGTCAAGCAAGGGATAGGTTTTAAAAATCACTCCCAAAAAAAAGAACTAACCACGGTTTAGAATAACCGTTTGTGCATTGGGTTTTGTTTTGGGAACACCCCATTCTGTTTACATATGATTATGATTGGGTGTCACATAACCCACCACACTGTTTGACCCTCCGTGTACTTCACAGCTATGGCTTTTCACCCGAATTGTTTTGACTGTTTAATATTAATCACATTTTTCGGCTTTCATATCTCACCAACGTTCCCTTTTCCTCTTATCCGCTAAACGCTAAATTATAATTTGGAATGTTGGAATGTGTTATGGCTCTTTTCCCCCCTCAATTCTGGTTTTCTCTATCTCTCTTTTTTCCAATTTTCGGGTGCTTCATTTCCTAATTTTATCCCACACAAACGATCCCATTCAGCATTGGCCCGTCAGCCCGAACGCTACTGACGTTTTACCGATCTGCCTCTCCCTATAACCAGCATACCTTGGTCACGGCAGAGAGCGGGTATATATGGTGGCATGTGCAAAACTGCCATACGTCGTCGACGTCACGGTCGTCGCCGTCGTTGGCCATCGCGCCATACCTCAGGACATTTGGGGATGTGGCAGACATCAATGGCATAGGCGCGATCTGGCACAACCGGTTGTCGGGTTGGTTTGTTGTGCATTTTTTCGTGCATGCATGCATTTCCACACAATCAACCCGGCCCAGAAGCCGCCCACTAACACATTTCCGGCACCCGCACCCGCTCTCCCCCAATCTCCTAAAACCATTGATATGTCAACACATGTCGGTGTTCTTCGTTTCCGGTCCTCCGGATACAACTCCGACACCTCACGCGTCACGACTTGCGAGCGATGCGTTCTAGTGATGGAAAATGGTTCTGTCGTGTTTGCTCTCTCTCTCCCTCTCTCATGTGGGAGGAGGGCAGACATCAATTTTGGATTTTGGAATCAGAAAAAAATCCGTTCCTTTCCATAATCTTCCCAACCCACCTCCAACAACTAGCAACCCATCCATTTTATTGGATTTGCAACCATTCCGTGCCCAATATCGTGCCATGTCTTATAGGTTTTGCGTTGTTGGTCTAACCTCCATCGAGCGGTGGAATTAAAAAGTATATGTCCGAGCGTACGTTTGTGTCTGTGCACATTTGCACATCGATCAAAACTAAAGCGCCCAGCGCCGGCAAAAAAGCAAGTCCCAGATATTGGGATCGTGCCAACAACAAACAACAAAAAACCCTCCTGGCACACCCATATTCGTGTGCATCTTATATCGAGCGCCTTTCGATTTGCGCCTTCCACCAGCTTGAAAGGCGACCGACGTACTGGATTTTCCTCAATCAAAACATACCACACACACACACACGTGGTGGTTCAAAAACAATTGCAAAACCCCCAAACTTCCCGCTTCCCGGCCGCACAGAAAGCTCTCGATCGGCGAAAGAATTGAACAGTGCCGAAATAAATAAACAAACGAAAACACGCACCTACCAAAGAAGGACCTCGCCCACGGCGTACCCGACCGGCAGTGCTTCTGACTGGGTCAGTTGGGAAAAACATACGAAACGAAATCCCCCTTTATGCTCCATTGCTCGGCTACGCGGAGGGTTTAAAACAGAAACGCTGTGTGGTGGCTCACAACAGCAATCAGTATCGAAATCGAAAGGAACACATTTGCGCTTTGCATGTGCCTCCGGGCGCTGTCCGGGTAAGTGAGTGACGATAGTGAGAAATTAAATTATATTTATAACATTCTTCGGTGCGTGGGCTCGCCTGGTGACGACGCCAGGTTGGCAGGAGTTTCGGGGGCGTATTTCGTTCACCTGGCCCTGAGACCCGAAAACGGACGATTTCGGGCCAGCACTGTCAGGCTAGCTGAACCTGTGGAAACGTAGGTCACGGTGCCAAATCGACGTTCGGCGCACGGGTGCATGCGGTCGATGGGAAAACAAAGAGGGCTATAAAAATGAAGGGAATGAAGTATAAATTAAATGGTTTATTGTGCGAAAAATGGTAAATATGTCGAGCTGCTTTATTACACTTATTTTTAACCAGCTTGGAAGTCCTGGAGCTCCTGAAGGATCAGTTTATTACAATTGTTTGCTATGAATTTCACATTAAAAGGCTAATGTTTTTAAAAACTTGGGATGAAAGTCTTGTTGTTATTTTCAGAACTTGAATTTGAGGCTATATAAGAAGCATTTTCAAATTTTCAATCTTTCGATACATCAATAGCCAATGTTGTAGACATTCTCGTTCAGCTAAAATCACCTATTGTTTGATGACATTTCATAAACACGACGTGAAACATTCTCATCATATTTGATTTATTCCCCCAAAATGCAACACTCTGTCATAGGGGGCAATATTCTAAAAATAAAAATAAAATAGCTAAACCCTCATCCAATCACCAAAAACTCACAACGTCACATGTTTATCATTCCAAATAGGATGATGCACAGGCGTCCCTAATCCACAACACACATATCGAAGCATAGCATTCTTTCCCTGTATCAAAACATGTCTGTGTGTGTGTGTGTGTGTTTATGTGTGTCCAACTCCTACCAATAGCACGGCCCATTTGTCGATAATAATAAATTCTTCCCCTCCTCAAGCACCCACCGCACCCCCATCGCCATCACAAAGCTGAAACGATAATCTCATTCCGTCGTGGGAAATCTGTTAAAATCCGTACAAAAACCACAAATCACCAGCTAATCTACATAGAATAAATAAACAATTTTCTAATTTTCCTCTACCACCTTTCAGGCCGGCCGCTTCCACCCACTGCTGATTTATCTAAAGCATTGAATCATCGCCCCCTGCCCCCTTTCCTTCTCGCCGATGTTCCCGAACGGTGCTCCACAAAAGGTTCATGGATAGATGAAGTGAAAAATTTATTTTAATAGCAAATTTTCTTCTACCACCATACCGCCCGCCCCAGCATTGAGCAATGAACCGGACTCCCCCGGCAGCGCATCGAAGGGTTGCTTTATCAACTATTTGTTTGAATGTTTAACACCAAAATATACCCTCCCACTGGACGTCCTGTGAATTTTTCCGGCCCCGGGCCCAACCAAAACCGAACCGATTGCATAAATCGTTTACATTCCACCACGCGTGTGTATGTGTGTCTATGTGTGCAGGTGCCTCAACCCTGCCCAGGCGCCTGATGCTGAAATGCTTCACTAACATATGCTATTGCGTTCCAACCCGGTGCCGTACCGTATTGGAAAACCAAACACAACACCCCCAACGCTCCAGCCCGATCCCGAGCTAGCCACTTAACTGATTCTCGATTGGATTCCACCGAACAATCGTTTCGTAGGGTAGTAGGATGGGTGTGCGAAGCAGAGGGCTCCACGCACTAACAAACATGTAGGTGCATGTCTGTGTGTGTGTTTGTTAGGAAAATTGGGAAAATCCTCCCAAATAATATGTAAATATAAATCACTGAAATGTTTAGCATCCGAAGTGCCTCCGAACACAAACAAGCAGCAGGACACCGCTATGCCCAACTTCGCCCGCTCCCAAAGGCATGGAAGCACATGTGATTCATCCAATGGAAGGAGGCGCTTGGTGTCCCACGGTGCACAGGGCAATTTATTTGATCACTGATGGAGAGATCCAATGGTTGTGTGATGGTTGTGGTTTGTAACTTTATCTAGTGGGATGCAATTGATGTTTTTCAATAACACTTGTGTTAATCTAACTTTGAACAATTATCATTCAAAGTTTAAAATTTTCAGTATAAGTTCTTAAATGCAATGAAACTCATCACTTTCATTACCCTAAACCAATGCATGTCGGAAAATATACTCAAACGACACATCACAGACAACTCATACGGGTCTCCAATTACACACTGTGTCTCCAATTACCACCGACATGATTCAAAACGCCCAGTAGATTCAGCTAGATAAATATTTCCCCACCCAAACCCTCTCCTCTCCAAATTCAATTTCAATTTAAATATTCCAAAATTTGATTTCTACCTTCAACTCCGATGCAAAAAGTACGGCGCCTCCGTACGTGCAGCAAACGGTGCAACGCTCACAGACCAAGTCCCTCGCTTTCGGGAGGATATGGGTACCATCTGTTTGTCCAAGCAATGTATGTATGTGTGTGTGTGTGCATTTGTACACATGCATGAGTTGTCCTCTTGCTGGGTGTGATAAATAGACCCCATTTTAATGGCGCGAAACAAATCATCACCCTTCGTTTGATGATGGAAAATGCTGGACGCGTGGAATGCACCTACAGGGGACGGACGGGGAAGCGTGTGTACACATTTGACAAACTATTTAATTTGGCAACTATCGAAATTTCGTTACGAAGCCGAACACACCATGGATCGTGTACGGGAGACCGGCAGTCAAGCAACACTAGAGCTATGAGAAGGAAAAAATCAGTTTCATATGCATGCTGCACAACTAAATATTTTAACCATTTATGTCATGCCATCGAACATGAACAGGCACGTGAGGACAGTGAACAAGGGGACGAGATACGATGTGCATACATTCTAGCAATTAGTTTCTCGTTTGCCACCATGGAGGCAATCACCGATCTCCCACAGGGTAGGTATCGCCATTAAAACCCTACACCCTATCCGAGTACTTCCATGCTTCGAATGATAAATTGGACCAATTGTTGTGGATGGGAATTTGTTGATAGATTTCTACGCCACCACCAGCCTCCTATTTGTTCAAGCCCAGAGCTTCCAGCTTCACCCCTTTTCCAACACAAAAAACCTCGCAACATGATGCTCTCACATTTCATTGACTTTCCACCTAACCTGCTGTGGGGATTTTGTGGGGAAAGCTTTCGCCCACATACACTCTCCCGCGTCCATCGAACGCAAAATTATGTTACGGGTGATGATTTGGGAAAATTGTTTGCGGTAGAAATAAATTTGCGTGAATATTAGGGAACAGGACCCCGTAACCCGATGCTGGTTGACTCTGCTAACCAGCGGCTCAATCGGTAAGCCAATCAATTTCGGGACAACCAGTGCGAATGGTACGTGATATCTCGTGGCTTGGTGTGGTTTGCCCTTGGTTTGCATGTCAACTAATTTCGTGTTAGTGTTTTAATGCAAACGTCATTAACGAAGTGTGGTCAATAACGAGTGACCTTATTAGTGGGTTAGAACAGGTTCCTTGTTCATCGTAACATTTATCCATAATGTTGATATTTGCACTCGCATTTTACAGGTAAAATTGAGTTAGTATTCTATTTTTTCCATTTTCATTGTTAACTTTAATGCTTTAACACACTTGTTTATGATACTTTTTTCTAATCTATCAACAATCAGTCAATATAGAGCAGATTCTCCTCTAAAAATAAGGAAAATTCTTTATCACACTTTATCAAAGTTATAATTATAATGTCAGTTTAAATCTATGTACACTTAACAAAGCTTCAAAAAGGAATAGAAGTAAATTATTCTATACAATTGATCACACACAACCATAAAACTAGTGCACTACAAAAAGGTTCAAATTATGCTTTGAAGCTGTATAACTAGTTCAACAATAACAATCAAATCAGCAATCCATCCCTATGATCTCAGTTATCCTCAACTCTAACCACAACCTTCCTGCTCTTAACGCAAATTCAAGTCTCCGAAGACATTTGTGTGTTCATATCTCAAGATAGGGAACGATTTCAATATCGTGTTTTATCTTAAGATCGTATCTAAGCCTTACGTATCGGCATGGTTTTGGCTAATATTTCCTTTTTTTTTTTCTCAAAATACACTTCAATTTAGTTATTCCCTCAAAATACCCATTGCCATTAGTGCATACGAACGACCGACGTTTCCCTTTTTTATTCTTAAACATTCAATCTTTACAAACTTACAAATAGTTTCATACTTCTACCAATTTCGGAAAGATTCATGCTGAATTGATACCGAAACACTTGCACTGTTGTCCTTTTGGGTGACATTTTTTCACTCCAAACTCAAGACTTAAGTACACGGATATGTCTTCATACAATAATACTGACACGTTTTGTTCAACTCGATGCTCCAATAAAGGGGTTCCTTAACCCATCAGGCTTTCATTTCCATTATTCTTGTACTGTTTTGCATTCATTTCATTGCCGCTCTACCGAACCTCGCTGGTTTAAGCTTCATTAAGCGACATCGACCGACGTTGCACGACATTCAAACGTTGGAAAATCAATGTAACCACATTTAGAGCACACACATGGGAAGCAAAGGGTCGTTTGTTCCCGATTTTCGCACGACACCAATTTTTACACTCAACACACATACACAATACACAACACACGACACGCACACCAAAATGCGAACGTATCAAATCGAACCAAAGGGTCTCTCTCTCACTCGGACAGTAATCGAACCAAATACATTGACGACATTTAGACGACGATCTGCAACGAGCTACTGTTTTCGTATATATTTTCCTTATTGTTGCACATTATTTGCTGATGGTGGCAAATATTTTCTTTGCTCTTGCCTCTAACCACCATCCATGGGTCTGTTCAGGGGTCACTACTGTGCGGGCTGCTAATTCTTTCGATCTTTCGGTGGTGCAAATTCAAGGACAGATAGCACAGGTTGCCCTTCAGATGCAATAATTTTCAATTCCATACACCTTTGTCGGCCGTATTTCGACACCACAAGGGTCTCTTCCTGGTAGGTGGGTTGTCCCTTCTTGCTCTGCAACCTCTGGACCTTCCTGAGGCCGCCTGGAATTTATTGCCCTCCTTTAGGACATTTACACCGAACACACGATCGACACACGGACACACTAGACGGCGATGTACACATACACGAACACACACAGACACATGAACGTATTGACATCAATTCACACACACATAGAGTGAGAGAGAGTGGTAGAGAGTGAGTGAGAGAGAGGGCGCGAGGGCGAGTGTGTCTGGAAAAAGACGCGAGGAGAAGAGAACTAAGGGTGGGCGAACACGCGCGTACGCTCCGGGGCGTTCAAGAGCTTCCTATCCCGGCGGAAGGATAAACGGCACTGAAAGTAACGGGTTGACCCTCCGTTGACAAAAGGCCCAGTTTCTCGCCAGCCCGAGCATTCCGATCCCGAAATTCCGACATTCACCACACCGTGCATGGGAGGGCCGGCGGGAAAACGCATGCACCTGGGAAAGCTCATTACGCGTGGGAAAGGGATGAACATGTGTAACACATCCGTGGAGAGGCAAATGACGCGTACACGAGCAAGACAACCAGTGTAGGGAAAATCTTGAAAAAGGATCGACTCTGTTTTCCCATAAAGGATAATTTCATTGCCGCCAGTAGTGGAACAAAGACAACCGTATTGCGCACCTCCCAAAACTACTAGCTCCAACGAGGGAGCGAACGAGCCCACAGCATGGCTTTTCACCATGTGGAAAGCCGTAACCGAAAAGGACTTCGGTTGGCAAAAGGGAAGAAAACAAGGAAACCCGAACCATTCAGCTGTTTTGTTGTGGTTTTTCCTTTTTCACCCGAGCGCAACTCGTGTATGTTCGGGAATTCGATGTTTGTTTTAACGCGCATCGGCTCCACAATCGGCTGGTTGGCGGTTCGTCGATTTTTATCCTTCACGTGCGGCTTTATCCTTGCAAAGCAGTTCGCCCGGTGTACGGCAAGTTGAGTGCAAGTTGTATGCGAAACTCGATCAAACTTGTATGCGACCAGGCAAATGTTGGTCGATTTTGGTGTTTCGGTGAACGGAAACGAATGCATGAGACTAGGGTACGAGGACGAAAGAGTCGATAGGACGAAGGTTAGTGTGGGCCGTGTGCAGTATGGTGGAGATTTACGTGACGACACAGGCAACGAAAGTGCCGGTTGCTGCTGCCGTTTGCCAGGAAATGCTATGTTTTCATTTCGTATGATCCGGACGAAAGACGGGTACATGGACAAATGTACAATCAGACCAAGAAGGGGGCAGAAAATGGATGTGAATCCTACTTCTGTTTGATTATCTCTTATTTATGTTTCATCCTGGTTTTTATTTCAAAGTGTAGATATATTGGAGATGACATTTATTACAGCACAAAATATGAAATAAAATAAGATAGTTGACAACCAATAAAAACTGTTTTATAAAAAATATACTAAATTTAACATAATTTCAGTTTTCCCCAAATTAGTACCTTATTAAAATGAATAAATAAATGAATCAAGAAATGATTCCACTGAAATCGCCTAAGCTAGGATTTCCATAACAACATTTGTATCTTCTCGTCAAATTTTATACTTTGGAACGTTTTACCATCCATCATTCATTTGATGTTTTCATTCATATGATGTTAATGAGTACTCATTCATATGATGTTAATGAGTACTAGTATTAAAGAGGACCATGCAATAAGACATGGCTGTTTTTAGTACATATATAATAAATAAAGCGGGCCGGTCTGGTGGTACGTAACAACATGCCCGTCATGGGTTCAAGCCCCGAATAGACCGTGCCCCCATACGTAGGACTGACTATCCTGCTGTGGTAATGTCATTAAAAGCCTACCTCACTTTACTAGTGGGTATAGGCAGGCCTTGGTCGACAGCGGTTGTTGTGCCAAAGAAGAAGAAGATAAACAATAAAGATGGGTGGGTATCAAATAGATTCTGCTAATCAAAGTTAAATTTACTGTCATAGAAACAAATTTTGAAGCGATTGTTCTAGAATAGAGTGCATACTACTAAACACTAGCAAACCAACATATCTTCATATCTTCGATGCATGTGATTAGTTCCAATGACTTTTCCTTACCTTCCAAACACTCATACACGAATTAAATATGATCAATGTAAATGATTTCCACTCATCCGCCATCGTCAAGCGCCAGTCAACATTCATCAAAAGAAAGATCCACGCGAAATCCTTCTCATCCGTACGAGATTGCATTATTCACGCTTAAGCTCCAACCTAAAGCTCTACCCATCAAAACCACTCCGCGTTGATCGAATAATCCCCATTGGCTTCCGAGTGTCAACCGTGTACCGTGTTTCCCAATCAACCCCCTCGAACCGTGCCGTTCTGCCACCACCAACCAACTGTCCAGTAACAACACGTGCACCTAGACCAATTGGCACCATTGACCAGCATACGTGCGATTCATCATACGTGTCACTCAATTAGCCAGTAATCCGGTTTTCCCGCTACAAAACCAACCTCACTTTCAACCCACACACCGGCTTGTCCTCCAACCCGATAAAGCGTGAAAATAAGTAAACTTTGTCGCTCTTAAGCTTAGTCTGCCACACCGCTCACCACCGAACCGAACCTGCCCACTACACCAAAAAGCAGATACTTTATGACACAGAATTACGCGACGGGTCCAAAGGAAAGGTATTAATGTTCCCATGGTGTCGAAGGTGAGGTTCCCCACCCCCATTCGCCCTTGTCTCGCATGCTGTTCCCATTCCGCAATAAATTATCAATGACTTCACGGCGTCCCACTCACTCCCCAGCTGGACGGGACATTGCGAGTAAGCGTGTCGAGCTGCCTGGAAAGTTAGCGAGACCGATGCGATGGGGGGGGGGGGGGGCACACAATTTCGATCATAAATCATAAGCACGAAGTGAATTCGGGGGGAGGCGGAGAAAAGGCGACAAGGTTCAAGACACGGCAACACCATCCCGGTCCATGATTGTGTGTATTGGCAGGTGTGTGGGTATGGGGACGCGAGTGCGAAGTTTGTTAGTGGAGCAATTTCCTCGAATTATCCCTTCATCAGTGTGCGATAATTTGATTATTGTTGCAGAGATTTACGCGAATCGGCGGTCGGTTCGCGCGAATCGGCAGCGATATTGTGATTTGCGAATGCGACAGAAATGCATTTGGTTTGCCGTTGATGCGATTACCGATTTGTTTTTATTTTCGGCAGTTTTAATGGCACGGAATGGCACGGCACAGTTTACGCAGCGACAGTCATTTTGTGACAGTCTTAATCGGGCTTTCGCACGCTGATGTGCTGTTGTTCGTAGTGCATTCCTTCAGGAAAAAACACCTCATCCTGATCATGGTTTTAAATCACAAAACATATTCTTTAAACAGCAAACAACCTGCGTTAAACAAGCAGCAAAGTCTGGCTCGTTATAATAGGAAAATTGATTGGTTGATTGATTGGCGCACAGAGCTTGCCGGCAGAATTCACAAGTGGCCCGTCCTTTCGACCATTCTCCGTAACTTGTTGAAAACTTGTGCAACAAAAAACTGGAACAGTCTTGTTGTAGCTGGTTCGCCAAACACCAACACGCTCCCGAAGCAGTAGCGGTTCATTATAATATGAATTTTATTACAAATGAACCAAAATGTGAAGCTCATTATTCTAACTCGCCCAACCGTGCACTGGTGTAGGTCGTGCGAAAACCGGCAAGGAAGTGAGCAACATGCTTCTTTCCCGAAAATGCTTCATGTTGAAAGTTCTTTAAGGCTTCCCCATTACTGAACTGACCGCTTCTGCCCTCGAAGTATGCCTCATTATAAGACGCACATCGGCGCTTCGAGGCGCAACTTTTCCCCTTGAGTTGTGCTCGATGGGAAAAAGTTTCCACAACCACAATATACACTAAATTATTTGTTAGGCTTATTTAAAACAGGCCCCCATTTATGCCTCCTCGTTCCATTCCATTTCCTGCTCCCTTCGTAGAACTTTCCAATGGGCCCGAACTCGGCGATGCCCCTTTTTGGATCGCGTACAATCTTGTCTGCCGTCCGGCGTCTGTTTGGCTCGCGCACCACTTCCAGCACGCACCCAGCAGGGACGGATGCCATCGTTCTTCCGGTTTGAATGGTTGAAATAAATTAAATTTGTTGCTTTGCTGCCCCTGGACCATCTTCACCGTCGGGCAAACCCTACGGCCGGCTAGCCAGCACCGGTTTAGTAGACAAATTAAAATAAGCCTCCTTGCACTCCTCAAGAAACCTGGGGCGGCTAGCAACAATCGTCTGCTTCCAAATGCCCCCGTCAAAATAATCTCGTGTAAAACGGGCTAATAATAAGGCTTGAGGGATGTTAATTGGAACTCGCGGTTCAGTTGCAGACCACGGTTTGCCGAAAAACTTCATCCGTAACCGTCCACCCTTGCCACACAAGGACATTGTATCATGCTGCTCCGTAGACAAGCGGCACATAGTATCCTCGGCTGACTGATTTGTTGCGCGCTCGCCGTTGACTGCTCGTGGAACATTTCGTGGTAGATTTTCTGGAACACAAGCCCGTGACACCCGTTTCTGGCATGTTTTGGCTGGCGTGTGACAGTGGCTTACGCTAGCAACGAACGAAATTAACTACTTGCCGCCACAGACTTGGTAACAAATGCCAGCCTAGTTTTCTAAGGTGGGGGCTTTCAAAACAGCTGCCACCAGCAGCAGCACCGGTATTCATTTCCGGTGTAGATGTTGTTTGCAAAGTTTTTGACAATCAACAAACAATTGTCACCGGCAGACTGTACCCGCGGGACGGGTGAGTCAACGTACCACAATTTGTTGCCGGCGGAAAGAAGACCTCTCGTGCCACAGGCACAAGACCTTGGAAGTTATGGGTGCAGGGTGTCGCTTATCAAATGGCGATCGTTTGCCGCCAACATGAGAGTGTAGGGAGAAGACGGGCTAGGAAAGGAGAGAGGGCTCTAAAGATAATTCCTATCGGTCATTTATGGGGCCAGCGTGTTATACATCGTGTGTGTGTATTCAAGTTGCTTGCATGAGGTTGCTATCTGCCGTACAGATTGCTCCAAATGTTGCTGAGTATGCCATGGGATTCCTCGTTGCCCAGGGCTTAAATCACAATCCAGAGTCCAAAAAGCGACGCCAGATGTGTTATACAACTCTTTACTTGTCAAGCTTATCTTAAAAAAAAAGTGCATGTTGACAGAATTCTATTTAAAGCTTCTTCAAACAATTCCGGATTCGATAAAAGACCTAAACGTATTAAGAGTTTACTCTTCCGACGTTTTTTGATGAAGTGATGTTTGAGAAATATCCTCAAGGTTTTTTATTATTGTTGAAAATAAAACTAACGACTTTTAGAAACTATGCAGTCACATGGAAATCAATCATTTCTTCACAAATATTCTTTCTATAACGCAACAAGAATATTACTTACAAGTCGTATAATTTCAAAGGCACCCGTAATCACGTTATGACATGAAATAAGTGAATTCAAAGTAAATACAAATAGCTATTGTACTGCCATGATTTCTTTTATTCATAATTCTTACAAAGTGGAGCTGATTGCTGCAATGTCTCCTTTCAAATCTCATCACAAAGCCAACAATTTGCTATGCTATGTGATCCACATCTACTTCTTTTGTTGCCTAATGCGCTATGTTTTATTCCACACTCAACACCACAAGAATGTCACCGGTACCAGATCCCACTTCATGACTTTGTTTCTCATTTTGTTCACACTCCGAACCACATGGCACCGCACACAAACACACACACACACACGCCGGTGAGTTATGACAGCCAAGTCCTAGCGTATACGCTATTCTTCCACCGTATCGCCTTCTTATCTCCCGCGGTGTTAATGTCAAGCATCAAAAGTAATGAATTCGTATTGCTTCGACGTTAATGGTGGCACATATTTTGTTGTGTCCCGCTTGGACACTAGTCCGTCCCCGTTCGTGTGTGTGTGGGTTGTGTGTTTGTAGTTTGTATTTTTATGAGTGCAAGATTTGGCGGCTTTTACGACGTTCGGTTCCCAACCGGTGAGCAGCGGGACAACCGGCCCAAACGACGCTTGTCTTCACACGACCAGCCACCAGCGTTCTCGGACCGACCGGTGTGCGGCATTACTGTATTTGTCTCACGTGCGTTTTGAAGCTTGAAGCACCAACCACATCAGCAACAAAAACAAAACCAAACAAACAAAATATTACACCTTTGTGCTAAACACTGTCAACGGCAACTGCTGCGGGAGGCACTGCCGTGGTTGAGGCACTCTCGAGGCAGCATAATTCTTTTATGATATCAAATTAAATGCCACCACCCCTCGTTTCGCAAAACGACCACTCGGGGACAAATTTTAATGGACGGTAATGTCACTAACAAGGTCATTAAATCTTTTCGCCCGGTTCGCTCGGCTAGTGCGCTGCACACTCGGACGAGTGGGCCTGCTGTTGTAGTTTTGTTGCTTAGATTATTCATCAAGTTTGATGGTTTTATTTGCAACTCAGTTAATATTTTACGAGGCCACGAGCTGATGAAAAACAAAACTTTGACTCCATTTTGCAGTGGGGAAGTTAGCGTTTCGCTTTCTTTTTCCCCGCTTTTGTCGCTTTAACGGTTTACCCGCGAAACAAACCGCAGATTATAAAACGCACCGATCCCTTATCTAATATCAAACAAAGCATTGGCGCCACGCACCATCGTCGTCAGCACTCCCGAAATAAAAACCCATCCATTAGTCCCATTTTAACCCCTTTTTTCCGGGTGCCGGTGTTTGAGGTTTAACCCCACCCCCACCCATCCTGTGGGGGAATGCTTTATTATACCAGTCTGTTACTACGCTCTGCTGCTTTTCTTTTTTTTTTTTTTGTACTGTGATTATGAAATATTTACTACCATCAACATAAAAATTAGATGCGCGAAAGATCGACACGGAACTTGCCTTTTTTCGCCTGGTTGTTTGTAAACCCCTGTTCGGCTTTTTTTGGCGGGCCGGATTTCCCACTCCATTCCCATGAATGGATTGAAGTTATTTGGGTGAAAAATCACGTTAGCCAAAATCGCGAGATTGCGGTCAGCATACACACATACACACAAACACATCAAAACCAAACCCGAAGGGCGTCGAAAGTGGCCTCCGTTGGCTAATTTATATCCCGGTAATGGTTCCGGTTATAATAAACGACCGACAATTAGTGGTAAAAAGTGGAGCGCCACGCGTCGAGTTTGGCTACTACTACCTGGTTTTAGCGGGAAAGGGTTAAAAAGGCAGTGGCACTGGAGAGCTCACGGCATTAGATAAAAAAGAGAGGAAAAAAACCCCAAAAAAAACTAACTTGACCCCTTCAATTCAATGATTTAGTACGCTAACTGATTCACATTGACTATTTAGCAGCAGTACAAACGAATCACGCCACCTTTTTTGTTGCGCTTTCTACCATTTCAGATCTGATTCCATTTCGATATGGGGATGGAAATTAATTTGTTTGCTACCAGTGACACTGCCCATGATAAGGGCAGTTGACGTTCGGTTTTATAGGTACGCTTTGGGAACGGCGGTCAGGGTACAGGAAATACCCAATCGGGTGGTGATTAATTGGTATAAAATAGTTGTGTAGGCATTAGGTGATTAAATTGTACCCCTTTAGATTGTACGATAGCGTGGTACATTTTAATGACTGTTAGCCAATGGTGGTCTAAACGATTGTTGGACAATCTGGGCAACATTTGGTGTAGATTGCCGTTTTTATGAACCGTGCTTCGCTGATAAACAGCCAGGTTCTTTGTTTGAAAGTTATGATTACTGTTTAGTGTTGATTAAACACACGCTATCAAATAGAGGGTTTACTTACCTAACTCAAACTTTGTATAGAACATATAGGAATCATTGTCTCATTAACTCACCTGAAACGAAATGAAAGAACCAAAATGTGAATAAACTGATTGTACGGAGATGTCAGTTAGAATAATTGCAATATTTTCAATGGATACATCCTAACAAACCACTAAATAATAACAAAAATGATTCATTTAAAACTTCAAAAATTGTAAAAACATTTCCTAAACACATTTTTCTTTAAACCGCATCCACCATTTCTTTCCTGCTTTAACATGCTACTCAAGCATTGCTGCTGGAAAGCGTTAAAGTGCAATCAATTCGATAACTTCCAACCAAGTGTCCCTTGTTCAACCCCTTCATACCTAAACGAAAGAAGGGTTGAATGAACAATATCAACAACAAAACCTCTTCCCGTCAACTCACTCACTCCGAGTGAACGTTGTGTACCGTCGTGTACGCGTCTCGTACCGTATTCATGAGAGCAGATTTATCCGAACCATACGCTTCCGTCGTTCCCTTCCCCAGTCGTCGTTATCACAAATCATATTTCCCTGCCGTTCGGTTTCGACACCGACCAAGCATACACACACACTCACACTTTACAAGCGACCGACGACAACAGTGGCACTGACTCAAGGAAAGCAACGTTCCTTTCACAAACCGTCTTCAACATCCTCTAACCAAACTAACAGAAGTATCATCATCGGTGGCATATGGTTTTTTTTTTCTGTGCGTAGACTAGCACTCCGACAAGGGCAAAAGAAAGGTCAAAAGTTTGCCCCATCTTCCCCCCTTACGCAAAGTAAGAAAGCTAGAGTCGTAAACTTTTGAAACTGATAAAATAAATTTGCTTCCTTCCGGTCCGCGCCCATGTTTGTTGCCCGTGTTCCCACGGAATGGAGCGCGGAAGTAGACGGCTACTCTCGTTGCTGACGACGTCAACGTGGTTTTATGATGTGATCTGTGTGTGAGGTACAGCACACACACACCCTTAACCTTCTGTGGATCAATCGGGATGTAATGGGATCAATATGATATTGGCATTGCAATATTGCGCTCGAATCTGTACTTAAAACAGATTGTGAAAACATTGATTCTTCCGAAGAGTTATGTCTTTTGTTTATAAACTTTCTATCTTATTTTTTTTTTAATCGTTTTTGTATCTCGTGTCACACACACACTCTCTCACACACACACACACACACACACACACACACACACATTATTTAATGATGCTTGAAAGAATTAACCAAACATAATACAAACAATCACACACGACACCCTACTTTTATGGCTTTTAACTCACACATAAAACCTCAATCCCTTACTCCAAACATCCTATGCAAATGATAAACGTAAACTTAAATTGTCAAAGCAACCTCCTGAAAGAAAAGGTCAACCAGCATGACGAGAGGAGGCAGGAAACATGCCACTTTATTGTACGACATTCTCCGCAACGGAAGCGAATCATTCTCATTCCCCGGGACTTACTTGACTGAAAAGTTTTGTGTCAATATTCTTTCCTAACTTCCGGCCGGCGCTAGCGCGCTTAGCCGTGGGTTGGGTGTTAAAATGGGCAAGAAAAATGCCTCACACCCAATGGCAACGGCTCAGAAGCGTTTTAGATGCAGGGGGTTGGCGTTTCTATCAATGCCTCGGCTTCCCAACGCCCTCGCCCTCTCTGTGTTAAACCAATCGAATGCTATTATTAACAAACGCGTTAACACGCAAAGTTTATTGCTATTGTCTGATGCTGGTCGCAAAACAGAAAAATGTCCAACTTTTTATCAAGTTATTAAAATGGTTTCCTTCCCCTCGAGGAGGTGGCACAACTTCCACGCCTCTTTTTTGGGGTAGTAGCGAGAATGGGTGTAAAAGAAAGGACTTTATGGCTTTATCGAAAAGAAACGTTTGTTTTGTTTTGAGTGTGGCTGTAGCTGTGCGTGTGCATTCAAGGGTCAAGTGGAATTTTATGCCCATTTTAACGAGCTTGTTGACAATAAAGATAATTTAAAATACAGCTATATTTTCCGCACCGAGTCTGAACTCGTTGGGAAGCGCCAAGACAGGAGGATTTTACCGTCCGACTTGGCTTGGAACAGACAAACAACTTAGTCTTTGAGTTCTTGTGCTTGAAAGTCCATTTATTCATGCTTATTCCTGACTTATATACTAATTTTCTGCTGATCGATCGCGATCAGCAGTTTTTATTTGGTCGATATTGTTTACATTAGAATTGCTTACAATTGTTTTCGTTCGGTCGGTCAGTTCCCAGGCCGTGATGACCTAATTATGCGGCGCTGTCATCAACATCCTGACCCCCGTAATTCCTCGTAGAGGGGTTACTATTTGGTGACGGTTTAAACGGCGGGGGGCGTAAAGTGTACATTTTAGCTCGTACTTGTTTGATAATAAATGCTATGGTTATTCCTAATATTAAAGTGGCGACGCAGGCTATTGTACTTGTAATTATTATGAGGTAGAGCTGATCTATATTTGTTTCTTCTTTTTGCTCTGCGCTTAAATTCAGTATTTTGGCCAGCGGCTTGAAATACATTTTTGTTTCTACAGCTTCAATTTTCATGGTTGGCTGGATTTCTATGTTCTTGGTCTGTATTTTACAGTCTTGGCTAAGTGTTATTACCCCAGCTTGATACGCGGGATGTGTCAGTGTTTTGTTACATTTGAGGTATATTTCGTTAGGATGAGAAGAGTAGTATAGGATTTTGTTCGGCTGGGAGAGCTTTACAAATTTGGTTATTGAGTTTTTAATTGGTTTTATACCACACAAGCATTCTGTTTTTATATGTCTGAAAGATGAGGATATACAATCCAAATCTCTTCTAACGGCTACATCGGAGGACACGTGATGAGTGCTATTGTATCGCGTAATATCTGTAGGGTATATATAGTGTATATCGTTTATAGCTATTACATTTTCATCTAAGTCCAGAGTTGTAAAGTTTTTTAGGTTTGGTATTACAGTGATATGGAATATTTCGAATCTCTCTTGCGAAACGATGACGTTTTCAATATGTACTATTATTTCTCCCCTAAATAACTCTTTGCTAGAAATTCGGGGGTGGTCAAGAATTATATACCCATCGGGTAACCTTGATTGTATCTTCTCGGAAATTTTCGTCGAGTCGAATATGCTAAGGGGCTGGATTTCTAACTCTAGATACCTTGTCGTAATGTATTGTACTATGTCTTCAGCTAGCATGATTGTTTCTGTGACATGCTTTATAAGTACGTTTTTTTTGTTTTCATTGAAGCTTTTATTAAGACTCTTAATACCTTCGTTCATGTGGTCTATTTTCATATTAAGTTTGTTTCTAAGTCTGTCACCCTGCTTGATTTTATGAGTCATGTCTTCCGATATATGTTTCAATTTCTGGTCTTCAGAAGCTCTAAAGAGGGCTAACTGTTCGTCAATATCGTCTTCTCCAAAAAGAATACCTTTCAAAAATCCAAATATGCCGCTAGATCGTTTGGTTCGTTTTTTTACTGCAGTCTGTGAGAGTTGAAGTGCGTGTCGAATGTTTTGTTGTAATGTCAATTTCAAATTTAGAAGATTAGTGTCCATGTCGCTCAGTGCCTTGAATACTGTGGTCACCTCTTTCTCCATTGTCAGTAAAGTCTCTGTGTCATTTTCGGGGTGTATTTTCGTGTGGAAGGTTGTTTCCCAAACACCCCTTTTCAAGAGAAGCGTTCCTTCGTGGTCGAAGAATATACCAGCTTCTTCAACTGGTTTAACTGAAAGATTGTCTGTTAGTTTCCATGCGGCTAACAGGCTTATAATGCATAGATACCGGGCCATTATAAGGTTTTACGAGATGCTTCCTCCTTTTTGCAGGAGGAGTTTTTAATTGTTCAGCTAATTTCTTGACGTAGGCGATGTTGACCGGTCTTTTAACTCCCCACGAAGGTACGTCTGCAATTTTCTTGCCCTTTACTTCTAGTACTGATAAGTTGATCACAGGGCGTTTGTATTCGCCGTTTTCAACTTTAATCTTTGCGGATCTAACTTGCCCGTCTTTAGCGGGATAAACTTCTACTACCCGGCCCTTTAACCACCTACCCACGCGTTGTTCGTCTGGGAAGACGACTATGTCATCAGGTTGTATTGGGTCTGAGCGTTCTATCCACTTTTCTCGTTTGGCTAATGTTGGGAGGTACTCCTTCAACCAACGTTCCCAATAGTTTTGGGTGATAACTTGTGCCTTCTTCCAGTTGTTTCTGCTAGCTTCAGCTGCTGAAATCCCGGCTGGCGTAGGTTCGGCCTCTCCGGAACACCCTATCAAGAAGTGAAACGGTGTGAGAGGTTCGTCGTCTTCAGTTTCGAGGGGGATGTGAGTAAGAGGTCTATTATTGAGAATAAATTCGATCTCGATAAAGGCCGATCTTAATACTTCTTCTGGCATATTATCATTATTTGGCAGCAAGCTCTTGACCTCTCGGACCATTCTCTCCCATACACCTCCAAAGTGAGGCGCGGCCGGGGGATTGAAGTGCCATTTGATACCGTTGGTTGCACATCTTTCGATGAGTTCCGTTATTTGCCTGTTTGCCCCAACGAAGTTTGTACCATTGTCACTGTATATGTGACAAATCTTTCCACGCCTATGCTGCACATTTTTTAGGCACATTATGAAGGAATTTGTACTTAAGTCTTTAGCGATTTCTAAATGTATAGCGCGCGTTGTCATACACGTGAATATCGCTCCCCATCTTTTTTCTACCCTTCTTCCGATTGACACTGTCATGGGTCCAAAGTAATCTACACCTGTATGGGTGAAGGGTTTTTTGAACACAGCGGCTCGGCTTTCTGGAAGGGGGGCCATCATCGGGGCAATGGGACGTGCGCGTTCATTTTTGCAACGCTGGCATTTGCTGATCACGCTTCTTACCACGGCCCTAAGGTCGATTACCCAAAACCTTTGCCGGATTGCCGCAATAACTGCTTCCATTTTTTTATGCATGTAGCGTTCATGATAATGCTGTATGATCAATTCTGTCACGTGATGCCTCTTAGGTAATATTATGGGTTGTTTCACGTCATCGGAGAGGTAGCATATATTTGCTAATCGTCCCCTTGCTCGTAGTAGTCCTTCTATTACTTGTGGATTGAGATTCTTTATTGTGCTGTTTTTAGAGACTTGTCCATTGAGTGAAAGCTGAACTAAATCATCTTCGTATATCTCCCATTGTGCCTTTTGCAATAGGAGTTTTTCTGCTTTATCCAGGTTTTCCTTTTCTACTATCGGGGAAAATGCTAATCGCTTGACCTTGCTTTTCAAAAATTCTATATATTTTAAATTGATTGCCAGTGATCTCTTCAGTCTTAGCCAATTTGAACACCATTCGGTTTTTATAAAGTTGAATGTTCTCTTCTCTATGGTTTTAATCATAAGATTTGGACGGATTTCTTCATGAGTAATGATTAGCTTGGGGTCCCTATATTCAATTTCCCTTTGTTTAAGAAATACTGGGCCATTCAGCCATATAGATTTTCTTGTAACTACCTTAGTTGCTTCGTCTGCAGGATTACTTTCGGAGGAGACCCACTTCCATTGACTAGCATTGGTAGTATCTAAAATCTCTCCAATTCTTACCGCCACAAATTGTTTGTACTTTTGTGGATCGGCATTGATCCATCCTAGGACGGTTTTGGAATCTGACCAATAATAGTCCCTATCAGTGGTAATTCTTAATTCCTCTTTAACAGTCTCGGCGAGTCTGACTCCGAGTACTGCTGCTTGAAGTTCCAGCTTAGGAATTGAGAGTGGTTTTATTGGTGCCACTCTCGTTTTTGCCGCCACTATGTTTACGTCAATCCCCTTTTCTGTTAATGTTCTTAAGTACACTACTGCTGCGAACGCTTTCTCCGAAGCGTCAACGAAAGTGTGTAACTCAGTTACTTCGATATTGCTAGCCACCGAGTAGCATCTAGGTATTTGTATGTGTTCTAGTTCCTTTATTCTTTCCTTCCATCTTTGCCATTGTTCCATTATGCGTTCTGGTACTGGGCTATCCCAATCCAGTTCTGTTTTCCAAATTTCTTGGATGATGACCTTCGCTTGCGTAGTATAGTTTGCCGCTAGCCCCAATGGATCATATATTTTCATCAAGTAGGCTAGCATTTCTCTTTTTGAAATTATGGAACACGGGGTATGCTTAAGCTTATACCTTAACACATCGTTTGTTTTGTCCCAGTATTGCCCCAAAATTTTCTCAAAATTCATATCTTTATTAGAGATGTGCAGCAGCTCTTGTTGTGAGGATCTATCATCTGGGATGCTTCTTATTACCTCCTGACAGTTAGAAACGAAATTTCTCATAAAGAAATGCGCTCTATCATGTATGAGGCAAACCTCGTTAATAGTCTTGATTGCATCATTGATAGTCCGAAAACTATCAAGATAATCATCAACATAGTGGTTTTTTACTATTGCTTCCACCGCAGTGGGGTATTTGTCTTTATATTTTAAGGCGTTTTCATTTTTAACGAACTGGGCACAAGCAGGAGAGCATGTGGCACCGAAGGTCATGACGTTCATAACGTATACTTGGGGTTCGTTGCGTGGATTATCCCTGAATAAAAATCGTTGAGCCACTTGATCTTCTTTGCGGATCCGTATCTGATGGAACATCTCCTTGATGTCCCCTGAACAGGCGATAGGGTATTCGCGAAAGCGGATTAATACTCCAAAAATTGACGTAGTGGCGTCTGGTCCGGACAAGAGAGTAGAGTTAAGTGAGATCCCTTCGTTCTTTGCAGCTGCATCGAAAACCAGTCTTGGTTTTGGAGTTGGCTTATTTGGATTGATGACCATAAAATGGGGAATGTAATTGATCTTTGGATCTCTATTCAGCAATTCAAATGGTGTTAGTTTACGAGCGTAACCTTTCTGAACATAATCAGTAATTTGATTTTTATACCAGGTTTTCATCTCGTCATTACCTTTCATTTTCCGTTCTTGACTTTCGAGCCTTCTTAGCGCCTGTGCGTAGCTGCTTGGTAAGGATACATTGGGATCCTTCCAAAGTAGGCCAATCTCATACTGATTATTTGTATATTTCAGTGTGTCATTCATTACACTTAGGGCTCTTTCATGGTCCTTTGATTTTGGGGTGAATTTGGTTTCCCTTACGCCAAATTCTTCTGTTGAAAAAAACCTTTTCATCAGGTCCCTCATTGACTTTTCTTCCTCCTCTTTCTTATCCTGTATTGTGAAAAGATGTTGATTTTCTTTTGCATCACCATCTCTGCACTTTCCAAATACGACCCAACCAATGCGTGTTTTGTGTGCCACTGGTTCATTGGGCGCTCCTGATTTGGACTCCACAGCTTGCGTGTAATAAGCATGTGGAAGTCCTAACAGAATGGTGGGTTTAGCATTTTTGTAGCTTGAAATATTTACCGTCTTTAAGTGGGAAAATTTTCTCTTCAACACGTTTGCATTGATGCTTTGAGTGGGTAGGTCCAGTTCTTTTACTGTCCTAATGTCCTTGACATAAAGCAGCCTGCCGTTTGGACCTCTGAGTTTCAGAGATACCGACGTGCTTGTATCCTCTACCTGGTTGCATCCATTTGTCCACGAGAGTGTTAACGGCTTCCTTGGGCCATGCAGATTTAGTTTCTGTCTTAGGCTTTCTGTCATGAGGCTCGTTGAGGATCCTGGGTCTATCAATGCAAATGTTTCGATGGAGTTGTTTTCGTTATAGACAGTTATTGGCAGAACTTGAAATAGGTATTGTTCCGAGTTTTGATGAAAATTTAAATGTGCTTTTGACGCCGCGCCCATTGAGTTAAATTTTTCTTCATGCAATATGGTGTTGTGTCGTCGTCCACAACCATCCACTGTACACTGCGGCCTTGAGCGACAGTTAATGGCCGCATGGTTAGAGAATTTGCAGCAGTTAGTGCAAACGTTTTTCTCCTTCAGCATTTTCCATCTTTCGTTTACTGAGGCATTCTTTAGCTTGTAACAAGATATGGTTTCATGAGGACGGCTGCAAATTAGACAGCCTTTATTTGAAATTTGATGGCTGGCTGAATAGTGAGTATTCAGCCTCGCCGGTCTGTCTCTTTGTCCACCTTCCATAGCAAGAAGTGTGATCGCCACGTCTTCTGTTGGTTTCAACCATTTGCTGAAATCTTTCAAGGTTTTGATTTTGTCACCTTCCTCGTTAAGTGAATCTCTGAGCCACCTGGTTTTAAGGTCCGGAGAGAGTTTTGCGACCAGATCTGTAAGGAGCCTTTGGTCCATCAAGTACTCCGTTTGGTTCAACATGGTCATATTTTCCACCATGTTATTCAGTGCGTTACAGAACTCAATAATCGAAGATGGATTTTCCAAAGATGCCCGTTTAACCACCATAAGGTCTTTTAGTAAGGCGTTAAAAATGCTAACTGGGTTGCCATATAACCTCCCCAATCTTTCCAAGATTGCATCCACGTTACTTGGGTTCAACATCAACCCGCTAACGGATCGCAATGCATCTCCCTTAAGGTGAATTTGGAGCCGTGTAAGGTTTTCCAAATTCGAAAATTTTTCTGTTCGAGTGGTTTCTTCGAACAGTAGTTTAAAACGAGGCCATGTTCTATAATTGCCATAGAAATCCGGAAGTTTTAAAACTGTCTTCTTGTGTGGAGCAAAACCCAAGTTTGCCATTTTATTTACGTTTGTTGTAAGTGTCTGTAGGTCGTCTTGTAGGTGAGTTGTGTCGGATTGGTTATGTATTTCTTCATTTCTTAATATGTCTTCTAGTCTTTCGATTTCCTTCTCATACCTTTCGTTTTCTTCTCTAGTTCTTTTTTCCGCTTCAGTTTTTTCTTTTAGTAGCCTCTCTGTTTGCATTAAGGCCTCCCTATTTCCCTTGCGTTCCACAGCTATTGTGTAGCATTTTGGACACACATATTTTTTAACGGGACCTTCTAGCTTCAGACATTTGAGATGTAACCATCTGTCACACTCAATACAATTAACTTGTGTGTCCCACTCATCGGGGTTCTTGCATAGCTTGCAATTGCCTTTCGGGTTGCTTTTAAATATGATATCCATACTACTCACTTTGCGTAACCGGTGGATAAAGTAACTGGGCTGTCGCTGCCGATCTGGATGGGTGTCGTCGTGCCGTTGCTGCTCTTACAACGCCCCTGCTTGTCCTCCTCGAGTCGTCTTCAGGTGATCCCCCGCGGTGTCGTCGGTACCCCTGTCTTCTGGTCGCCTTCAGATCCGCTGCTTGGGTAGTATTGCCGCCACGCTTTTTCGTTGGATAATCGGGTCTTCCGGGGCGATGACCATTGGCTACCGAACACCGTATCAACACACGTCAATAAGCTGGACACGTACTACTCCACTAGTTCGCACTCTTATCAACACCTTTATGTTTGTGGTTTCCCGGAAATGCTAAAGCCGGATACGGTTTAGCTCGAAGATTTCTTTTTTGTATGCACGTCCCGTATTGTTACACTCCCCAACTGTTGATCTTTTCTTGATCCGCACATTTACTTGTGTTGTTGTAATTGGAGTACACTGCCGGTGCTTTACGGGAACGTCCGTAAACCGCGGTCGTTAGCGTCTTGTGGGTTTTATTACGTTCTCACTGCGAATGTGTGCCACACGCGTAATTGTTTACACTGCACTTTGTTACTAGTACGCTACGTAATGATTTTCGATCAGATGTTCTCAGGTCGTCCGTTTTAAACGCCCTTTCTGAGGTTGCGTTTCACTGCACACACACACCCTTTTTAACGATATAGCGAACGTCGTTTTTTTTTTTTTTTTTTTTCACTGCACACACACACCCTTTTTGTTTTGTTTACAAACCTGTGGTACGACCGAAACGATATAGCGAACGTCGTTTTTTTTTTGCCACCGGTGTCTTTATTCAATCACAATATATCGGTGATCGTACGGCGCCTTACTGAATTCTGTCTCTGTACCTTGGACTTCTTAAGCACTGTTTCAGGCGTTTTTTGCACTCGTTTGGTTTGTTGCACTTTACGTTTTTGGATACTATTATACATTCGCGATGTTTTCCGCTTTTACGAACCTTCCTCCGTTGGAGCGCTGGTTGTTTTTCTCTATCGGTCAGGAATACGTTCGTCAAGATCGGAAGCTAACCTCCGACTTGTATGTTCCTGCCGACTCTGGGTTTCAAGATCGGAAGTTAACCTCCGACTTGTACGTTGCGAGGTCTCTACTAGTTCCTCTCTGGAGCCACCATATATTTTCCGCACCGAGTCTGAACTCGTTGGGAAGCGCCAAGACAGGAGGATTTTACCGTCCGACTTGGCTTGGAACAGACAAACAACTTAGTCTTTGAGTTCTTGTGCTTGAAAGTCCATTTATTCATGCTTATTCCTGACTTATATACTAATTTTCTGCTGATCGATCGCGATCAGCAGTTTTTATTTGGTCGATATTGTTTACATTAGAATTGCTTACAATTGTTTTCGTTCGGTCGGTCAGTTCCCAGGCCGTGATGACCTAATTATGCGGCGCTGTCATCAACAACAGCCATAGATGATAAATATTGCCCCGCAAACATAATAATGGCAAAAACAGATGCTCGTAATGCTAGATCTATGCTGTTGTATTTGACACTTCGTTCAACACTGGGAAGTATTTTTAGTATTTTTACTCTTTAATTCTTCAATGCAGTAAGTATCTTTAGAAACATAATCCAACTCAAGTGCTTTAAGCTCCTGAACAAAAAGAAATCAGTCAGTTATCACACACACAGACACACATCGATAGGATCGTAAAACTTCCAACACACAATTTTTTCAGCCATTGCTATTGTTCCCGACCGACCACAACAAACAGTAGTGCATCGTCATTTCTCGTTTCGGTTTTATGTCTTTTCGATTGATGTGTCGACTCAGTTAGTTATTGACTGTTCATCTCAATTTGATTCGCTTTTTGTTGAAGATGAAAGAAAGCAACCACACAGAAGTAGCGCTAAAATTTCGCTAGCCCCCTAACCCAATCCTACGGTAGTGCTTGGTGGTTTTGTGCAGAATGGTACTGCTTGGTTTGATGGTATTGAAAATTCCTTCCGAAAAAACTCCAGTAGTTAGTGGGACGTGGAAGAAAGTTTAACTGCTGGGGAAGGAGAACGTATACACAGGGCAATAACTCTTTTTTGAAAGTTAAGTTTACCGAACAAAACGAGTTCGTACAAATCCTGTAGCCAGCTGTAGCCAACGTGCCCTATCAGTATTCGCTTCACTGCAACTCAATCAAACACTGGATAAAATTGGAAAGCGCCACTGTTTTTATCTTGAAGATTGAACGCTCAAGATCAAGTTCCTTTAAGGATGTTTAACGAATCATTTTTCATCAAAATACAATAAAAATATCGTTGAGATGTGAAGTACAATAAGCTTGTTTGATTAAAGCATCAACCTTCTTGATTTGTTTTGGCCTTCTTTCGGAACTGGTCGCTAAACTCCTCCAAGCTTTATAAATTAAACAAGGTAAAGATTAAGATTTGTTGTTCTTCACTATAGATGCAAGTGTTTCGTTCGTTCAAAATAGAAATCATTGAATCGACAGCATCAAATGTATACCTCAATCATGATTGAAACTATAATATATCCAGAGAAATTTGGATGTTTGATTTATTTTCAGATAATTTATTATAAATTCTTAAAATTTCGAGTAAAGAACTACCAATTGCCAAGTTAATTATCAAACGTTATCAACACGCTTTTCCAACCATGGCGTTTATGCTCATCATCCAACCAAGGGCATCTCTCAAAATAGCTTGAAAACTCATTCCTGCTTTCAAGAATCATGCGCCCTCCCACATTCTAAAATCAACAGGCAAATCGTTTAACCTGCCAAATTTAATCAACGAGATTTACACCTCTCAAACTGATTGCCACGAAAAAGGTGTTACACTCAAGCGGTAACACTAACAAACGCAGCTTAACCTGCCCGATCGATACTCCTTATCCCATCAGATAATCTTACCGGAACGGCTCCACACGCCCAACCTTTGCTACCCTTGCTTCAATTTGCAGCAAGATTAACGAAACACGGGCGAAAAATAGCGGAAGCAAAGTTCTAACAAAACAGACATAAAACAGCTTCCCAGTGTCCGCTCGATTTGATGAGAGTAAGCATCCTGAGGCTACTATTACTCTACTATCCCCCGGGGCACCAGCACCATCAGACTTGCTGGTTTTCGGCCGCCTGAATGGAAAACTCATCACTCATTGCGAAGCATTCCCTGTGCCAGTATACACGCGCACACAGCCCGTGTCTGGTATCTTTGGCCATAAATCAAAATAAAGCCTCAAAAGATCTCCAACCCTGCATCCAGCCCCGAAAATCTATTTCCCATTGCTCGCGGACCATCTCGGGGGAGATTTTTGTTTTCTGCAACGGGTGGCTCCCGTGGCAAAGGAGTCATTTCCCGCCCGCGTAAAAACTGCCGACGGCACGCGGCATTCTTGCGAGGCAAATTGAATGACCATCACCCACGACACGATGGCATGGGGCAGCGTTTTCCCAACAAAACGTTCCTCTTCATTTCTTTTGCGATATGACGGCCATAGGCCAAGATTCGCTGCTCCCTTTCGACCCGTCCCTTCCTGTCTTGATGTGCCCTTCTCCCATTTATTCCATTCAATTTCGTTAAGCACCGTCATCATGTCGCGGCAGCTTTGAGCCACCTCCCCGGGGCGGCGAACGTTTCACGCAAACAGGACGAGCTGTAACGGTTCCGTCGCCATAAAAGATAAATCGCCCCAAGGAAATGGTGTCCGGTGAAATTCCGGTGCGGTAACTGGGCGCCGTGGCAAGGTGCACGTATAATGTAAAACTGGTAAAAATGTCTCATTGCTTCCGCACGGTGGAGACGCGCGCTTACGCGCGGGCGAAGTAAAGCCATGTCTTCTTTTCTTCCGTTCACAAGTTGATAATTTAATTAACAACGATTTACCGAACAGCCGGGGAAAACGGGAAATCGCCAGCCCATCGTGCCCTGGTGGTAGTTGGTCCACCAAGTGTGGAGAGGTTTATCCAGGGGTCGAGGGAATTCGTTTCAAAAAGGGCACACAAAACCGTGGGAGGGTTTTTTGGGAAAAACTAATAACAGTTTTTTTTCCTCGTCCGTGTTCTCTTTCTGTCCTCCCCCGTAAAAGTTCTTTCGAGCCGAGCACAAATGATCTTCACGAAACGAGCGAACGGCCTACGCTACGCTTAAGTAATTAGTGTCCTCGAGATGCGACTTGAATTTTAATTTGTTTCCACACGCCGATACTGCCCTGCTTGGCCTTCCTCGCGCCAATCGCTTCATGCGATCATTTGTCAGGCAGAAATGAAATGGTTTTTCGCTCATCTTTGTATTTTAGGATTGTTGTTCTTTTTTTCGTCAGCTAACTTGAACGGAAAACGATATTTAGTTTAAGTGGAGCTGTTAAAAGCACTTGGGATTAAAAAAGAGCTTAGTAGTTTATTTTCTTGTATATTTTTTTAATTTTTAAACAAAGAAATGATTCAAAGAAGCATAATAAACAAAATAATCTAAAGCAGAACACTTTTTCATTCTTTTTATGTATATCTGTTAAATTTTCAACTGTATTTTGTATTGTAACCAATTCTTCTCTGTGTACATATTGTAGTGACTAATTTAAGAATTATTTAAAGCTTCTCAAATATCATTCCAAGGCAAATCTCACGAAACCTGTAAAATATTTTCCTAGAATAATAAACTGAGGCTGCTTCAAAAGTCCAAACAATCTGTCAAGAGTACTTTCGCGATGGTCCAAGTGTTCCAGACATCCCTAGAAGCTGGGCAATTAATGAAAATACGATCTCAACTTGTCGGCTCAACACTCTTTATGCTTATAATCGCAAACAAGGAAGAAAGGCTTTTCCTTCCACAACCAGGAGCTCTTCACATTCAAGGCCAAATATTGCCTAAACTGTTTGCGATGAAACTGTTCTCATTAATGTTTATAGCTCCTCGTGCCAGAAAAGAAGCATCAATCGTTTCAGCAACGGCATATGGCCTCAATTAAAATCTTCAACCACGTCATAACTGCTACGAGAGCGTGTGACAATGTTTTCTAAAGAAATTGGATCCTTATTTTCACATTCTGTAGCACTCGTAAAAGCCTCTTCATTATCCAAAAAACACATTCAACCCCGTTGCGAACAAACCCCCTCTGAAAATCGTCAAACGATGATGCTTGCTCGTTAAGTGCACCTTGAATCATCATAAAGCTGCCGTCATTATGCCGCCTCGTCCAACGTTCGCGCATAATGAGCGTAGCCCGTGGGGAAGGCGGTTACCTACTTTAAACCCGACATTTTCACCTGCACCACCTGATAATTGATAAATGATTCCTTCCACCTTCAAGTGGATCCGGTTTTTTTGCAAATCTTGCCAAAGACCCGACACACCGGGAGCATCAAAATGCTCCCCCCGTGGCGCGCTGTACGACCTCCCACCGCTTGAGCAAAAGTCAAAGCGCGCGCGTCGTCCCCATCGTAAACGCCTTCGCGAACGGAAGGATGCTGGCACAAAAATTTATCCACTGCATTCTCTTGGCAAGCAGCGGCAAGAGGCGACCGAACAAAAGTGTAAAGCTAATTAGTCTTTAATGGGTAAAGTAATGTCATAAGCTTCGCCAGGGTTTTGTTCGCGCTTTTGTCGCGTGATGAGATGAGGTTTTGCCGGCACACCCGCACACGTCGCATCGTACACCATGGCTTGCCGGAGAGGTATACCGGATCTTTTGAACCGTTTGCATTGCTTGTCCGCCCATTTGCTCTGCGCTCTTTCGTTCTGTCGCCGTTGACAGACGGGGCAGCGTTTCATATTTCTTCTTGCAAGTGGTTCAGTCTCCATTGCCAAAGGGGCAAAAGTGGCCAGTGGCGACTGAATGTTTC
Organism: Anopheles coluzzii; assembly: GCF_943734685.1. Lineage (NCBI taxonomy): Eukaryota > Metazoa > Arthropoda > Insecta > Diptera > Culicidae > Anopheles > Anopheles coluzzii. The sequence continues at coordinate 119,743,720 of NC_064670.1, read as the reverse complement.
GGTGCGAAGAAAATGACAAAATCCCCAATAATGAAGGTGCTCTCTCGCTGCGATGAAGTGAAGCTGATGACGATTTGCCCCTTCGGACTTGACCTGGGGAGATGATTGCATCATCATCATCATCAGCAAACAACTATGCCCTTTCCTCTGTTACCGTGCTACTCAATGAACTGGCTTGATCTTATCCTGTTTTTGCTTCGGCTATCGTAAACTCTACCTCGTTCCACTGCGCTGCGAAAGCATATCCACATTCAATGAAACTGACACTCGAAACGGGAGCTTTTCAGAATGTTTCGTTTTTCCTTTCTAACTCGACTCGAGAAATGGGAAAAAACACCTGCACGAGACAAGGATAGAGCGAGAAAGAGAAATAGCATCATCCGACATTGGCTAGAAACTGTCTGAACCCAAACCTGCCCCTCCACTCGCATGCAACTAACCGGTGGATGAAAAGGTTTCAATTGCTCCATTGTCAGAGAATGTCTTCATGTAACTCATTTCCCGGTCCCCGGTTTTTGCCCTACTGATAGAACGATGGAACCGTTCCGAGTGAATCATAATGCGAAAAACGAGACAGCAACTGCCATGCGGTACCGGGCGGCCGGGAAGGTCATTTACTTGCCCTTTGGTCCCGGCTGTGTTGATGAGTGATGACAGGGCCTGACAGATAAGTGACGAAAGGTCCTTGTCGGAGAATGTTGCCGAGAATCAACATTTACTGCTCGCCGGGTTTCGCCTCATCCTGCGCGCCAAAAGCAGCATTCCATTGCCATTCTGACCTTGCAGACCCTTTCTCTTCTAGAATCCGTAGCAACCGACCCGAACCGAACGGTGGACACACGGATGATGATGATGATCGCAAATTAACTGCAGGTCAACTGTTGGACGAGTGTGTGGCACGGGTCGAATGGACCGGTTACAGCTCCGACCGGGTCAGTGATAACCTTTTCCCCATCCGAAGGTTCCAAAGCAGTGCAAGGATCCTTCTTTCAGGGCGGAGATACTTCACAGATTTGTTGGGAGAGATTTACAAGCGCTACAACGCCAACTCAATCGTGCTGGGATTTATCCGGGAGTGGCAGAAATTATGTAGACAAGAAATTAAGTCTTGAAAGAGCACCATTTCGCAATTTTGATAGTGAATGAAGAACTTTCGGGCCCACTTTTTTGCGCTTTCTGATGAAGAACGGTTTCGGGAAAGGGTTTTTTCAGTCTTTCTGATGACGAAACAATTGCAGTGAAAGTTAAGCTATACTGTGTTGTGTTTAATTTAATCATTAATTAACAATTCAATCCAATGCGCCATTTATGGCTGTGCCCTTTTCACATTCAATAAGAAAGATGTCTCTGTATCGGTCCTCAGGAATTAGCTTACGTGAGTCTTTTTTGTTGACTTGTGTTCTTCGTTTCATTGTTTGGGTCGTTCGTTTTAAGAATTGCTTTATAATTTTTTTTATATGATTATTTTAGTCTCGTTTTACATGAACTAATGCATAAAAAGCAGTGTTTCTGCTTTTCTTTTTAATCTCTTTCAGATTTCCTGAAGGAAATACCGAAACTAAATAATCGAAACCGATAACCAATTTGCACACAAACCACGCCACGCTTAGCTCAAACCTACAAAAAATCCCAACAAAAGACAGGTGGAAAGCATATCATAAATAAAATCTATCTTCTAACACTCACACACACTCACACACACTCAACACACATCTGCAGCACTCGCGTCGCACTAGATTCGTGGAAAGGAAGTGAGCTAAATTCGATTAATTATTGATTGGCAACCGGAAGTGCCGGGCCCGGGGTCGCAAATTGAATCCCCCGACCGTTGCCCTGCGGGACCAAACACCGAAACCACAGCTCGAGAGTTCAAGCATGCATGACACACGGCACGGCCGCAAACTCAAAGAACTATCTAAAACCCCGCGTGTCCCGTTCTCGGGAACCGTTCGGCACGACACACCAGCCCAACCGTGATCGCATGTACTAATTATTTCTTATTTAGACAAGTTAATTCATTAGCACGCCAAATTGGTATCGAAAGGACTGGCCCGGAAGCCACAAGGCACCGGGACGACACGAGAGCTATCGACACCGTCTGCCCTTGAACGGTTGTGCTGCCTTGGGAGAAACACACAGACACACATTGGGAAAAAAGAGGGCGACGAGAAAAACGTGTAGACAGCAAAGTCAGTTGGGACTAACGGACAGGGCGAAAAGAAAAAACCAATTGACTTGGGTGCTTCAAAGCCTTCCCGAGGACGACCAGGTCCAGGGAATCGTCCAGCACACCGGAACGAAGCGTTGGTGGTGATTGGTTTCAGCGTGCCAGCGCGCTGATGGTGTCGATAATGACACCAACGATGATGAAGATTATTGCACTGATGGTGGTGTTGATGGTGTCCATTGGTTTGGCTTTCTTTTTGCCATCCCGAGCTAGCCCCCGCGAGGACAGAGCGGAATAGAACGGACAGTCGGGAAATCGACTCTTTCGGCAGGGTTTGGTTTCGTTGGGCCGGTACGGTTCTTTGACAGCGTATTAGTAATTCAATTTCCCGTCCTTTCCATGCTTATGGTTTACGCTCAAAAATTGATAAAGTAGAGACCATACGTGAGAAGGCTGCCCAAAACGGAAAGCGACTCTCGGCCGGTTTTGCACCAGATGTGGTTGACAGAAACAAGAAAGCGAACCGGAAACGTAATCCTCCCAGAAATATTCAAAACAAGGAGTTAAAGAAGAGGAAAGGGTACTACAATAACAATGTTTTGAAGTAGTTCCTTTACATTTTGAATAGTAGAACCCTGTTACTTCATACAAGTAAGTGTGATAATAAAATAATATTACTTCGATAAAATATACAAATTTGTGTTTGAAAGGAAAGGAAACACTTTGAACTAGTAAACAAAATTTGTCAACAAAAATCTAGCTAACCATTTAAACTTACAACATTCCAATACTTCTCCAAACGAAACTGTCCAACATCGCCCTCCCTATTAGTCATTCACCACAGGCAATCAATACCAATACTAGCCGATGAGGGAGATGATACTTTCTGCAAGCGCATCAGAACCGAACCCCTGCCCAACTCAGGGAACTACGAAAACCCAAAACTGCTGACTGTTCAGAATGTACAGGATTTTTATCGGTTGATTTCTGGCAACCAAACCCACCCAAACCTCGGGAAACGAACGTGGCCATCAGGCCACATGCTCGATTGTACAATATTTTGATTCCCACTTCTTCCCCGGCGGTTGAATGTGGTGAAGGCACCACTTTCCGCTGTGGGCTTGTAGTAGGACATCGCCATTTGCCAAGTGGTTGCAATTGAACTTTGCACTTGCACTTCCAGTGCTGAGCCTGACAAATTGTCCAGCTGCCTTACACCACCTTTCCCGCACTTTCCCGCGATACTTCCATTGTCAATGGCAAGCGAAAGAAAGCCATCGTCGGCACACAAGATGTTTCTGGTGATGATTTTATTTAATAATATTTGTCCTTTTCACCCCCAACCCGGATCGATAGATGGCATCGATCGATCGTTCGAGTTTATGTTTTGGTTTTTGAAAGGGGAGGGTAGTTGGGAAAAGATGCTGTGGTCCTCAATGCTATGAAATGATTGGTGTTTGCATGTATGAGAAGACTGGATGTAACGGTAGATGTAACGGTTCAGGCACAGTATAGTAGATGTACGATGCAGTCGTAACATGAGTTATGTGTTCAAGAAAATAAACAATATACAATTAAAACAAAGGAGCAATAATGCTTTTTTACAACATCAATTGAAATCTTAACTCAACACGATTATTATTACTCTTATTATTATTATAATTTCATCCTAGTAATTGCATTTTCCTTCAGTTATTTAAGCAAAGAATTTTTCTTGAGATTCTTTACTTACTATACCCATAATTGAATCGAAAAATTTACATTAAAAAGCAGTATTATTCAATCCAATCGAGAGGTTTCTCATTTTTCTTGTTCTTTGCTCCACAATGCAGTAAAAACAAACAAATTCCAATCAATCCGCCGTTAACGACCTGTTCAAGGTTTGCGAAATCATTTGTCGCCACATTATTTATCTCCCTTCCTTCCACGAACTGATATGTGTTTTATTTGCATGCCAAAACAAACTACCCAACGAAAAAAGGGCCCCAACTTCCTTGCGACGGTCCCATAATTCTTGTGACAGAATGTTTGCCCCTTTCTAGCCCTAGCATGGGAACCTTTTTTTGTTTTGTTTTCATTTCGCTGGCACATCGGCAAAGAACAAGCGAACAGCGAGCTGTCCCACAGCTCCCCTGTCAAAAACGGGAGTTGATAAATATCGTGTCGAAAAGCGTGTTCCTCGTTGATCAATCGTTCCCGTAGCGTTTCCACCCGCCGCCCAAACAAACGCTCGCCACAGAGCAAACGCGCCGTACCGCGCCGATCAATGTCTCGTTACACTCATTACCAGGCGGCTCGAGGACGGGATTCCTCTATTTTTTCCCCGTACTTCTGTCCCCTTGGTTTGTCGTCTATCAAAGCAAACAAAACGCAAACGCTGAACTAAACGAACAGTACAATATCTACAGATCGGTAAAGGAATACCATTCGCGCAACCTTTGCTTTGAGGACGACTGGTTACGTTCAATTTATTCAACCTCCTCCAGGGTTGGATGCTTGTTTTGGTCGTTCCAATCCATTGGTGTCGACTCCCGAACCTCGCTATCCAAAATCACTTTCTTAACCGTTTCGAAAAGATAGAAAGAAAATAGAAACCTCTTGCAGAGCTCTACCGGGGAGAAGGGGAAGCAATTGTGATCGATTTTTCTGTTCTTGTTTTTTGCATTTCTTCTGTATGGAGTGACTCTGCCCAAACTTCACCATTGCTCGCACAAAGAAGGACTACACACACTTTGAGTGGTGAAAAATGGAGCGTTAAAGGATTTATTTTTGTTCATTCGGTGTTTCTTTTTTGGCTTGCCTTTCTTCACCGACTGTTTGATGTAGAATTGCTTTTTTCCAGCTCCTCCACTCTTCTGGGCCCTGTTTACCTCTGCCGAACCCTAAGCAGTGCAGTGTGTGTGTTGAATTAATTTGGTTGTTTTTGTCACTCGCCCAGTCGCACAAAAGAAAACGAAATCAATTTTTCCTTTTTGTCCCGAGCTGCACCCACTCACACCAATTATCCTCGCGTTTGGGGGTTCAGTACGATTAGACGGAGAGAAAAAATCAGATCGCAGACCTCCGCTTAAGCTCAGTCAGATAAATCCAGTGGAAAAAAACACGCCCAACACGACACGCGAGTGCAATTTGGTGATTTATGTTTTCCTGCCTGTACTGTTTTTTGTTTGCCTCCTCCGCGTGCCACTGGATTTCGGTTCATAATTTATGAGGTGTTTGACTTGCAGTTGTTCACCCTTCAGCGCAGAAAGTTCACAGCTCTCACAGGAAGCATTGATTGCGTTCGGAGATCGTAATGATGATCGACCGGTGCCGTGCCGTGGAGTGTTGCACCGTGAAGGAGACACACGGGAGTTTTGTTTGCCTTTCCGCCCGTCGATCAATACTTTTGGGGGTGAATTATTAATGTCCTGCCAGTCGGTGAGTCGGTGTGGAAGGCAAATATTAAAAACCTCTGGTGCACCGTTGAAGAAATCAAACAATTGCTGGTGTAGTGAAAGTGGTGGAGCAAATATAATTTCGCACCAACAAACAAAGTGAAAACTTCAATTGGAAATACTGGCACACCTGTTAGTAAGCGTGGTTTTATTGTTGCCACTGTCGGGTAAGAAACAGAGATTAATGCATACAATTTGTGAAGTAAATCACTACCAACAGACATGAAGTCTTACTCTCTCTTACGTGTCAACAAAACTCAAGAGCTTCAGTCCGGTGAGATTCAATGGGGCAACACTTAGCTAGTAATCAAAATTGAGTCAACAGAATTTTCTGGAATCACTCTTCTTAGAGTTGAAAGTCCAAAGAATGTCATATGGATCTAATCTTCAGCATTTATTAGAGGTTTAATAAGGTCCTAAGAGCTCTAAAATCTCTATAATCATTCAAAAAATATAACCCACATCTTCAGTGATCATCAAAAATGGTCCTTCCATTTCCAATCCTACTCACCTGCACCCAGCGGCATATTGTTCGTCTTGTGGACCACTTTCGCCACCACGGTCGGTTCCTTCTTTTCATCCGCCTCTTCCTGCACGCGCCGTGCGATGGCTCCGCCGCCAACGCTGGCCGATCCAACCGGTGCCGCTGTCACTGTAACCACCGTCGTGGTAGGTGTCGAGACCGGCTTCACCTTCGCCAGCGTAGCACCGCCGGCCGTCGATACCGAGATGCCACCGGAAGCAGCAGCCGAAGCGGCCACCACCGTACTGCCAGCCGTTGCGACCGTACCCGCCGTCGTAGCATTGCGTATCACCAGGATGGACTGTGACTTATCAAGCCGCTTCAACGTGCGCAACAGTATCGGTCCCTCGGTACCGTTCTTGCTCAGCCGCTGCTGCAGAAAGATTGGCCCGGTAGTGCTGCCCGTCGCAGACGACGAACCCACCTCGAGTGTCGTGCCCTTCTTCAGTGCATCGGACTGTAGCAAAATCGTGCCACCAGCTCCACCGACACCGCTAAGGCCCTCGAGCGTGCCGCTCTTGATCGCTGGTTGAAAGAGGATCGTACTCGCCCCGCCACCACCGGTGCCGGTGGTCGCCTCGGCCAGTGTCTTCGTTGCATGTGCCTTGGTGATGGTCGTACCGCCGGACGTCGTTGTTAGGCGCTGGTGCTGGAGAAAGATCGGCTTATCCTCGTCGCTCAGCAGGCTGAGCAGCTCGTGCGTGTTCTGGAGAATGATTTGACCGTTCTCGGAGCGTGAACCTCGCACGAGGATGATGTTGCTGTGCTGCTGCTGCTGCTGCTGTTGGGGCTGCGAGGTAGCCACGGTAACGGTGGCCGGACTCTGGCTAGTCGTGACGATCTGCGAGTGAGCGATCTGCAGCGCGTGCGTTTGCAGTGCGCGGGACGCTTCGGCCGAGATGGTGACGCCGGACTTTTCTAGCCCGCTCAGCAGCGTCGCTCCGCTGGCAGTTACCATTGTGGGCGCGTTGGACGAAACGACCGTAGCCGCCCCGGAGGCCGTCGCCACCGATTTGCTGCCCTGCTGCTCATTGCCACCGTTCGCTCCGGATCCCGATGCATTGCCCTCCTCGGCCGTTGGACCTGCGAGGGAAGAAAGCAAGCGAAAGAGTTAGACATCTTAGTGAGTTGTATATGGTAGATGGTCATTTTATGATATTTATTTTAAATTCCAAAATCATTAAATGCATTATAAAGTGTTTATAAAATACACCAGAATTGTACAAGTACACTAATCAAAGTCGGGACCTCCCAAGGACAACTACTCTTCCACACTCCTGTACAACAAATCATGCTCTAAACAATAACATTTCTACTACAAACACTTCTACAACCCTTTCGTGTCTAATCTAAAACTACCGGAAACGAGTTCATTCCATTATCGATACGTTAGCTCCATGCATTCAGCAGCACTTTCCACCTGAACACGATGCGAATAACATAAAACAAAACAAAAAAGCTACACCCAGAAAGGAAGGAAACCCCTGTCACTGGCCGGATTTCTGCCCGGTTAAACGGTACAAAATATGGCCACACCGGCGGTAATTAATTTCCCCCACGTCCGAAATGGAACATTTAACTAATTTCGATCATTTACAAATGGCTCGCAGGGCTATAAAATTTCCCCAAACTAACTGCCCACTTTCCGGGAATGGGGAGACAAGCAGCTCCGTCTAATGTGCTACATCCCGTTTCCAACGAGCGAGCAAGTGCTAAGGATCAATTTAATGACCGAACTATCGGAAATATCCACTCGCCATACCATTACTCTCTCTCTCTCTCTCTCTCGCTTGCCTTCTGTCACTCGCGCTCGCTACTACCTCAGAGCCATTCCGACAGCCAGCATCCTAAACACAACACACGGCTATGCCACAAGAGAACGTAGAACGTTACGGGTGCACCCAAAATGCCGGAGTTGTAAAATCAGTTAGCATCGATAAACTTCCGGTCTGTGGCAGTTTCGCCGCTGATGGACGAGTGAAGCGAGTGTTTGGTTTCTTCTACCCTCCACAGTGTAACTGTATGTGTGTTTAACTACCGAAAGTTCTCTACCACTTTAGGCTAGAGTCACACACGCTACACAACCAGCCCAATTCCAGGGAAGGGGAAGCGATGGCAGCGTAAAGGTGTAGCAAATGTTTTCCCAAACAAACTATCACCTCGCCAGTACACCGGAACCTTACCACAGCGGAATACAATCCCTCCCGGCAAAACCACGCTGCAGCCCGTCAAACCGCTGTGAAAGTAAATTACGATACAAACAACCAATAAATATCCGTACCGGAGTGGGTGGATGTTTTTGAACCGGGGAGATGGGGCTGATTTTTCATCGGGAAGTTAGCGTAAATTGAACGAGCCGATGGGAGCGATAAGTTGGAATTGAATTGATTTAAAGAATTTTGAGAGGGTTTTTATGCTGCAACGAAACATTAGTGCATCTTTAGTTCTATCTTTGTATTCTTTGGTTGAATTGAATCATCGTTATTACTGCAACTTTACTTAAAGCAGGTAATAAATATGTGTTGATAATAATAAATTAATCATAATCAGCAAATAATGATATAACACAAAAATACCAAAAAAAAGGACTGATAAATGTAAACTAACAACGAAATTCTTAGTCATCTTTTTACTACATAACACGTAAAGTGTTCCCAAACAGATGTTCCTCGAATAAACCTATCGGACAAGAACATTTTGTGCAACAATTTAGGTCTTCAAGTTTTAGCTCAACCCACATAAGAAGAAGATTCATGAAACAAAGATTGATCAATCTTTGCGGAAACCAATTTTGTCTCCTTGTGGACAGTAATGTATTCATGGCGTAATTTCTCCCATTTCTCTCTTCAAACTATTGCCCGCAAACGCATTAACCCTCACCATGCAGCGGGAGGAAAAGACCATTAGTTCTCTTTTGCTACCATCGGAGCACCGTGCACAGCTCAGCCGTGCAAATTTACGCCACCGATACCGATCGCATCTTAACGATTGAACCAATCGACATGCAACCGCAGCAGGATCGCCCTGTATCGCCATAGTCAGTAGTCTTGCAAAGGGGCTCCAACGATAACTCTGTCAACTCAACTTCTCCAAACAGGGACAGAGACAGTCAAACGGGAACGCAAAGCCAGGATTCGATAGGATTCATCCCCGTCGTTGAGCTGAACACAGCGAAGAAGATCCCCTGGAGTAGTCACTTATTAAAAATAAGACATTCCCTTGCAGATCACGTACACCTTCGGCCCCGGAATAGGCTGTGTCATTCGTTACCGAAAGGGGAGTACGTCTTTCCTCCTCGCATGTGCGCGTTTCATCCATGCACGCTAAACGTGCATAGTTTTCCTTAGTGGAAAACTCAAACGAATCGTACGTTGGCCGGTTTTTGGGGAGCCAAAAACAGCACCGGCATTCGAGTCTGAGAGGACGAGCCCTTAGGCTTGCCTAGCATATCGTCTCAAGGGTTATAATTAAAACTTTCTGTCCAATGTCTCCCTGTCTCTCTCTCTCTCTCTCTCTTCCGCCTTATCCGTAGAATCGTTCGGCTAAGCTACTTCGTATGTCCCGCTTTTCTATTCCACACAGTTACCACTTGCCGGGGGTCCGCGAGTCGCATACATTCGCAACGCAAATGAGCTACACAGCGGCTTTGACCGCCACATAAGCTCTCATACCCTTTTCGGTGAAGCAGTCGCTTTTTTGTCCACAGGATAGCCGACTCCACTATTCTCCCTTTTGCTCTACTTATCTCGCCCTGCCACTGGCATTATCCGCTACGGAGCTCAGTTTCGGTTAAGCAAAGCCGTAGGCAATCATCACGAATATGATAATTGAATCTAGGAGGTTGAAACACTCGCCCGGCACGATACACTCTTCCCTACACTCTCTTGCAATCGAACAACTCCCAGTTCCAATTTGCTGGATTCAGCGAGGGATGGTAGGATTGGCTTAGGATTAAATAAAAATCGGGAAAAACTGTCGACAAAACCAGCCAACCAGCACTACCGCGTGGTGGCTTTGTAGCACAGAAAAATTCACTTCTATCTGGGTGGAATTTACCCCGTATTCAACTAGCCCTCGAACGACCGGAAGGGGCGAGTTTCGTTCAAATGGGACGGTCACACAGAAAATCCAAGCCGAAAATTGTTCATCCCACCGCCGTGCGGGAACGTGGGGCACGTGTGTGTACGTGCTCTCGCATAGTGAATATTATGCAAAACTAAAACAAAAGCAAACAGACACCAATCGAAACAGGATCCACTGCGCTGTGACATCAATATGAAAAGAGAGAGAAAAAAGACATCTCAACTAGAGAAAACTGCCAGATTGTTTCACATTCCAATTGTGACGAAAAGTTTCGCGTAATTATTTCGACTTTTGAGAAAATACGGCATGCCGCAGAAAGACCACACTTAAATTGATCTTTCACTTTTTTGTCTACTAACGGGCGTTTTTTGTTATCTCTTGTGATAATTTCCCGGAAATTCCCGTTCCATCCCGTTTCGTTTTGCAAGCCGGCAAGGCAAACACTACGCCGAGTCCGTCCCTGACTTGCATCAGCGTGACAGCGAGGCAGCAGATCTGTACTTGAACTCACTCTCTATTCACTCTATCTCTCTCTCTATCTCTACAATCATCGTAAACTTTGTCTAAAATCAACTGAGATGAATGGTTAATGACGACAGATGTCGTTGAGTTGTTTCGCGGAACCGGTTGAACCATTCTAAGGAAGCGCAGCGTGATACAAAACGATCCCGGCTATGAAACCTTGTGCAATAAAACGAAACAAGGGACAGCAGGGAAACATGAACACGGAAAAAACAACAGAGTGAACAGGGGGTGAGTGCCTTTCGCGAAGTTCACAAACTAGCGAAACGGAGCTGTAAAGTTATGGGTGGAAAATTAAATTCCACCGCTGTGTACCGTTTCGCTGAATTATAGTTGTGTTGTTTCTAACTTCGTTTGTTGTTGTGTAGTTTGTTTTGGTTTTGTTTTTGTTGTCGTTTGTTTTAAATTAAATTGAAAACTAGGAAATGTTTTATTGTTGTGAATTGTTCGTTCAAAAACACGTACATAACATTCTTATAAGCTTCCGATGGGGTCCCGATGGTCCAATAATTGGAACGACAGTTCACACAAGGTCAGAAGTGGATCTTTTCTCATTCAGACTATATGTATGTAGGGAGGACAGTTTCTTCTGCTTTTTGAATCGTCAATACTCACTACAGAAACGGGTTAAACTCTAATATCCTTAAATCTTTTCGATGCTTTATTCACTCCAATGACGAACCAGCCTGTGAGTTAGCAGGCACAAATTGTTTCCTTTCCCTTTCAGCTTCAAGCAACAAGCGTACCTTTTACATCTACCAAAAGCACAAACTCGCCTAACCCACACCAAAAGCCACAGAGAAACCGGATGAAACCAACAAATGAAAATTCCCGCGAAAAAATAAAGTACTAAACAACTGGAAACGTATAGAAGCAAGAGGAAAAAAACACAATGTGCCATAAAAATATTTAATAAAACACATCGCGCACAACTTTACAAAAAATACGGCGTTATGTCTTTCCCATTGCCTCTTTTATTGAAAGGTAAGGTATTTCGCTTCCGCCTTTACGCTTTATTGCTTACGCCGAAAAACGAAACGATCCTTATCCTTTGCGGCCATTCGGCGTGTGGTGTGTTTTTTTGTACTGGCATGGACCAGAGCAGTAACATATTACCCTTTAGCATCGTGACCGGAACTGACACTTTTAGAGGCAATATTAGAATCTTTCAGTGTGTCTTGTGGTGCAACGAAAGCGCTGTGCGCGTAAATGGTTCTTAAATTTAAAGTTTAAAGCATACAACGACTCAGCAGCGGTTTGATAGAGAAAAACATCTCATAAAGTGTTTTAAGGATATACAGTGGAGCGCCGTTTATACGGGTACCTTTTATCCGGCTTTCCGTTTTTCCGTGCTGTTGAGAAATGACAGTTCAATACAAAGGTGACATTGCGTTATGAGGAGGATATTTAAAAAAGCAGAATATTACAAAAAAAACACTATAATTCATGGCAATTTTCAAATATTCTCATGAGAAAAACTGAAGTTAATAAAAACTGGGTTATTTTTATCAAAAAATAGGAATTTTTAAAGAACTAATCAGAAATTGGTGAAAAATATATCATTTGACCGTGTTATTCACTTATCCGGTCGAGGTCAAGTACCGAGAAGCCCGGATAAACGGCGCTCCACTGTATTACATAAAGTACGACGATATATTAAGTTTAACAAATTTGATTTAAAATCTTAATTTAAATTGTATGCTATTCCAGTTGCAAAGGACCGAACTCAAAACATAGCTCTCCGAAATTAACTACCACACCAACTTAATTCAATAATTAATTAAACGATCCAATTACATTTCAACTATCCTCAAACTAGTGCTCAACCCCACACCAAACTACCATTTACATCCTCCAAATACAGGACATGCTCGGCAATAAATGTATTAATATAAAATAAAGCGCATAAATTATGTCCACATTGATTTATACAGTACTGCTTAGACAAAACCCCCTTTCGGCAGTAAAGAAAATGGGACAATACAAAACAGTGGCAACAAATAATGAAAAAAAACACGCAAAAAGACACTCACACATACATTCTGTAGCAATGTGGTCCTTTTAGACACACTGCTACCGGCCTGTCGCGCGCGCTATACTAATTATGACTTTGTGTGGTTTACATTTCTCAACCCACCGCACCCTTTACTCATCGGCTCATCCAGGGCCGATGTGTGTGTGTGACCGGTAGCGGTTAGTTGCCACCTTATCCCTGCTGGATAGCTGAGCTAGTCCTGCAATCAAACAACGAACGAACTGTTTGCTTGTACTGTTTCACCCCGCTCCAGGCACGAAGCAAGCAACTTCGAGCGCCGAAAAACACAGCAAAACTACGGATTTTCCACAAACATGCACAATAAACGAAGAGCAGTTTCCCGTTCCAAGTCCGGCGCGGAATGAGAAACAGAAGCAATGCACTCTTATTGTTCACCACCGACGATGGTTTGCATCAAACGGGCAACGGGCACACTCCGTCGTTTGCATAGAAACGTCCATAAATGGTGGCAGTACAACAGAAAAATGGCACAGAAAACACTCCCGAAACAAGGACACCGACACTTACACCATCCCGTTCCGTGTACCGGTAATGCAACCGAGGATGTGTCCCTCTTCATGTTGTATCTGTTACAGGAATATCGAAAAGCCAACCACTTCAAACCCGAAGGAGAAAAGGAAAAAAGGGAAAAACACAAACCGGCACTCGGCTCACCGCACTAGTCGCTAGTGCTTTGGTTTCTGCCTGCCTGCCTGCCTGCCTACCATAGTGGACACTCCGACAGACACAATAGCGCTGCATTCGGGATGTCCGGTTTTCACCACAGAGCCGGAAAGCTGGCCGAAAACGGACCATCGTCCTTGGTCCCGGGGTTTCGCTCAACGTTAAAACGTCGTCGACTGCACGCCGTGGCTTTTTGGGGTGGTGATAAATGGAACGGTGGTTTGTTATTTTATTAATTTGCTGAAAGCCGTACCAAGACCACAAATGGCCCCGGACTGGCAATTGTTGCCCTTTTATGCTGCCTTTTCCAGTGTCCTTACCCGTTTTGTGACGCTGAAAGATGTTTGTTTTTCCGGGGTGTAGGTTTTGATAGTTTTTAATTTAAGGATGAGTTTTTGCGTGGAAAATTCCAACCGTTTTCTCCACATTTGTCGCTCTGTAAATGTGTGCAAATCCTCCAGAAACGATACATTACTTCACGATTTTTATATCCATCCCTCATCATAATTGCCCCATTGAAGAGCCCCACAAACATTAACTCATCCCATCAATTTCAAAACACTACACACACAGACACAAACACGAAAAAAACAACCCTTCCAAAACAGATATCGGACCGGTACGATCATAAACTGTAATCTCTTTCCATAATTGAGTCACATTAAAAAACTCTTACGGTCACAAGCGGCCGTACGTTCGTTCCCCGTTTGGCCGTTCGATAAGCTCCCAGGACAGATCTGACCGGTGCGATAGGGCGGGCAGGAAATTTATGGCTGACCATTGGCTAATAAATAGAATGCACCATAAATAACCTGCGGAATGACCTAACGGGCCCGGGCGGCAAGACCAGCGAGCCCGGCGTACTGGAAGCTGTGTTTGAAAATTGAGATGGTGACATTTACGAGATGGCTAATAGAAATTTTATTCCTATTGCTAATGGAAATGATGCGAAACTCTTCTCCTTTTGTGGCGCTATCCTTGCTCCATTTAACAATGATAGTGCCATAGTAGTGGTGTTGATCGGATAGTGACCGTTTAATGTATTACAGATTGCAATGCAATTTTACAACTTTGTACAGTATTTCTTCCGTTTTACATTATACGAACAAGCTATTTGCAAACAGCGTATAAATGTTTAAAGGTCATGTGTCACCTCTTTCTCAGCCGCTCCTGGCAAACCACGCATTACCAATTTAATATTAACCCTCTTCACGTAATCCTTAACAAAAATATGTTCCTGCGCACTAGCTGCTGGGTGCGCAAATTTATGACCAACATTTGTATTCCGTATTCGAACAGCCTAATTCCGAACATCCCTTAATCGGTACCATGGGACAACACGTAACGTAGAGTGGGACATAAACAGCTCTTGTTTACATTTTTAACAATTTTTACATTATTTTTCGATAAAAAAATGCAATAAATTGAAATATTAAAATAAAATGCATCATAAACAGTTAAAATAAAACATACAAAGTGGGTATTGTGCTTTACAGGAGTTAAATAAAGTTCAAGAATGATAATTATTAATATGACGAATGTATAATGAAATGACAGCAAGCTAGAGCAAGCAAGTCTATCAGACACATTTCCCTGAACTTTTCCTTAAATTACTTAAAGTACTATTATCACTTAGAATTTATAAAAAGTATTGAAAAAAAAACTATTTACTCCGATAACTCCTTTTTTGTCCCATAGTTACCCATCCCATTACAAACAAAGAACAAAGATATCATTACACACATACCATTGTTTCCTTGACAAGAATCAAGAACGTTTGCTATCCACAGCGCGAAGCTTAGATAAATCTCAGTACTATCCATTGCTCGATACCCCATTTCGCATTTCCCTCCCACCCCCTCACAATCGCTTTGTTTATGAGCAGCTTCCGCAAAAACCAGCTGAACCTAGAATTACATATCTCACCAGCCCAATTCCCCGTCCCTTGAAGGCCTCCGGGGGCGACACAACGTTGTAGATTTGAAATTATTAGCTGCCGTATTTCTTACTTACACGCTCACGCATTTAATCGCACAAATCCTGTGCCGCTGCTCCCACCCCTTTGCTCGTGGAAAGCGACCAAATCCTGGTGCAAAACCAAAACCACCTCCCCACGGATGGATGGCGTTACCCGCACGGACGATCTGACGATCCGCACATTCGGTCGATGACAACTAGCGAGCGAGCGAAGAAAATCCATCTCAAATTTCACACCACACCAAAACGCCGCAGGAACGTTTTTCGGTTTCGGAAGTTGTCTTCGCGTTCCCTCGGGGCGGGAGTGCAAAAACCGCCATCGCCATGCTTGATCCTTACACTTGAGCACACACACACACACACACACACACACACACACACACACACACACACACACACACACACACACACACACACAAATTCCCCCATACATGCATGTGTACATCATCATGGTTCACAGCAGCGACACGACAACGAAAGACAACATTCGCTCGGATTCACTTGTCACCAGGCTCGCCCTCGTCTCTCGGGGCCACCGATTCCTCTCCAACTCCTTGCGGGGTGCGCGCGCGCTGGCACTGATTCAGTAACTTTGCGGAAAAGTTAATAAAAAATTAACAACTACTCCCGGAGAGCGAGCGAGCGAGATGCCGGTCCAAAAACCACCCATGGTCCCCTCCAAGTTCGTTCTCCTTGTTCGCTCCTCTCGTTCAACATCATCACGAGCCCGGTGACTGGCTGCTCGCGAGCGGCATACATTAGGGTACAAGTATCGCTGGCGCTGACAAAATTATCTACTTTCCGTGCAAAACTTTCCTCAACAGTTTTCCGTCCACCAGAACCGGGCGGCTGCCCGGGCTGGAAAGCCACGTGACGTGCGGGAGATTCCACCACGGTGAAACCGCCGCAGCCACGAATAATAAGTTGACACGTTCCATCGCCGGCATCGCCCTGGTTACTGCTTCACGCCCCGCGGTTTGGAAGGTGTACGGCGTCGCTCGGCGCAGTGGTGTTCGCTCTTTTATGGGTTTTGTTTTTAAAACCGTGTGCGGTGCTGTGGGCGAGTGTGGGCGAACAGTAAAAAAAAAGTAAGGGGATTTATTTCGTACCAGCAGAGCAGAACGGCAATTTTTGCTAATGATAGCCGCGAAACATGATGAAAGATTCCGATACTACTTATCGTGTTGTTGTTTTACTGTTTTTCTCCACTCGGATCAGCTTCTTTCTGCGTGGGGTGTTAATTTTAACTTGAGGGAAAGTTTTCCATTAATTTTGTGCTAGCTGATTGACGCTGGAAGCTTTTACTTTGTTCACTGTCTTTAATACAGTAAATATGTTATTTTCAAAGTGATTCTCTTGTCTTATTACATCTTTGTAATCTATTTGTTAAGTCAATGTGATTAAGTTTGATTAACTGCTTCTTTCTGGTCTTTAGATAAGTTTTATTGGACTTGTATTTTATGATTTAGCTTTGATTTAGATAGCTTGAATTAGTTTTCATTATTTTAATATTTAATTTCAATTGAATTGCAGATTTTCTCTACAGTTTCTTCTTGTTCTACGATGGTGTAGATTGTTTCTTCAGTTGTTCTTTGTTTTATAGTTATATCATATCATAGCTATTGATTTCTTCTATGCTTCCATCGCTTTTTACCGTCTTTCGTGTTTATTCTTTCAACTGTGTGGTTGCCGCGCTTAACTACTACAAGGTCTACTTAACCTTGTCGTTATAAACAAATTAATTCAATTATAGAGTAATTGAAACCTATACGGGAAACCTATTCCCATGCCAAAGTCTCCACTCATTGTATATAGACACATAAACCCAAAAATATTGCTAATGCGCCTATCCTTTCCTCAAGTGCTCTCTGACTCTCTCCCCCGCACTCTCTCTAGAGCCGCATAAACACGTCCAACAATTTGTTACCGCCGTTACCGTCCACCAGCGACAAGTACTTAAAAAGTAACAAATGTTCAACTCATCAAGATAATCTCCCCGATCGCAACCAACAGGCGCACAACACTTTGCCTCACGCTTTCATGAAACATGCAACGGGGAGGGCAAAATTGAAATCGCATACCCAAAATATATGCAATCCTGGCACCACGCTCCAAACAGGACGGTCCGACAAACCGGTACTCGCTCGCTGGCTTCCACCCCTCAAAAGCGCTCCGGTGGCGGGTTTGGGTCAGCAAAAAGCGGAGCAATAAAATGTTAAACATACTCGCGTATTATGCACGCTCCTTTACCAGGGCAAAATGGCACCATTCGCATACCGAAACAGAAACACCACCATCGCAACCCGCTCGACCATGCCCGGCATCCGGCACCAATTGGCACCCGCAGAACTCCGGCCAAGCGCTTTACAGCGGTTGGACTATTTCAATAAAATACAAATATTTACTACCCACCACACTCGCCCACGACGCAGGCACCACGCCAACTGCCGATTACTATCGCTTCACAGCGCACACACACACACAAAGGAACACTACTTTTTTCCCATCATCTTCCATCGTTGACGATCCGGCACAGCGAGCGCATTTGGCATGCCCGGGACAGATTAATCTTGTTCAGAAACAGATTTTCCTTTTCAGGTAAATTGA
Organism: Anopheles coluzzii; assembly: GCF_943734685.1. Lineage (NCBI taxonomy): Eukaryota > Metazoa > Arthropoda > Insecta > Diptera > Culicidae > Anopheles > Anopheles coluzzii. Next base: position 119,725,685 of record NC_064670.1, on the reverse strand, counting down.
AAATTTGCGGTGCAATAAAGTCGACAAGTAATGGGTTGCTTTCACGCGGCATTTTCGCCGAAAAGCGCGCTGAAACTGTCGTGTCTCGTGTCTTGCGCGTGGACCGCATTGATGTGTGTGTGTTTTGTGTTATTTGCTTGCAAAGTAGTTTTTTTTTTCACTTTGCGACTCTCCTCTCAGCGAGCTTAGCACAGTTTTTGAATGAAAAAAAGGGTTTAAAGGTTGTGTAAAAGGATACTGCATGTCTGAAAAAAAATTGCTGAAAAAATTTCGGGTATAAAAACAGTTAAATAAACTGTAATTTTATCAAGAATTTCATTTCAAAATGTTTTTGAACTAAAATTTCTGCTCCTTTCAGCTTTTTGAGAACAAAGAAGTGATCGATTTTTTAAATGCCTTTTAAATTCTCATCTTTAATGCTTTAGACTCCAGGAAATAAAAAAAATCTGGTATAATTTTAAATCCCATCAGTCAAAAACATTCGAGGCAATTTATTCAATGCGTAAATGAGCAACAATTCAAGTTCCGGAAAGGGCCTGCTTCCCTTATTCCGATAAATATCATTCATAGCCTAACATTCCGACACAATACACCTGCTTATCAAACCTATTTTAAAGCTATTTCAGGCCAATTCACTGCCCACACCCACCGGTCATCAATTCTCATTACGCGGCCATTGATTCAACCCTTCCTTCACACCGTCGAATCTGATATCTGCTCGCTCGCGCACCATTGCAAGATTAGCTACTCCAAATGAAACTCTAATCAATCGGTGCTAATTCTCGGAAACCGATTCACCTGCCTACGAGACTGCTCTACAATAACTCCCCTCCATCCCGTCCTACACGTTTCGATTGCAATCCGCGAGCTGGAGCAGGCAGGGTGAAACGGAAGTCCCGCACCTGGCGCGTAAGTGTCAAGCGTGCCAAATGGCGTATTATGTTCCAATAATTATTCATCATCATTAGTGCATTAATTGATTGATGTTGCGAGAGCCACTCCTCCCTTGAGTGCCGTGTGCGATGCAATGGGAAATTCCACCCCAATTGCACTTGCACACAGACACACATTCACACACACACTCGTGAACAGTATCTACAATCCAGTAGGCATGGCGTTCCGCGCGTTCCTTTGCGCGATCCTTGCGTGACCTGAAATGTGTCTTGTGTGCGAGTGTGACCGACCGAGGGGCACGGATGTTTGCAGTAATTGTGCCAATTGGAACCAATACGCGCCCGGGAACGTCTTCGCGGGCTTGCTCCAAGCATCTAGCGCCAGCACCAACCAAGAGCACCAAACCAGAAACCCGCAAACCTGTCGTGAGTGAAACCGATTCCGTGCAATTACCTTCCGATGATTTATGTGCAGCTAACCGAACCGGGCCGAAACGGGCCCATAGGCAAAGGCGCACCCCAAAGAAGTTGGCCAAACGAAGTCATCACCCGGAACACATCTTCCTGCCGCCGTCCGCGTCCTCATCAATCTTCACCCGGGCCCAGAAGACCGTGGGAGAAAATCGAACGCTTGCAAACGCTTCGCGGCGCACAACCAGCTCGCTCACAGCCCGATAACCCGAGAGGCGCAAATATGCCAATTGGAAAATGGAACGATAAATAATACAGCCATAAGTACCTGTTGTTGTTTATGTGCTTCGACGTTATTTGTCTTCGGGCTCACGCGGGGTTCGGGCACCTCCCGCCAGCGGACCGTAAACCGGTGGCTTCCGCTTCCGGTACAGCGATCCGAAAGTTGCTCACATTTCCGGCACCTTTCATCCCCTTCCTGCACAGGGGAGTGGGGGAGGGAAGGGCGATTGTTTCCTTTCGGTCGCTTCTTACGATTCCATGATTCCTTTTGCCGAAAGGGATCGGGCGACCGGCTAGACAGGCTTTTGAAGAAGATTTAGCCGCTTAGCACACGGTAACCGAGAAGCATACGGTAGGCACGGGCCTGCTTACCATTATTGGCAAAACCGGTAATCGCAACTGGAGCCCGTCCGATCCCTCCCTCTCTCTCACCCGCCTAACCGAAAGAAGATTGGGTTCGCATTACAAGCGGCACGGCACGGCTTGCGAACGAAATGGGGAAGTGAGTTTCGGAATGATTGCGATCTATTTCTTGCGTACACTCCCTTCACCATCCTTACCGACCTTTCCAGTGGAAAATTGCGTGTCCTCAGTCCCGGGGACTACGTGGGGATACAATTTACGCGTGCAGGCATGCGCTCCGAACACCGGGTCCGGGATGGAATTGAGCCGCCACTGTCGAACTGAGCCGTATGCATAAATAAATTAAATCAAACTCAGGCGTTCCGGGTGAACATCCCGGATAAGGCTGGGAAGATAGATGTCGAGCTGCTAATAAATCAATACCAGCTACCAGGAATGGGAAAGGATGGAGGAAGCTTTGTGAGGAGGAGATGAAAGGTTGGTTGGTGTGTCATCGGTGTGGTTAAGTGATTTATCATTTGTTGAATCGGTTCAATTTATGTACATATTTCACCATTGCCCAGCAAGCCAGTTAGCATACTAAGTGGACGACTGGGGTGGGGGAGGAGAAGGCTTTTTTAACGCTTTCTTTACGAGCTTCCGAAGGTTAACCGGGAACGACCTTCGTTCAAGGTTGTTCGTTTTGGGGTTTGGGGCTGGTATTTGGGTACTTTCAATCGATAACGATATCGAGAAGGTAAATCTGGAGCGTTAGGATAACAGATAGAACTGTCACAATATTTTTGACCAATCTACTGGGTTTGTTCACTTAGGGTTAGTTCATCAATGTTAGTTCAGTTACCATTTATTAGGCATTTTCGAATAATCTTTTGATATTTATGAGTTCCAATTACAAAGGCAAAGTTCGTTTGATGCCCCTTTATGTGTAAAGAAATATTGATTTTAATTTCCTTATTCTGAGAACATGTCAATTTTGTCAAGATTTGTAATCCATTAACCATTTTACACCTCGAAGAGAAGGTTCTTAGTTCCTATAGTTGAGCACAATCAAAACTGTCGTTACATACCGAAGGTGGTAATATTTAACTTCTTAGAATCGGATTATGGAGCATTAAAAGATTATTCTAAGATAGCTTCAATACGCAAACAATCCATCAAACATATCATTTTATTACCAATGAGACCGTATTCTTCAACGTAATGATGCAACAACCTGGTACTGTGTCGGATTATTGGGCAGTATTATTCGGAATACTGATTTTCAATATGGAATAAATATTTCTTCTTAAAACGATGTAAAATACACCGTTGTGCAACATGCATTGAACACGTTGTTATAATATTTCCTAAAAAGTGTTTTCAACTATCATTCTGATTGTTTGACTAACAGTATCAACTCCCCAGATGATGCATGTGACCTTCTAGCACCCTTTCCAAAGTAAGACTAATCCGATCCAGTGCTTTTTAAGATGATTATGGTACCGTCAGTCAATAAATCGTTAGCAATCCTCGCTGCCAATCATCGACACCATCAAGCGCACCGACGAATGCTCATTACACATCGTCCTCAATTTCACTGCCACAATTCCTCATCGCCCTGTCCCATCATTCCGTACAGAAGGACCGCTCCAAACACCGTACCAAAACCACCACACAACCGATCAAAGCCGTCCCTGTTGCATTACAGCAGCAGCAGCACGGAGCAAGCCCGACACAGCATACCACAGCGTACTTTCCAGCGTGGAGCCTACCCACCCAAAACCAATCTCTCATTCCCATCGCAAGGCACCCGTGGAGTGAGTGTCCGTGGGGAAACGCCAAAAAGCCTTCACCTCCAACGCACACTCAGTGGTGGTGGTGGTGTGGCCGGAAGCAAACACACCATCAAAGTGCATAATAAATCATGCTCAAGCTCAGTCCCCGTTTTCACTGGCTCTTTCTCTTTCACACACTCTCCCCGTGGAAGTATGTTTGACAGCTACCCCCAAAATCCTCCAATCCACAGCAGTAACGCTCGGTCAGCCACTGGGGGGGGGGGGGGGGGGGGGGAGGACGGTTCCGACTACGAACCAGCTCGTACCGGTCGACTATTTGCTTTACAGCACCGTACCCGTTGGCCACCTTCCAATTGGAATCAATACCGAGGTGTTCGAAAAATTCATTCACTGCGAGTGCGATTCTCTGGAATCCGGTTGGGTGACAGGAAAACGGTTCCGGTGAACAGTGGAAAAGAGGAAACAGTACCAGAAATCAAGTGTTACAACATTTACAACATCCTGCCCATCATTTCCGTGTCATCCGCGCGCTTCCCATGGTTGGGAAGCAGTAACGACCCAGCTAAACAAGCTGACACCGAGGCCGAGGTGGTATAAGGGTGGGTGTTAGATATCGGCATGCCAGACAGCTGGTTTTCGGTGCTTTCACCGGGTGGGTTACCGTGACACCAAGCTGGAACTCCCTCGACGCTGGAATCGGAAATTCCAATTCCAATTGAACTTTGGCAGCAGCGGGAATGCAGTGTGCAGACGAAGAAGCGATCCTGCTCTAACGACGATTGGAGTTGGTTCACTCTTCTTTTTTTATTTTTTGTTGCAGACTTTCCCAGAACCGAGAAGCGGTGCCTTTTCCCATTGGGATCCAGCGAAGCCCTTCGTGGAAGTGTGTTTGTAAATGGGGAAAGTTGGAGGGAAAATGATTTTGTGCAGCAAGTGGACGGCGAATTGCTGCAGGATCAAAATTCCTTGCCAGTTTTAGGTAAATGTCGTTTGAATCTAAACTGTCTGCTACCAAAGGTAGACAAGAGGGAAGCATTTAGGAACAATCTATATTTAACGAATATCACAATACATAAATTACAGAAGGTGGAATAAAAACTAAACATGGTTCATTCAGCCGAATTGACTTGAATATTTTCATATTGCATACATTCAGGCGCTTCAAAACAGCCGAGAAGGGAAGCTTTAGAAAATACACTAATGCTTCATCTTTAATAAACAACTTAAAGCTTATGACTTTGGGGCAAAGAGTGGAAAAATCATAGAACATTTATACCCCTTTATCCCATAATTCATTTCGATACATTTTAACCGCATCGACTGCGAAGAGCAAATAGCAATTTACAAAACCTCCAATACCAATACACCAACACATCCTTTCTTCATCCTTGCTACATGTTTATCGTGCAGTTTTATACGGTTCCCGATCTAGAAAAGTCAACAAAATCCCTTCCCTTTACGACTTACAACGTTTGAGTTTATTTTAAGTAAAATTAGTAACACAACCAAAAACTAAACCTAACCCTTCCATTCCAATTCTAACCACGCAAACGGCGAGGTCGCTCTGCGTTACCTTAGAAAGGATTTGCCGAGTGTTCATTACGATGATATACGGTGCATGACAGGGAGTAATTTATAAAAAGGCAGGAGCGTAACATAACAAAACTCCGTAATAGGTATGATACTTCCTGGAAGAAGGGAACGCCGTGCCGGAGTTAGTTTTTCTCAACTAGACTCCCATCTCGACCATGATGGATAGCGCTCTAACACGACTGAACGTGAGCCCCTCGAGGTTATGGGGACGTGCTAATGAAAGTGGAAGGACACATGTAATGTGGTTGAAAATTAGCTTTACGTAGAAATGGAGAAACAAACTGCGGAAAGAAGTAACGGCCATCGTTCGTTTAAAACAATAATACAGCACCACGATGCAATAATTTAACGTTTTAGCAAATATGTTTCATTGCCGGACATTTCTTAGAACAAAAGCAATCAAATATGACCTCAAACTATTCACACTATCTGACACAGGTCAAAAATGTGTATTGCCCTTCCATACAGTTACAACCAGTTCCACACCAGTCGAAACAAAAACGCTCATAACCTATCAGATGCTTTGATCTTGTACGTCCAACTATTTCACACCCCATTACAGCGCACATAAATGTTCGTTGTGACTCTGTGTGTATGTGTGTGCCTGAGAGTAATTTGAGCGCGTTTGGTTCGTTTTTGTCCTACAAAAGTGAACAGCTTTCCGGATGACTTTCAGCGATTTGCCGTATCGCGTTTCCACCTTCATCCCTCTTTTCTACGCTTTTCAAAGGCAAACTCCGGGACGAAACCCCGGGCGAGATTTACGGATATTTTTATCATCCGAATTCCACTTCAGAAAATTAACTTCTTTTATGAGGCTCTTAAAAAAAGTAACGTTACATTGGCCCGGGCGCCCGCTTCCGGGAAAGGACAACGGGCACAAGGGTGCACAATCGCCCCGGCTATCTGTGCAGCAACGAGGCGGATATGAAGCAGGAAATGAGCATTTTGGGAGGACGAAGAAAAAAGATGGTAAACTTTACTAATCCAACCGGCGGCCCCGGGAGTGTGGTTTATCTTGGTCCTGAAAGCGAACTAATGCCCGGAAAGATGGTCGACGGGCGATTGTTTTGCAAATGCTTGAGGAAGTGAAATGGGAAGTCGTTCTTTTTTTTTTTTTGTTTCTTAGTTTGTCTCTTGCTTCATTTTTAAGCTACTCCAGACGCGTCCAGAAATATTTCTTTGGCTTGTGTTTCCTTTTGGGTGAAGCGCGAAATGGAGAATAGGAAGACAAAACGAGCAGTGGAAAGTTCCACATGAGAAAGCGACTTTTTCTTCCATGCTTTTCGAGGTGTCTATGTGTATGTGCATTTGCAATTGACTGGCTGAAATCTTTTCTTTGGATCGTTTTTCTGTCCCACATTCAATGCAAACGTGCCCTGCGAAAGCATAGAACAGAAACATATGATTGCCGTGCGTTACTCTTGAAGCCATCAATGCAAGCATAAAACAAGTCGTCTTTCGCTCCCGTCAAGTACACGGCCACCGTTACGGTGCCACTGGTGCCATCGGAAAAGTCATCATTTCACTCGCCTGGTGCCTGGCCGGGAAATATATAGAGTCTAGACTCGAAGAACATCTCTGGAAGTCGTGCTCGCCGTACACGGTTGCCCTTTTTCTTTGCCCCTTCTCTGATTGAGTACGGCTGTGCACTGAACGAGGTTTTCCTTTCAAACAATAGAGCTTCCTTCAAACACACACACACACACACACACACACACACACACTCATTCAGACAAAAACACTTACCCAGGATTCCACCCTCACAATTGATACACACCCCCGTAGAGCAGGACGAGCAAAACGATTGTCGTCGTCGTTATCGTCGACTGGTGTCTTCGGCATCAAGACATTTCGCTCCCATTGCCGAGAATGCACACAAATCGTGAAGCTATTTTCCTATGCACACACACACAGAAAACTAAGAGAGTAATGATGCGTGGAGTGAGGTGAGATTAAACGGCCAATATGCCATCCGGATCTTGAACGTTTCATCCTCGGGATGCTCGTCGTTTAACGGACTAATCACAAACGTCAAACAAGCGAAGCAAGGGGGCCATCGTCGACGGTCGTCCTTTTCCTTACCTCGTTAGCAATAAATTGAGCGTAAGTAATGGAATCAATCATCCTCCATGGGCCCGAGCTCAGCCGGGAAAACAAATGGAGTACAATTACGATTGGGGAGTTGTTGTGCGATAATGGCAAGGATGAGTGAACGTAACGATACCAGAGACAGTAATGAGAATGACTCAAAATCAAATGAATTAATGAACTTTGTTATATTTTTAGTATATAAAACCGAAACGGGCAATTGATAACACAAATAATTCAATAAGCGTATTAATTACTTAAACAGATATAAACAAAAAGGTAAGTGGTTTCTTTACAACAACAACTTACACCACACTTAAGGTGTTCTATTTTGATATTCATTGCACCCATTTAACACACAAATGAAACAATTTGCTAGCAGCCAAACAAACATTAATATTTCAATTAATCCAGCGAAAAATCGAATTACGACGCCGAGGCCTCTACACCGAGCAGCACAACGGTCTCGTGCAAAGAAGTCTACAAACAAATGCAATTGCGTTTGCCATTCCTCTCCCGCAAAAAAACACATGCTGCAACTTTTTAGCCCAAAAATTAGATTGCTTTTCTCGACGTTCACAAACACAAACGGTTTGCGGGGCATAATGAGCAACTTTAAACGAGTTCTTCTGCCCGTTATTGTTTACAGCGCAAGCGGGGAGGAAGGCAGTACACAACCTTACGCCCTCCTCGCGCAAGTTTCCTCGCGAGTGCTAACTACAACTAATGACAATTGTTTTGCATTTTCCGTCATTTTGCATTTCTCGTGTTTTTTGTTTTATTTTAATTTTTGTTCCTCTTTCCTTTGCGCCACCCATTTAAATGGACTTTTCTTCTTGTGTTTTGTTTGCCCGACCGGCCCGGGTCCGACTTGCCGAGTTTTATTGTTCTATTTTAGCACTTTTGCGTGCTGTTGTGCACAGCACGCTGGGTGCACTCCAGGTTTTCTCGGGTTGGCGTTTAATATTTTTAAGCAGTTCGTGCCTTTCGTGGGAAAGATTGCACGGGCCACGACGGGCAAGAAAGCAGAGTTAACGAAACGCGGCATCGTGCCGACCGAGCGCACCACGCGGTGCATCCACCACCCACTTTCGTAAGTAATTTACGATGCATTTACCACACACAGCCAGCAGTACAAGGTGCGGCTGGGGCGCACTGGGGTGAGCGTGAGTAAAGTGGCATTTGTGCGGGTATTACATCCACAGGGCCGTACGTGCAAATGTGTAGCACACGTATGGTGGTTCTGAAAACAACAACATCAGCACCGGCACGGTAAATTCCGTTTACATCCAACTCCACACAAGATGCTACGTGGAGTGTACGTGCGCAAACAGGGTTAGTGGAAAAGTTTCACAAAGGTGGTGAAACTTTTGAAGGATTTTTGGTTGTTTAGTTTTTAAATGTAAAGCAAGTACAAGCAAACGTAGAACCACCCAAACGGTACTTTATCTTTTTACTGATGAAAAAGGGCCCTTACGAGAAGCAAAATACTACAGAGTTCTATTTTACATACAGCAGAGTCGTACTAGGTTATAACTAAAGGGCATAAATTGTCCAATTGGATTGTCTTCTTTTAAAAATAATTACAGAAAAATTTAAAACCGGATACTACATATTCTCTCACCAATCAATAAGATTGTGGACTTCATCGAGTGTTCATTGTCAACTGTTGCTCTCTCCATATTCGATTTCTAATTATAAACATCGCCTCATGCCTGGATGGATGGGGCACTCTCCTCGCCTCTCACAAGTCCAGCAGCAAACACAGTGTGCCGATTGATGGTGGCGAGTGTAAACGAAAACAAATCAAACACCCACCCATAATACCAAACAACAACAAACACCACAGTTTACCCCTCAACTGTCAGCAGGGTGGACAGGGCGAGGATAAAAATCTTTCCACCAGAAATTCGTAAACCATTTAGCGCCGTAAACCCAGCTTAAGGAAAAGAATCCGCCACCGTTTGGGGTAAACGTTGTTGTTTTCATGTAACCGGGTAACTAGGTGGTTTGTTTTGGGTGTCATATTCAAGAAAATTAATTGTGAACCATGTAGCCAGGGCGTTTTTCAAATTGAATTCTCTTTTAGAACCTGTATCTTGCTACCATTTTTACCAGAATGCAGTTCAGAAAGTGCGAAATATTTCACTTACGTATCTGAAGACTAAGACAATACACAGCTTGTGACGTCATCGCTGGACGCCAGACGTTCTTCTACTTGATTGACGGATGTTGCAGCAAATTGACATTCATCTTCCCGTACTTGATTAGGTGTAGCGTTGCATGTGGCTTGTTGAGTACGCTGGAAGTAGCAAAGCAAAGGAACAAACGTTGTAGAAAATTCAATAAATTTCAATAAATGGAGAAACAAAAAAAAAACGCGATACAAAGGTAGAAACGGTACGGACATTAAAGTAAAACATAAATGCACCCCCTGCTCTACACACCCGGCATAAAGCTCGAACCACGAACAAAGGCGAATTACATGAGCGAAATTTCATTTTCTAAATGGCATACAACATAATTCCGCCCATTTCCTAGGAGGCATTACCCTCATAATAATTTAGATTATTTTACCTTTCACCTCACTTTATCTCTACTCGGTGTAGGGAGTGCGTTTGCCGAGGCTAAACGAAAAAGGGTTTTTAAAATTACACTCCCACTGCCCCAGGAACCGAAATACCAGCACCAGCACGCGGTACCGGGTTCCGAATCGTTTTTTATTAGTTTAACCTTCATTTTTCTTCCAACCAGCTAAGATGACTTTGGCCATCGCAGCGAAGACTTCATTGTCTTGCGAACGTTCTGTGGGCCGAGGGAATTGCCGGAGAATAATCCCTCGCTTTTGATAAAACGATAACCCCGAGAAAAGGTAACATCGCCCCTTGCGTATTCATTGCTCTATTGAATCTCTCTCGCTCTGTGAGCGACCGAAGACAAAATACAGGTGTGTCGGGTAGATGGTTTAAGTCAAAAGGAAGCGGTATCTTTTATGATAGACCTTTTAAAATAACAGTGGAAAAGAAAACAATACAGCAAAGGGAAACATTTTTATCCAAAAACTTTAACAGATGGTAGATGCATATGCTCAAGGTTAAACGTACACTGAAAAATGTTATCCTACACCCTTTACCCATTCTGTATCACTCCGATTCAACACAGCCTTTAAACATGTTTTATTCCTTCTTAAAAATGTACCTTGAAAACTCACATAACATCCTTTCCTTATTCCCTCCTCTCACAAATCATTTTTCTTTCCACAACCGGTGGTAACGATTGTTGTAACTTCTTCGACGTAGACGAGCGGGCGCTCAACAAATGCATGAATAATAAATAACTTAAAAGATCATCATTATAACTGTCGGGAAAAACGAGGAAAAGGGCGTTAGCCGAAGCCGCAGATCCTGGGGACAGATCGGTTCGATAGAGTAAAGCGATAAGAAAAGTTACCCCACCGGGTAATGTTAAAGCAAAGGAAAGGGGACTTACCTTTCTGCCCCTGTAGCCGCTGCCTTTTATAACACAGTGGACCAACTTTTGGAACACGCGTTTTGTGCATAAATTTACTTTTCCTTTTTGCTCGAACGCTTTTCAGACTTCAGCCGACTTTACAGATATACGGGAAGCGGGAACTTGGCGGTAACGAATGGAAACTGTTTTGATGACAAACCACAAAGACGAGGAACGTGCCGGATCAGATCGGAGCAAAAGGTGTAAACGTGATCACAATTCTTCCCCGGTTGAAAGGTGAATCCGAAATGATCGATCAGAGGAACAGAAGATGGATGGAAAAGTTTTTTGGTGTATAGAAAGTTTTTTAATAGAATTGGCAACAGATTGTTGTTGTTGGATTTAGCAGAAATACTAAATTAAAAATGTTTAGTAACATTATTCTTTAAAGTAACTGGAGTTCTGATTTTTATTAATTTATGTAATTTTCATTACACGTTTTTTGGTGAAGCGACCTTATTATATTTGTATCGAATCTTCAATCACTGTTTGAAAACAATTGAAAGCCTTCATCACGGTGGCAAAAACACATCACGTCTGGCAGGCCTGGTATTGATTTGCCTTTACCCAAATAAGCCACTCAGTAGCAAACGTTAAATCCAAGCTGGAGGTCTATAAAAAATGATCAATAAAATGTAAAACCTCATACGCATAAGCTGTGTCAAGGATGAGAATATATATAGTTTCCCTCTTGATGAAGCGATCCTCGCATATCAGCGACAAACAATAAAAAAGGATCCATATTTTCCCTCCGCGACGGTACGATGATATCTCCAATCAGCGGGAAACCGAAATCGCTCATCGCTTGACAACCCAAGCCACCGTCTTCACCGGCCGGACGAGGTATGTGACTGTGTGTCTGTAAGGGTGTCTGTAAATACTAAACGAACAACAACAAAAAGCAACAACTTCCACTGCACCCGCTTACACCATTAAGTAACCATCCCAAGCTCTCCATTTGCTAGATGCTCCAAGATTTCCATTCCGTTTCCAGTCGCTCGCGAAGAAGCAGCAGCAGCAGCAGCAGAATAACTTTGTCGAATAACTTTTCAACTTTGTCATAAATTTGGAGCCAAACGAGCGTTTCCTTTTGCTGCCGCAATCTCCTCCCCCCCCCTCCCTCTCCTTCTACCCCTTGAACGCTCTTTTGTTCCCAAAGGCTCGTAAGAATGATTAACGGCCCCTTGCAAACCGTGTCCCGTGCATGGGGGTTTGTGGGTTTTGTTTCTCAAAGTGAACGGGCAAAAAGCGACAGAAGCAGACAGTCGTTGCCGGTGAAGACGGTCAAAATGTGGGATACAGACTTACTAAGTAAGTAGCGGAAACCATTTCGGTAGTAAAGCCTGCATGCCTATGCCATGCCTTGTGAGCTGCGGGGCAGCTTCGAATAAGTGGAAATTGGGATCATGCGTGCAATTACCTGCTGTTTTAAACTTGTTTTTAGTTTACACGAGTTTCGATGTGGATAAGTAGAGCTTAAAGAATGAAAACGATTTATTTTGAGTACAATTGAAGCTTAATACTATTTCACATTTTTACAGCATTTAGTCTAGAAATGCTTGTAACTCAATTCCCTAATCTCTTTTGCTCTGTAAGGTTTTACATTTATTCTGCTCTGTTAGGTGTCATCCTTTTTTTGAGGTGTAAAATGACTTTTTGAGGTGTAAAATGACGTATTGCGTGATATCAAGTTATTTTGCTCCATATCATCCAATCTCACACAAACCACAATACTTGGATATTGGAAGCAGTGGATACGAAAGAAAAGTTTGTTTTTTTTGTGTCGCTTTATTGACTAACTTAACACCGCTGCGTTTGCGTCTGGCTAAGCCGGTTGCTACAAACAGAATGCCGTTTCAATTCGAATTTCACCGCTCGCTCTTACCACTACCAGTATAAATTCATCGCATACGCGTTTCTACCTGCTCGCCGGTTTCTAGCCTCGTGCTCTTGCTCCCACACTTACTTGCCAAACAAGGCTACACGTACACCAATACACCTAATGGCGATTCGCTCGACTTATTATATCGATACATACGTACGTGCCTACCGTCAACTACAAATGTCGTTCCGTGTGGCACGATGCATCCCTCTCTCTCTCTCCTCTTCATCTTCCGTTATCAACGGAACAATACTCTAACATTTAAATAACAGTTCTAAAGTTGACGAAATGATGTTAAGACGACGAGATTTTTCTACAATTGTCTACTCCAGAATAGTTTCCATAATATAAATTATTCTAATATTTATGTTAACAAAACAATACAGCAATATGGATAAAAGCCTTCGCCGCTCTGCACACATTGCTCTGCACTTCAAAACATTCTCTTTCATTCATGATGCCTCAGGTTCCTTTGCACTTTAAACATCCTCAACCCATTCACATGCTACATCCATCCTCCATCCATTCTTCCACTTATTATCTTTGTTTTACCGAACGTACAAAATTTTGGATAAAGCAACGAGGAATGTAGGTTAAACATACTCATCCAACATCACGGCGAGATACACACAAAAAAGCCCCCACACCCACAAACCGGGGCTCAGCGCAACAGCGAAGCTCATCAAACCATCCAGCCCCGCGTTCCCCGATCCAACCCGGGCCGTATTAGCTGTGGCTAACCGTTAATTCATGAGCTATTTGCCGCGAGTTTCGCTGTAACTCGATTCCTTCAGCGCCGGCTCAAGGATCGAGCTCATTCGCCGCGTCCGCTCGAAAGCCGCCTACCGGTATTAGCACGATGTGGTTGGCCTTTAGCACATTATACAGACCGACCGAAAGCTCCGTTCGGTTGGACGGGTGTGGGCGAAAACGGGGTCTGGTTGCAGATGATGGAAGGGTCGGCTGTCGGCGGTGCCGGAATTCACTCTGACGGTAAGAAGATTTATGAGCTCGTGCAACAGGATATCTTCATAAGTGTGCTTCCAGGCACACTCCGTACCACCCTGCGTTCCTCATTCGCCCCCCATTAGCGAGAGAGGGAGGAATACCCGAGCACTTCCCGGTTCCGGGGATGAAGACGGTTGCGCTGGTGCAAAATGGTGCCGTTTACGTCAGCGCATAATCGTTGCAACCGTCAAAGACGTTCAAGTGCGACCTTCTTCACAGCGAGCGAGCTGTGTGTGTGTGTGTGTACATGGCACAACCAGCTTTCATATGCAAATCCGTCTCACTGCCTTCTCCTGATGCATGAAAAAAGGCTAACGCTGCTCCGCCTTGTGTATACATGCACCCGTGGTGCACCATCCGCAGTCCTGGAGGGGGGGTGGCAATAATAACAACAGTAATGGAACAGAGCAAAAGCAAAAAAGCCACCGGGACAAGGTGTCGAAAGTTTTTCATCAATCTTTGACTGAGAAGAGTCGCTGTACGCGGTGTGAACAGGGTCGCCCGTACTCGTTGAGGCAGAGATTTATGAGATTTGTGACCAAACTTTCAAATCCGACGTCATCATGCAGCCGCGGGAATCGCATCGTGATGGAGGAGGTGCAACGAAGACTGATGGAAACTAAACGGTGCACTCCCCCCTCCTCCTTTTTTTCTAATGAACTTTACTGACGAGTGCGGGTGCGGCAATATTACGAGTGTTGCGAGCAGTTTTTTGTGTGTGTGCCATCGTTACATTTGCATGATTTATCCAGAGTGCTGCAATTGACGGGCAGGAATTCTTGTGCAAAGATGCAATAGAATTTAATCCACCTGGTTTCTTTGGAATATGTTACAGGATGTATTTCCACCGAGGCGATAATAAGCATTTCTCAGAAGCTACACTACAATGCTCAGGAGAATATTGTTTGCGTTATGGTATGCTGATACTTGAAGGATTTCCAAGAGTTTACAAGAATTTGAAGCAAAAAAAGTGTGCTCCTTATGCGTTGTATATTAACATAAAGCTTTATCATTACATATAGGGGGAACAGTTTAATTAATGTCATTGGAAGAATATGAAGAAAGACACCCGAGATTCTTTGACATCATTCATGATGTTCGTACCTCAAACTCAATTGTTTCCTTTTTTAAATAAATTTAGGTTCCTTAAGTTCCTTAGTTTTCTTTGATTTTCAATGGTTATTCAAGACTTTTGTTATAAAGTGATCCAGTATGGAATGCAATCTGTGGTTTTTAATCCCGTAAGATGCAGGATGCTCATAACAAGTGTTGGTTTATTCAAAAGTTCATTTTGCTCAAGCATCAACGGTTCTTTATACTACTTTATCAAACTTGATAACTAAAATTAACGCAAAAGTCAACATTACACCTCCTCAACATAAAAATAACGCCTCCCACACGTATAGTTCCGTAATAGCTGATGATAATCTTAACCCTACCAGCTGAGCTTGTCACGTCCTGCGTGCTTTAGGTGAGCGTATACTCCTACCAACCATCGATTCCTCCAGAGTGATAAACTTCATCAATACACGAAATGAAGAAAGAAAACGACTGACAAACGAACATCTCAGCCCAAACACGTACACACATACATCTTTCACACGCATTTCATCGGACGAGCAGCTATAAACGGAAACCATCACTCAATAGCTCGATAACTACACAACCAATCACTTACCTACACCAACGCCAACCCCCCCAACGGTGTGGGTCACATGGTCTTCACCAAGCGAAACGATGGCCACCATACCGCCCCCATCGCATCGGAGGACGCAGGACGAATGCTAAGGACGGATATTTGATTATGTTATTAAGTGAACAAATATTCCCTCGAAACGATGTTCCCTCGTCGATGTGTCTTGCTGAAACCGAACTGCTTCGCCTGTTCCAACTTCTTCCGGGCGGCTTCACGTTGCCGTTGTTGACAAAAACGGATACAAACACAATTTTGTGTCTAGCTTCTTGTTACTATTCGATTTCCTTCCTCTTCAGGGTTGTGTTTTTTTTCGCTCTCTCTCTTCTCCTTGCCCGGGTGACACAACACATTGGAATTCCTCGTTCGAGAGATTAAGCACGCAGTTGTCAATTGATGAAAGTCTAACAAAGACACACCAGCGCAGTCGAGGCACGCGATTTAATACATCGACTGGAGCTTTCTGGGCACTCAGCACACTACAGTCAATGTGCTGTGTCTTCGCCCCACCTTTACCAATGCGTGGGAGAAAAACTTCCAAACAGATTTTGTGCCTTTTTTTTGTTTATCTCCCGGACGGATGTCAAGTTTTGTTGCCATCCCCGTTCAAAGACAGCCTGGACACAAGTTTTCCGTCAAACGTAGGGCCCAACCCCCTGTTTGCCGGGCCAAAGACAAATTAACTTTGCAGCGTGGCTGAAGCATGACCGGGCCGGGTCGGTAAAATCGAATCATGGAACGTACAGCGTCCCATTGAAGCGCGTTACCAGCAAATGTCCTACGGCGCTTCGAGTGGCGGTGAGCGTTGCCGAACCGTAGCCGGAACCAACCCGAGAGATGGTCCCATCTTACTGACAGTATCAATTTTCGGTCAAGCATTGCGTAAAAGGACACATCTCTTGTCGCGATAAGAGAGCAAGAGAAAGAGCGAGGGAGAGAGAGATAGAGAGAGGGAAGGACGCTGGGACACAGCCCGAACCACCGCACCGACGTCAATGCCAACGTCAAAATGCGAAGCCTGCCCAAACTACCCCGACTCGTGCCCTTGTTGTACACTTCCCGGTGCGTTCTGGCGTAATGTGCCAGCGTTTCTTTGTGCCGGTGGCATCGTACTTTTATGTTGCCATTTTCCTGCTGCGCCTACCAGCCTCCCAAAATGCTGCCCAAAATGCGACCGCCGGGCATCGTCAGGAAAACGCATGTCCCGGGACGGAAAATGTCAACGTGGCTTGGTGCCTGTGTCCGCTCGGCTTGATGGAAAGATTGAGCAAAGAACAACTCGAAACGAAAGCAAAAACAAAAAACCAACCAAAAAAAAGCCGAACCACATGAACGTCTCATCCCAAAACCCGATACCGACGAAGCGGTAGAATTATCGATTCCATTTGCACTGGGCACCAACGGCAGGACAGCGTAGCCCGATTCCGGGCACGTACCGGCAAAGGGCCGATCGAATAAGCTCGGAAAAATCCACCGAATTAGCATCCGCTTGTAGAATGAGGATTTAAGCGCTTCGATTATTTTGAGACACTGAATCGGTACTCGATCAAAATCCGGCACTCCCGCTGGCTTGGCTGGTGCGCTCTGGTGGGTTGTGTTTTCGAAACGGACAGCGATTTTATCACACACGCACACACACACAAACACCTACCGTACCGGGCTGTCTAATGAAACTTCATGAGGGCACTGGATTTTGGGGCAGATCCGAACGCTGGTTCTCGTCCTGGTAGCAATCGGTCTGTAGAAGAGTGGGTTTGAAAGCCCTTTAAATTGTCCCATGGATTAGCATTTGAGGAAAAGGTTGAGAACATCAATTTTATTTCAAAAAGGGAGTATGTCTAGCACAGCTCATCAGAAGGATATTGTGGATTATGAGGGATTAGAGCAATATTGTGTTAATAATTATGATTTACTACGCGTTCAACTACTAAACATCATTTCATAATTATATAATCATTCATCATTGTGATACAATTTTCTTGTACTCGATTACCACTAACTATTTAAGGTCAACTTTCAAAGCCTCAAGATGTCTAATTAAACTACGCTTAGGGGTTTGTTATTAAACTACATTCTCAACCTTCTCGGTATACGTTCTTACCTTCATTTCTTATGTACATAAATGCCTCCTCCATCCTAACTTCCAGCTTTATCCGGCAAGTGATACTATTTAAATAAATTTCCACCTTCAACGGTATACAACCGGCTTCAAGATGTTACGCTTCGCCTGAGAAAACACCGATTGTCCTTCGCGGCGTAATTTAAACGTGGCGTGCAGTTTACTGCACGCAACATCCCCTAAAGCTACCACCATTTGCAGCGATACGTTACACGCCACGGCACCACCGTGCGCAAGAAGCCGGGCAGGGCAGCGATACATTCTTGCCAACTACTTGCTTCTTCTAGCAAACACCTTCGATGTTCCTACCGGGATGCATTCGATTCTCTACAATCCCGTCTCGCAGCGAACGCATTATAAAGCAACCTGGTGCGAGTGCCAAACCGGGTGCCACACAAAACCGACAAAGACACCAGGCACGCGTGCTGTAAGCGTAACCGTTTTGCCAATAATTTTGCCCGGACCCGGGAAGGTGATCCCGTACAGCCCGGGTGGTTGTGTGTGTGTGTGTATGTACACAGCCGAAAAGGTGCAATACAACGCACAACAATAACAGACCGACGGGAGGATTTCTCCGCGGAAGAATAGAGCCCGGGGAAGGGATGGGAGAAGGGCACGACAGCAACACGGTAGCGAAAATCTGTTCCGCTATTTGCATAAACAACTTCAATATTAATTATGGCGAATTTATTGCTAATTTAAGTCCCTACATTCGACTACCGCGTGCACCGACGAGCCGGCGCGTGTGTGTGTGTGTGTGTGTGTATGTGTGTGCCGTGTTGCCCGAACTCAGTCGTCCCCGTCATTACACGGGCTGATACACACTCGCACGGGACGACACCTTTTGGGGAGGAGGATCGATGGGCAGATGACGGTGTTTGCTCAACGGGAAAGGACGAGAAGTTGCTTCCAATAGAGTCGCATTTTGATACGACACTGGAGAGCCTTCCCGCTTGTACGTTTGAGTGTGTGTGTGTGTGTGTGTGTGCCAAATATCAAACAGTCCCTTTGTTGAAGCTTCCGTGCGGATGGGTCTATTTGTGCAACTTGGACGAATATTTTAGACATAACAGTGGAATTTTTAGTGGACAAATCAACATATTCAAATATTAAAAGTCATTGAGCAGCTTTCTCACTGCTTTCAATAAATATTGAAAAAAATAAACTCATTTTAAAATGAAAAAATGTCAATAAACGATATAATAACATCAGTAAGGACCTCAAAATTGCGAAAAGAACGGTCACATTCGGTACGGCAAAGATCCAGATGAATACATCTGCTCCTAATTATTTCAATCACCTGCTCATCACTTATCTTCTCGTATATTAAATTATGAATATTTATACACCAGCTAATCCAGCCAGGCAGACACATCGTTCCCACTCCCCAACTCTACCCATACCATACCTATACCGAGGGTACTCTTTAATAAGCAAATTAACTAAGCTCATTACCCTGCTCACGGTCGGCTGCACGTACACGGGATCTAATTAATGTCACACCTCTCTCACACTCATATACACACACACTCATAAATGTCTAACCCCGTTTATGTATCATGAGCCGAAGCAAAGCGTTTAATTTATTTAACACTTTAACCACTCGTTCCCCATTAACGATTTATCTTCATTCTAGCAGAGCATTAATTTTACCCAGCGTGTGTGTGTGTGTGTACGTTTTTTCTTTCTTTCTTTTTTGTGCACGATCTCTCACTCCCTTTGTTGTTGGCCAAGTTCCGCCACCTTCTACTGTTTCTAGAGATCATGCTGTGAAGTACACGCTTTCGTCACCTTTACAATTCTTCCTGCTACAAGCACCATGGCTGTACCATGGCTATGATACACTCACCTGGGCGTGGAAGGTAGTGCAAAAGCGACAACAACAAAAAACACGAAACCTTCCCCAAAGTGACGTGTCAACCGGCCAAAACGAAACTTGTCCATAGTGCCCCGGACGAGTTGTGTCGAGTGAGCCACCGCGATGCTTCTCGCACTGCTCGACCGTGTGCTGCTCAAAACCCATCGTCACTAAGAGCCGGGGGTCGTTCAAAGGACTTTTGCTACACGCAATCCCGCCCGCGCAAGGCCCTTGGCAGCGGCGTTTGTTGATGGTGAAGAGAGTCACCCGGCCTGTATTGCTGTCACCGAGCGTTTCGAGCGTCTTCATTCGCTGTGTGTATGTGTGTTTGTGTTCCTCGTTGTGATACACTTTATAATGTGTGCACACACTCGAGCGAACGATCAAAGGACATTATTTCTCGGGGAGCACACACACACACAAACACACAAACACACAAGCAACATATACACCCTACTTATGTTGCTCGTGATACTTTAGCAGTCGACGGGTATTTTGGGGGAAAGGGGCAGTACGCGTCTTTGTAGAAGCGTGTAGCAGCACGAACATGCACGAACCGTGTGCTGCCGCCACACGCGACAAATAACATCATAAACACCGTCGCCGACAATGATGACGATGTTGCCGTGTCCGCCGCCCGACCAAGACGTCCCGCCCAGGCTAACATGCGCCAGCTTGGACCTTCTCTCGGATGGTGTAAAATTATGAAGTCAGGAGCTTGCTGGCAGGAGCAATATGTTTGGGGTGAAAGTTTACAGGAAGCAGCTATGTTACCGATACACTTCCTCTATCGATGGATGCCATTTTGTATGTGGTAGCTTGCGGGAAGGATGAATATTTGAGATGCAAGCATAGAGAAAGGAAGGCAGGAAATAGCACAATGTGTACAGATATGGCAAGAACTATCAAAGAAACATAACACAACATTTACGAAGGCTGTGAGAAGTTGCCAAAATTAATTTCTATAGGAGAAGTCTTAAATATTGGGACAATATTAACAGCTTTCATATATCTCAACCTGAAGCATACATCAATAAATTTAATTAGCATTAGACTAACATTATTACATGATTATTAAACGATTGTCCTCTCTAAAATGATGGTTCGTTCATGTCGAATAGTTTGTTTTATTGTAATCGTTGTACATTTGTTACAAAAAGCCCATAAAAACCGAGCTACTAAAACAACACCGATTGTGGTCAGACAATCAGTACGTATCGCACAACACGCACTGTCAACTCCATCAACCGTAAACTACCAACCATTTACACCATCATCAACACCTCACTAGAAACAGTGCCCCGTGCACCGATCAGTAAGCCACACATTACATTTAGTTGAATTACACGATGAATTAAAAAATCATACAATACGTTCCCATTCCACCCCGTACCTCCAGTGTGGGGTAGAATGCGCACGGAATGGAGTGGAAAATCCCCTAGCCCCAAAACCGCATCCGCGCAAATGCATGCGTAAGCATTATAACGATCAAAACAGTTAGTGGGCCGTTAACTGATACTAACAACCGGTTGACCATAACTGGCTGGAGCGCAAAACCATTATTGCCCTAAAAATAGCTTCCACAGACACACACACAATCCCAGCTGTGTACACCCTTCGCGCACGAAATACGTGCGCACGACCCACAAAACACGCAGCCGAAGCCGGGGTTGAAGGCCTGGCCACTTCCAGGCATCGATTGGAAATTGAAACTAGCACAGTTTCCACATTGCCTGGTTGTGTGTTTCATTGCCAAAATACAAAAGTGGAAAACACAACCTTCCCGTTCATGCGTGAAAACGATTGACGAAAACTTGACGTGTTTGAGGAACATTTTCGAGCGATCGATGTACGGAAAAGGGGAAAGTGAATTTTGGGTTTTTTTTGCTTGCTCCAATTCGCCACACGGGTCATGTTTGATTGGTTGGTTGGAAGGTTAAGTGGAAATGCTTGCTCACCGGAAGGTGAAAGTATCGTTGAACCATTTAATCGATGAGTTGTGTTTTTTTGTGAAATATACATTAGTTTAATATTTTATATCGTATTTTTAATTATTTTTTACCACAGCAAATGCTTAGTTTGTTTTCCAGTTGCTGTTAGTATTAATTTTACTCCATTAATTTGTTTTATAAATTTAGATTAGTAAGCTTAAAGTATACTAAGATTATTTGTTAAATGAATAGTAAATTCAAGTTAAAACTACTGTTGAAGTAACTAATCATACACAAAGTGATACCGTGCACTGATCGATTAATTAAATGTAC
Source organism: Anopheles coluzzii (assembly GCF_943734685.1). Taxonomy (NCBI): domain Eukaryota; kingdom Metazoa; phylum Arthropoda; class Insecta; order Diptera; family Culicidae; genus Anopheles; species Anopheles coluzzii. The sequence continues at coordinate 119,703,943 of NC_064670.1, read as the reverse complement.
CTAGCGAATGAAATTGTCACATGTAAACGGCCCCTTGTCTCGAGGCCCCCCCGAAGCAATCAATGGCACGTCCCATCGCCATGAAACAACGCTCGCGAGCAACCAACACCACCGTTCGCAATTGATTTATGCGTGTTGCATGTGCCATTCAGGTCCCATGCAGCCATGCTGGCAGGCGCTGCCGTGCGACAACATGGAATCCCCATCAACATAATCACCATCATCGGTGTGTCATATCGATGCCCCGAACAGTGTGCACTTCACCAGCAGTTCCCTACGTCAACAGTTACTTCGACGTACATATCAACCCACACACCCGTTGTGTGCGAGTTCGTGCGTCAAAATCTGCAAGTTACAATTCATTCACCTCCGCGCGAACCCACCACAACACAGCGCTAATCGCTAACGACATCAACCCGAAATGGTAGTTCGCGGCCAGCCAGCCAGCCAACCCGGTCCGAACCGAGCGAAAGATCCACTAGATGGGCAACAATTATCCCAAAGAGAGTGATAATTACGCTTACAAGCATTTGCACGCACGCCGAATCGTCGACTAAATCGGCCGGTGCAACGTCCAGCCCTGTCGAGCCTGTGTCGGCGCTTTGGCTCCTCCTCTCTCTCTCTGCAATGGAACTACACAAGTCGACGGCCAGTACAAGGGTTTGGGGATACCCCCCGTGGGGGCTTCAGACACGGAAGTGGCGGTACATAATTTCTCAGCTACAGTACAACAATCTACCGCCTCTACAGACCGCTCGAGCGCTCGAGGTAAGAGTTCAATTCCGAAACGATACAACGGGGCTGGCACGCCGGTGTATTTCTGTGTCCAGTGGGCAAGCCTGAGAGGGAAACAGGCGTGCGCTTTCGTGACCCGGGGACACATTCCGGGAGCGATTGCAAACATGCAGTTATGCAATGTTTACTGTTACGGCCGTTTCACTGCGGCGGGCAGGGTGCATACGTGCATACGAGCGCGTGCATACACTTGCGGTCCAGTTGTAGTTGCAGCCAAACGCAGCAATGGAGGCGCCCGGTGGCGTGTGAATGGAAAAGAACAATGAAAAGAGCATTGACAAAAAAATTAACCATTTTTCACTCGCTTTGTACAAGCAGAAAATACAGGTTTCTAGTAGAGAATGCACTCATCGTAGCTTGGTAAGGGTTGGAAAGATAATTACCGAACATTAAGCGTAATTAACATGATTTCCTTGTAGTGCACGTGTATTATCGTATCCAAAAAGAAAAGAATACTATAGTTGATCAAAAAAGTCACCGTGTTGTTTTTTTTTACGAAGAGCAGGAGAATAATTTAACTTCATTAATAAACCGTACGTATGTACGTTTCTCAAGCGAAACGAGCCCACCGTATGTGATCACCACCTACAACGGCTCACCTCCAAACGAGATTGGGGTTTCCCTTTTTTGTTGGCTTTGTCCTCTCATTTCCTTTTTGGCAAAAATGTTAAGTGGTGGTAAAACATCTGCTCGCTTCATGCATGCTCGGCCGCTTATGCAATTGGAAACTTTTTTCAACCACCACCTCACCCTTCTCACCACTGGGTTCACCCAAAAATGTTAATCGAAACACGGATGCACGGACAACCCACGGGGAGGGGGGGAGCAAACTGGACCGGTTGGAGTTTAATGAAAAATTTATAAGCTCGCAGGCACGCAAAGACGACTGACTGAACTATGAATCCCGGTTTAAAAGCTTCCGGTCGCACCCCCCCCAGAGAGCTTTAATATTTAATCCTAGGCCGCTGAGCTGAGGCTCGAGATATGTTCGATGTGGAGTGGAGCGAGCATGGATGGTGGTGCATGTGGGTGAATAAATAATGTTCTGCTGAAAGCTTGGCGTTTCCTTCAAAATGTCTTGCTAAGTGGAAGTTAAAACATTGATGGGCTTTAACACGTGAAAATAGGAAAAGAAGGAAGAAAAAAAACCCTCGCCAGCGCGTGGTACAAGCAATCAAACGAAATTAGAATTCAATTGCATGGAAATGAAGAAAATGAAATAACTTTGTTGTCTCTTTTTTTGGGTGGGAACAAGAGGATTCCAGCGACAGGAATCTCACTGTCATGGATCTTGTGTTATTCACCTGTTGTTGTGCTGTTTGTTTTTGTTTCGGTTTCAACTTTTATTGCAGTGACATTGCTGTGGAAAGGAATGACAAGCAACAATTGGTAACAAGATAAATTCATCTACACGTTAGTCAGCATTTCCACGCCCTACTCATAGACGGCGAAGCGAACGTAATCGTTTTCTATGGCGGTTACATTACAATAAACATTCGAAAGAAATGTAAGACTTGCAACACATTTATTTTGAGCTTGAAGCTCAAACAAGTTACGATAAACTAGTAACACAAGCATCAAAAGCTGTTAGCGATGCTATCTTCTTAATGGATTAGCAAGTAACAGCGTGACCCTAACCTTTAAAACCCAATGTTTTTCAATCGAAATGAGCAAACGCCGCAAGCATGCTAATGAGGCAACCGGTGCAACATGCTCTACACCATCGATCGACAGCCAATCACCTACTCACGTTCCCCTATAGTGGCCCCCAGTCACAATGCAGCTGGTGGAATAAACTTTTCACTCCCTCCCTAAAAAAACTATTCGCAACGCAAGCTTCCGACATGTAAACGGGCACTAATCGACCCGTAATAAACCGCAATGTAAAGCAAACACGTTCGCAAGTATGCAAATAAAGCCTCTGCTTCCCTTTCACTGTATCCCCTACAGGATACGTAGTACGTTCGTTGTTCGTGATAAAGAACACACGAGCTCCAAACCTCCAATTGGGGAGTGTTGCACGTACGCGCGTATGAAAATCGCACTCACCGCTTAAGCAATAAAAGGGGAAACACACACACACACACACACACACACGGCCAGTGCAGCAATTCAATTATTGTCACAAATTGCATCCTAATCCACAATAACGAGCCACATTAACGCAGCTGTTATCTTACTGTACTCTTGTCCTCCGGAACGGTTTAAAAGTGAGAACGGGGAGTGCGGCGGTGGTCGCTTTTGTTGTTTTGGTTTATCCAGCAAACCCCGCTAGCTGATCTGTGATTTTATTGCCGCGGATTTATTGGCCAGCATGCATGCATAATACCTCCTTCCTCTGCTGGCATATTCAAATAAAATCGGCAACCAACCTGTTCAAAATTGACAAAAAAAACCTTAAACAGCCCAAACAACAAGCAATCCTTGTGCCTTTTGGCACCGACTGTATTGTTCAGGTGTGTGAGGGTGTGTTCGAAAAGGTCAAAAGCGGAAAACACGAATTATGCTACCCACCTGGTTTTTTTTAAATTCCGTTTTGTTTTCACTGTACATTAAGCGGGCTTTCTGTAGTTTGCGTTTTTGGGTGGGTGCAAACGGGAAGAATATTTATTGCATTCCATATGCGGGAAGTGTCCGGGAAGTGTTAAAATATTTGACCCAACGTTCGATGCTGGAAGCTGGACTGCTGGAGAATTTATGTGAGGATTTAATTCGAGCCTGCTTTACTACACCGCTCGGCCACTTTTTTGCAATAAATTTTTGCTCCAAAATATGCACGCAAAACCACCAAACATGTACACACTTATCTGGGCCTTTTCTCGCCCTAGCAAACTGGTTTGTGTCCCAGCCTCACCCATTATTACCAGTGCGAAATTGCGAAATCCGTTCATTCAATCTGCTCATAATTTTATGATGCTTATCGTCGTCGTACAAAAAGCCCATAAATATATAATTACATACATCTCAGAGCGAATAAATTAGCCACGCGGTGCTTGCTCTTCGATTTGGCCCACCCCACCACCGGACGGCTGTTGTGACAAATTTTAGCACAATACACATCATTTCTCTTCCCCTCACATACACACACATACAGCGCACAGCACAGCACAGACAGTCAGTGTAGTGTAGCACTTTATTATGATTAGTGTTTTCCGAATTGATTAAAAGCGATAAAACTGCAATAGTGGCAAATTTGCAGAAACATTTCACCTCCACACACACGGCCTGCCACTGTCCATTAGCCGTGTGCTCGCAGTGCAAAGTGTACCGGTGTGTCCGGTGCCACCCCGAACTCCCATTACCCATCGAGATCGAGCAAAACTTTTCGCAAACGCTATCGAAAAAGGGACACCATACACGCTACCAGTGGCCCTTATTTGTTTAACGATATGGTTGGCACACAGACACACACACACACGCGTTTACACGCCGTGTACACAAACTCACATTTATATACTTAGGAAAAACGTTTTATGCACCTGAACCTGAGGCTCGGCCTTTGCTAAATTGGTTATATGAATTAGGGAACGGGGATTGAACCGAACAGCCGGAGGGAAAAGCATGAAAGGGCAGCAAAACCTAATCATCGGTCAGCTGCATTCAACGCCCCCTTTTGTTGAGTGCAGCTGGCGGGGAGCGGCGTGCTAGTGCTTTCCCTCACCGGGTGGAGCCGGGTGGAGCAATCGTTGACGTAATGCAAGCGATAAGCGACCACCACTCTCGCCTTAAGGCGGGCGAGCAGTGGCCAGTTAAAGGGTGGCTCACAGCCGTACCCGCTGCTGTTGGGGCAGACTGGCGCAGGCTGTGGCAAGTAATGTGTGGCACACCGATAAGACTGCTAACAATGCACTCTGATAAGATGTGGCTGTGGGTGGGTGTGTGTGATTGTGTACATTGCCACTCGGGAATCGCACCATGGATTGTTTGCAATCTGTGAAGAGAGCGAGCGAAAGAGCGTAAAGCTTGTAACAGCGAACTCGATCGATCCGGTGCTGGTGGCAAAGGTGAACGTAATTGGATAGGAATTTTTCAATCAGCAGCTGTGTGGTTGCTGCGGTTTGGGTGGATGAGTGTGTGTATGACCGAGGCACCGATACGGTCAGTTTGATAGTTTTTCAATGTCCTCGGGCAAGATTCATTATTTCACACAGCACACACACAAACACACTGCAAGATGTGAGATTTTTGTTATGTTTTGCTGACGGAAAATTCAATTCACATTGTAACAAAACGTGTTTATTCGAAACTAAAAGCTGCTATATCATGTGAACTACAGAAAATTAATCATTTCAATAAAGAATAATGATTTAAAGGCAAACACAAAATTATTTATAAAAAATTACCCAATCATAAAGAATGGCACGCTTCAACATGTTAAGAAGGAAACAAAAGTAGCATAAAATTATATTTTTATTGTTTTGGTCATGGCTCTTTAAAAACAGGTATGTACCATGTTAATGTTCCCAACTGCTAAATATTGTATCGCATCAGTGTAAGGACGCAGATTGATTTGTTTTAAATTCCAAAAATCACAAACATTTCAATTGATTATGCCACTTCATGTTCATGTGGTTACTATATTTTTGTTTTTTAAAGTAAATCTTTTACATTATCTTACCACAACCGCACGAGATGCATTGAAAGATTTCGTATGTTTATTACAAATTAATCAATTGACCATTACATTTCCATAATTTACATTATACTTTCATAGATTGCTTTTTGGCCTCATAAGCCGCCACTAACACACTTCTAGATCATCTCCTATGATTCAATTTCACAAATTTCCTTTATCAACACACATCCATGGAAACGCTGTTGGTAAATCAGTGTAAATTGATGCATGAAAACAAACAAACTCTAGACGAACGCTGAAATTCCGATTTCAGCATCAGCAACCAGCAAGAGCCGGCTACAATCACGCGCACACATTCACTTACAGCACTTTCCAACACACAAAATCATCCTCCATCGCGTGTACCAACCAAACTTGACCTTCACCGCCACCGATTTGTGTGATTAAGATTTAACGCAAATAATCCCGCCAAACTTTGGAAGCGGTGTGCTAGTGTTGCAAAACTTTTCCTTCCACCCATCCACACCCCCCCCCCCCGCCCCCCTTCCAACCCGAACCAATCTGCGCTCACTTCCGGGACAGCAGCACTCGCCGGCAAATGGGATGAGCTTGTAGTTCGAGATGCTATCGAGCTTCTTGCGCCTTTAATGGCCTACTCGACCTTAATCTGCCTTTGCCATTGTATGAGTAGACGCACCCACCACACTTCATCAGTCGGCTTTCCCGCCCGACCCGTGCTTCCCAACGCAGTGCTTTACATTTAGTTTTGCCTTCCAGTAACACGGCCACCCTTTTCTTTGCCATTTTCCTACCCAACCTACCTACAAAAGCGTGCTAAAGTGTGCTATTGTTGGAGGGCTTGATGAAACTTTAAATAAGTTCCTGCCCTATTGTGGGCATGGGGGGGACCCCACTTCATCTCTCCCTCTTTCTCCCTACCACTTGTAAACAGTACGTGATGCGCGATGAAAAGTGGAAACCGAACGTAACAGCTTCGTACGTACGGGTTGTACCCGTTCGGTTGCTCGGAGCGGTTTCCCTTCGCAGGGCAACGACGCCAGTCGTCGAGTACGATTTTCGTCGGGCAATGAAAACAATTACAATAAATTACCATTAAATGAATCGCATGTAACGGCGATATTTATGGTGCTCAGCATAAGCACGAGCCCGGGTGGCCGGTGAGGACGGGGGACAGGTCGATCGGTGTCGCCGAAACGTGCGGGTGTTCGTTTATGCTGAATTGGCTATCGGTATGGTTGGAATTTTGCGTCACACAGCCCCCAAATGAACTTCCGTGTTTTGCCCTTTTTTTCCTCCATCGGCTTTCGCCGCTCCACGATTCCGATTCTGATTGGCTTGCTCGAGCACTCGAGTAAAGCTTTATCGTACCCGCGCCGATGTGTGCTCTCTATGAACACGGACAATTCATAAAACGAAAGCTAAGAATAACAATTGGCTACCGAGCGTAACCGAGGTTCCCGGCAATCGAGTTTCTCCTCCCGCAACGAGAGCTTATAAACGCACCAACACACACGCACACACACACCCGTCGTAATATGGCGGATTACGGAAGCCGGAATCACCTTACCCTCCCGGCGTGTGGAAAGTGTGGAAAAGGAAGCTGCACGTACAGTGGAATTGATTTTCCAACAAGCAGATTTATGCGTCCCAAGGAAGAGAGAGAGAGACACGAATGGTACCGAGGGCCGTTGAAAAAACAATAAGGACGAGGGAGAGCATTAAATGAACAGCTGCAAATCCAATCCCCCCCGGTAGTGCGCGATTCGGGACCGGAGTGTTAATAAAATGGAACAATATTTATTTTCAATTAGACACGGGTAGAACGCCCGTTTCTCTGGTCGCTGGGTTTAACGTTTGATGTAATGGTGGGTCGTTCTCGATGATCGCGTCACCTGTGCGAGTGATGGAACAGTGTAAGGAATAGATTGAACAGTTTATGTTCAATTGTGTACAGATAAAGGTGTTTACACTGCAAATATTTTAGAATGCATAAAAACCCAAAACTACGCATCATACACAATTTGGTGCCGTGACCAGGATCGCCAAACTAAACCTGCGTGTTTCTATTAAACAACACCCCTGGGAGGTCAAGTTCCATACACAACAATCGCTTCATTCGTTTCCTTCCAGTGTTCCATTCCATTACGCATTCTACAACCTCCCCTTCGATACACAAACCAAACCTCAAATTGTCTATCAATTTAAGCTTAATCCCGCGGTAATCAGTTTAGCTCCCGCAGCATACATAAATCTCATCGTAGTGGAAAGTTTTACTTAATTTTCGCTCCACCGTAACACACACACACTACGCAAACCCGCTTATACACGTAATAGGGCCACCACCCATTTGCGCTAGATAAAACATTTTTACTCCCTTAACACATCCCCCCGCACCCCAATGAATGCCCTTCTTTGACGGTAAAACTCGAGTGACAACAATCAACGCGTAGGGGAAGAATGGAGGCCAGAAGAAAAAAAACAGTTCCCATCCCCGCCAAACGTACCGGAAGCAATGGCGCTTCCGTAGCCAAAAGCTTTACTTTTCGTCGGCTTAACATCTCTTCCGCTCGATTGGCTGAAAATCGAGGATTACGCGTTCGCCTTCTCCAGCAGCCTCAGTTCGGAGGAAAATTGAACAAGAAAGCACAGCAAAAAAATCAATCCCGCAACCATCGCTACCTCCTGCTGGGGCGTATTTTTGCTGCTCTAGAAATTACACGTTCCAACCGTAGCTTCGGTACGTCTGTGTGGCCTCTTTATTCCACGCGCCTACGCCTACGTCAACGCCCCACCCGGATTCTCCACCAAAATTCCACCACCGATCATTACAAAAGAACTTGACAATTTTGCTGACTGCCAACTTTTGCCAACCCTTCTCCTCCCTACCCATGTAGCACGCACAACCTTTCAAACCCGCAACTGTTATCGAGTGCCGGTGAAAAACTTTCTCCCGGAACAAGCGGAAATCCATATGATTTTGCCGCAAAAAGACAAGCCCACGGTTGGGTTACGGGTAGACTAAGGAAATCATCGACTTTTAATCCCGCACAGGGAGAAAAGATAGAGCGAGTGAGAGAGAGACAGAGAACGAAACCGAATTTTCTTGGCCAATTTCCGACCGGAAAGGTACACCGGTATCGGAAAATCAACCAAAAAGTCCCTCCCAGCCACTAGCATAAGGGATTGCCCCTTTCGGGAATGTTATCTGTAAGCCCGAAGGCAAAAACGGACTATTTTCCAGTGCTTAGGTATTGTCGAGCAGAACAAAAAATCAAAGATCACAATCCGCTATGCGTCTAGAAATAAGGAAACCCCCCACCGGAAAGGCTGCCCTTTCTACGCATACTCAGGTTCGATTATTTTGAATACAGAAACATAAGCTTTACCCTTCCCGGTGCCACCAACCAGCACCGGGCCAGCAGCGCCGTCAAATAATAAACTGGTTTAAAAGGCTTTTCTTTTTACCGGGACCTACGGAGCATACGGAGATACGACCCGTACCACATGCACGGACGCTCGCTAGCTCGATTTTGTTAGATTAAATTATTAGTCTCGCTCGAACGGCTACGCAGCAGTGCGCCGCAGATAGTGGATGCTGTGCTGTGCTTCACGCATCGTCTGCTGCTAACGTATTGGACAGCCGAACTATCGATAAATTCACATTTTCGGTTTGCTCCCAGCCGAAGGTTTAGAGAATTTAGAGAAAAGATAAACCAATTCAAGTTTAATGCACGCTGAAAGCGTCGATGGTTCCTAATCGGAGGGAAGGAGCGGAAGAAACTTCATTCGTGATCGTGCGAACAGTTGAATATGGGATCGCCTTCCTATGTTTTATGTCTCACGCATAATCTGCCGTGCCGTGCTGTCGGCCGCAATTCGGGAAGTGGATTTGTAAGCTACGGCAAAACACTAAATTTTGATAGTGAAAGTTTTATAGCGTGTGTAGTGTTAATTAGCTATCGTTTAGTTTAGTTTGCTCTGCTCAGCTAAATGTTATATTTCCCATGGTTGTGAAATTCAGAGCGCATTCAGATGAATGCGGTAGAAAATGTACATTATTTACTAAGAAATCGTTTCAATTAAACCGTTTAAACCGATTAACATTTACAAGTTGCCCTCCGGTGTTAACTGGTTAAACAATTAAATTGGATAATTTGGTGCCATGACCAGGATTTATATCGTGCAACGTTTCGCTCTTTCTGTTCAACAACATACCAAATATATCTAAGCAGGTATTGTACGATTTAATAAAAGCCATTTCTCAAGCTATTCTGGTCCTAATATTTTCCTTCAAATTATAATTTGTACTATTTTTTCTTTATATTTTAAACAGATGGCATATATTTGTCATGATTGATTAGCGCTAGAGCTGAAATATAACTCACAGAACCTGATTAGTTGCAGCCGATTTACTTTTAGCAACTACACAATATTATTTATTGACAAAAAGGTGAATTTTCCTTTTCCAATAAAACAAATTATTTTTAACCAATCCGCTCTTTGCAATCACAAATAACAAACGCATAAAAACACAGAATCCAATGCCCCAAACAATCGAGAAGGCTTTTGGTTCGCAAAGAAGCCCCTAAGCCATCCAAAACACGCGTACCAGCTGCCAGGCCACTGGTGTGTAAGCTGATAGCCCTGGGAGCAGCAGGGTAGAAAAATCTGTTTACATGAACGCTCATTTGTGTTTCAATGTTATGCTGGATCGTATCGCTTTCACTCCAGCCACGTTGCTGCTTCCTTCTACCTACGCCTCAAGCCTACCTCGCACAGCATAAACATACCGCATACCATGCCAAGAAGGCGAAAGGGAGCGAAAAAAAAAACGGCACAGTAGTGTGCTTCTTTTTTTATCCACCATGTAAGGAATTTCAACCGTGCACCATGAAGCAGACGGTTGGCGCATTGTTTTGCACATAAATTTACTTCCGACAGGCGGGTGGTCGGTGAATGAAACCAAAAACCCGAAACACCCTTGCCCCGAATCCGACAGCACGAGCACGTGAAAGGTCAGCTTGTTAGCGTAAGCCGAAGGAAAAAAAGCCGTGTCAAGATAACACACCGAAGAAGATGGGAGGTTAGGAAGCAAACAACACAACAGTCTGTGCCCTTTTTTTGTTTTGTTCTTTTTGGTGAATCCAAGTATCGAAATAATGTGGCAGACACAAGGCGTAGAAAAAAAAACGGATACATCAACACAAAACACAACCACGCACCCGTTACGACTGGAAAGGTGCAAGCTCGTTTTGATAAACTTTTCCCATCAACCGTCAGCTTTCTAAATTCGCATATCGTGGAACTGGAATTGTTTTGCAGCTGTCAAGGGCGAGGGAAATATTCCTGCGAGTGCTTCAATTGTGCGAGTGCGATAGTGCTAAAGAAAGTATCAACGATTCACAACAGCGGTAAAACCCAACTCCAGCGCAAGAAAACCCACGTTGAAGGGTAACCATAATCACGATTCTCACGTTCCGCAAGCTGATGTTGTTGCTTCGGCAACACCATTTCCGTACCATTCGGAATGGTGTGAAAATCAACGTTTCGCACAGCTCGGAAAACAGCATCCCAAAAAGCCAGAAGCAACAAAGAAAAAGCGAAAAAAGGCACCACAATATCGATTCCCCGGTTTGGACATGGCGTGATGTGTCCTACAGCTTCACCTACAGAAGCATTGCACCACGCACACACACACACACACTCAGTGGTTTTGTCTATCCGTGGTACGTTTGAATGTGGGAAAGTGGCGCAACGAACGCGGTACCGTGGGACCGTAAAACCGGAAACATCAAATCAATACGACCAATTTACAGCTTGCTTCACCATCTCCATGTTTCCCGACCTGTACCGACGGCGAGTCGAGAGTGGTGGCGAGTTTTACCGAACAAAAAAAAAAGGCAAACGGATAGGAAAAGTTCCGACGAAACAACACAAACGATGATCACAATCGATTGGGTGAGGTCACCCAAATGTATGGCCAATTGTGGACGGTGTCGAATTGCAAGCAAATGAAAAAAGAAAGTGGTTGAAACATACGGTTTGATTTTTGATTACATTCCCCGCAACGAAAGAACTGCTGAAAACTAACTTCAATGAGCTACCAGGAGTAAATACACAAGATTTATGTAAAAATGATGTTTTCGGGTATCTTATCATTAGAAACGTATCAAAAATATAATGTAGAAAGTTGTCTGGTAGAGCTGTTAAATATAATAATTTTGAAGATAGATCAAAAGAGTAATTACTACTATAATAAAAGCAAATGATTAATTGAAAGAGATCTATACATTAAAGTTGAAATGATATGGTTAGTTTAGTACGTTTGATAACACATATTTTTATAATTATTCAGTATACCAATTATTTTGCTTCCAGTAATTCACCCTCCGATGTCCGATCTATTAGAAAACGTGCTTTATAAACCATAAATCAATATTGATATTAATTATTTCAACATTGAACCAAAAGATAAATAATTGGATAGTTTGAAACGTTATTTATTATTTCACGTTAGAAAACTAGATATTACAATACAATTAGTAATAAATTCAATCATAAAACAGTCCGTAAAAGAAGGAAAATGCTAGATTCCTGTTGAAAATATCGTTATTTAAATTACCATCTCAATTATTTTTAATATGAGTTTTGCACTAGTTTCACCAGATCATTTAGCAGTCACCTAATTTAAATACTTGCGAAACATTCTTCCCCAGAGCAAACCCTTTGTGCTTTGCACTTCCGTTCGCTTGAATTCAATCCCTGTGCGCAGCACCGTGGCAGAAAGTTTCCACTTCTGTACCGGACAACAATACAACCGGCACCAAACTCGAAAACACCCTCCACAATTTCTATCCCGCCATATACCGTCTACCGGAGGAAAGAAAAAAAACCCCATCTCATCTACCCACTGCTCTCAGCTAATCGCTCGTGACGTGGAATCCACTTCCTTCCTCTAGCTCTTTCTCCCTCCCTCAATCTCTCTCTGTCTCTCTCCTGCAAGCCAAAAGACCGAGAACAAATCACAGATTTCCCGTTTTATTAACTTTACCATGTCATCCATCATCCGGACCGATCCGGTTCGGGTTGAACGGCAAAAGGGACCGTAGGATGGCGTGAAGAAATTCCCACGAGCGAAAGTGATAGGAAACAGCGTGTTGTTCTACACACAGCACAACCTTTACGAGCCTGGAGAAAAGAAGAAAAAAAACGAGCAGTACGAACTAGTAGCTGCTGTGCTGTTTCACCGGGGAACTAATTGTTTCTCGATATATCCTTATCCCTTTCAGCGGGGAGGGAAGGCATGCAAGGAAAGGAGAGTATCCCTTTCTGTTTCTATTGTTTTGGGGTTAGTAAGACAGCACAAAACAGCACACACACACACAGACGTCGACTAAGCGGAAGCCGTAAGCTGACTGTAAGTCAAACTTCCGACACCGAACTCCAACCCAGCTGCGACGGGACGAAAGAAAAGCGAGAAAAACACATAGCCAAGCAAAAGGGGGACTATCCCGGTCCCGGCGGCCGCTTGACCACTTGCCACATCATGCCGTGCCGTGGCAAGCACGGGAGAAGCGTTAAGCCCGTTCCGACACCTTGCCGAGTGTGAGAATGAAACGTCGAACATCCTTTTTCCCAAGCGCCCCGAGTTTCCCACCATTGCCCTGCTCCACCGCTCATTCTTTCCATTCGTGTCGGATGTTCCGGAGAAGAAAAGCAAACAACCGCCGGCCGGACCAGAACGGAACGGAACCAACAATCCAGAAATCCCCAAAACACGAACGACGCACGTGTGCATTTTATGTACTTGCAGCATACGTCCGCACGGTGTCTCTATGTGATGAGCTGTGTATGCGTGTGCGTGTGTTTGTGTGTGCACAATGGCAACATTCAGAACAAACGGGCTGCCAGCTGCTGCCACCCTTCACCCACTTTGCAAACGAGTCCAACGGGAAGGCTTCCAGTTCCGACACCATAAATAAAGGACCACGTTTCATGTATGTGCGCTTTTCGGTACCGTTCGGCCTTACCCAGCCATGCGCCCAGTGCATGTGCAAATAATTATGATGACGCACGGGTTGTGAGGATTTATGTGTGTGCCAAACCACCGACCAAACGTACCAATTCACACAGGGAGACACACACACACTCACACGCATCGACTTACGTCCCGCGCTGTGCACGTTCCCGGGCCTGTGAGGCTTTTTGCGAAATGCGTACTATCGGCGGGTAGGCTACCGTGTCGACCAGTGACGCTTTTGCGAGCGTACTTTTGATGGATTGAGCAGTTTTGGGAATGAGAAATTCGGTTGTGTCAATTGGTTGATCAGACGCATCATGTGAATGATATTTGTCGCGTGAAGTACTTCTTCACAGCCTCTACAGCCAAATTTTGAAGCTTTCCTGAAGCCTCAGATCAATATCCTCAAATTAATGCCATTATATAAAAACTTAATATATTAATACACGGCACTTAGCTTTAGGAAGTGCACTTGAGCAGACTCACAACTTTTGAGAAGCCCCACATGTAGGTAGTCTCCGAAATACGCGGAACCTGATATACGAATAGTTAGAGATAAGCGATTTTCCAAACTTAACAATTCTTCTAACAAATTGTACCGATTTAACATTAACGGTTAAAAGCAATATGATGTCTAATAATCTATGCCAGGGGATAAAAACACCGACTTCAAGCAAAATGACAAGAAAATAAATATATTATGGCAGAAAGCCACAAAATATAACTTAGTGATTAGAAGTACTCGGTTTCTACACGTTTTGCGTTAATAGCCTATCTCGGCTACAGTCTGCATAGTGTGTGCCAAGTTCCCTTCATCCAAGACCTTAATACGCAGCTAATAATATCAGTTGATCTTGATGCCTTAGTATCTAACGAAGAGTCCTAAAACGTGCTTTAACATGCGTTTACTGGTTGATTAAAGCCACCCATCAAAACTCCAATGTTAGTATTAATAGACAGTTTTATAAGCGTCTTCAGAATGTTTTAAAAGTTTTTCAAATTTCAAGACTGTTTAGCATCTTCAAAAGACATGTTAAAACTGTGTGGCTTAGTACACTAATAATGAAGCATTCTTTAGACATCTTTAAGTGTCAGAAGATATATGAAATGTGTCATGAGCTGTGAAACGATGTAATACAAAACACACACAGGTGCTGTTCTAAAGTCAACAAGTTTTGAAATTCTAACCTTCTATTGGAGTACACAAATAGCCAATAGAAAGTCAAGCTCATATGAAGCTAAAGAAGATCCAAACATACTTTAGTGTAGTGCCAAATGAGCAGAAGAAGGACATGTCTTACTTATGTCTCAAAAAAATACCATTTAATTATCTATTTTATCTATATATGAAGCCTCTTATGAATATGACGTATTCCACACACTTTTCAATCGTCCCTTGTCAACGTGTGCCACTCCCGACACATGCCTGCTCGCAACCAACCCGAAAAGCGACCGTGATCCACCGTCACGCCGCGCTTTTCGGCTTCGATGTGTCCTGCGTCCTACACTCCAACCTCCTCGGTAGGCAGGCAGCGCGAGTTCTAAAAGCAGACAGATGAAATGGCGGTCAATCGAAAATAGTTCCCCGTGGAATTGACCATCCTTCGGCGGGCCCTGGTCGGAACTGGTCGTTAAAGCCGGAAAGCATCCCCTCGAGGGAAGAAGCAGGCAGGCTGATAAACACTGTACGCAAAAGAGAGAGAGAGAGAGAGAGAGAGAGAAAGAGAGAGAGAGAGAAAGAGAGACAAGGCTTACCACCACCAAAGGGTGGATTAAAAGACAAACGGAAAATAGCATAATAAAACCCGGCCGCAGCGTATGTTTGGGTATGTGTGTATGTGTATCAAAGTGTATGTGGGCTTTATGTATTCGATGTATTCGCAATCGGAAATTGCATACGGTACCAGTGAAACGAGGTGAAGACAGCAAGTGGGAAGTTGTGGAGAAGTGGAGAAATGAAAAAGAAAGGTGTGCCAAACACTCCCCTTCACCATTCCCGCTTCTCCCCTCCCGCGCTGTTTTTGCTACACCCATTTAGCCACGACAACTTCAGAGTGATAGTGACCTCTCCGTTCAACCGTTCCCCCGGGTGATTCGCTCTCCATCTCTTGCTCGCTCGCTCTCTCCCATTCGTTCTCTGTTTGTGGTTCTCTTCGGTTCCCCGGTGCTGTTTATAATGCTAATAAAGTTTTGCTTAATTTCCGTGTAGGTCAAGGCTGTGTACCCCTTTTGTGTGCGGGTGGTTGGGTGGGCTCGACGTTGGTGTTTGCCCGTGCTTTCGTCAGCAGTTTTATAGATATTTCGGGTCGTGTTTGAGTGTGTGCGAGGGAGGAATGGGTTAGGAAAACCAAAGCACGGGCACTAAACGGTGCGGAATGCAAAAGGCACCGGGAGCCGGCCAAGAGAACAACCTTGCTCGTAAATTCTGCCCCCCCGGCTCGTCCATCAGCCACAGCGAAAGGTCTTTGCGGGTGCGTAACCACGGCCGACGGCCGAAGGGACAACGGGTTGAAACGGGTGTATCGATTTTCACCCGTAGCACACTTGCGAGCTGTTTCATTTTCATGCCATCACATCGGAACGTACCGCAGGGATCGCTGAGTGTGTATCTGTGTGTGTGTATGTATGGAGGACAAACCTCTGGTGAAACTTTTTAATACCGTCAGCTACCCCCCATAAACTGGAGCACACTTTAATTTGATAGTCAAACGGCATTCGGTAAGTTTTGGGGGAGCTTTTTTTACACCTTTTTTTTGGCAGTTGTTGACTTCTTTCGTGCTCGAAGAAAACACGAACTTGTGTCGGATTTCTACGTGTATGTGTGTGTATGTGTCTGTGTGTTTGAATTTTTATTTTTGCTGAACCTGTCCGTTAAGTCTACATTTGAGCAAACTGGTGCTGGGGGCCGCTCCCATTCCCAGCCAAGCCCTTTAGGTAGTGCCAACTATACACAGCTCGGTTTTTTTTTCCCTCTGCTCTATACTTTTCATTTTCCTCCTTCCCTTTTTTCGTATCAGTGGCTGCGCTTTGCTCCCTTGAGAGTTGCACATAAAACCTTCCCCTCGCCAGCCTAGCTAAATCGAACGCAGGAGCCGCCGGGGTAAAGTTTAGGCCGCCGGGCGAGCCTGTTTGCCATAATTTATTCGCTGTCACCCTGTCACGCTTTTTCGAGAGATGCCGGCCATTTTTGCCGCGCTTTTGTTGCTCGCTGTTCGCTTCCGCGCCGGGGTAAAAGTTTGTGAAACTAAAATTGACCAAAATTGCATTAAATAGAGCAGTGCTGCCGCCACTCGAGCTGCAATCGGAATGGGTTTGCATTTTTTTTTTTGTTGCTTTTATCGTGTACGTTTAGGCAAGACCGTTGTTGCAGGTAAGAGCAGTATTTATTGATGACGATGAGTATGGAACTGTTCGATACAGGATGGTTTAGAGATTTGCTTATTTTTAAAACGATTTAATGTAATAGTTTTTACCTAGAGAATAGAGAACAGATAGAGACAAAAAAAAGAATGCTGCCGTTTAGAAATTGTAAAAACACTAAATTGAACAAGACAACAGAGCTCAGATTATATCCAATAAAATAAAATTTAATTAGACAAACAAGCACACTTATTAACACACTGTAGATTATTAAAAATATATCTGAACCGCACACAACGTTTACATGAACAAAATGGACACAAATGGTCGATTTTTCGCGGGTTTATCTTCACCCGCACTAAGAAAACGTTAATTAACCTTTAAAAAATAGTATCTCATGGGCCAGTAGACAAAATTTGACAATTTTATCAGTCAAACTCTCACCGTGATGGTCAACAAAGTAAAGCAACTTCGTTTAGAAGAGTGCGCGGTCAAAGAACGGCACCCCGTAGCGTCTAAAACGGACTCCGTGCGACAGTTTGTGGACGTCGTATAAGCCTGTTCTGGCATAGGCAGAGTTCTACTACATCTTAACACTATACGACAACAGTCAGAGCCTCGAAAGATAGCCCAGATCCGAATGGCGAACGAGCCTGAGCGACTTGAGGTGCCAACGGAAGCTGAAAATAAAAACTGAGAAACAAGTCACTATTTCGCTGCGTTCGCTAGACCGGGAGGTCGATGCAAATACCGACCAAAGAGTGAAATAGACCCTGGGAAAAATGAAAAAACATATCAAGAATAAAAAATCACGTCTACTAGCTTTCCAGCGGGATGGTCCCATGGTACAGTCGTCAACTCGAACGACTCAATAACATGCCCGCCATGGGTTCAAGCCTAGAATGGACCGTGCCCCCGTAGCAAAGATTGACTATCCGGCTGCATGGTAATGAATTAAGTCTCGAAAGCCTGTCTATAGGCCGGTATGTCTGCGTAGGACGTTACGCCAAATAGAAGAAGAAGAAGCTTTGCAGTGGCAAGCAATGGGGCCAAAACTCAATGCGATCCTTTTACGCGAATTTCGAAGCAATTTCTATATGACACACTAGTTCACGAAATGGCTCAACATCTCCCATCTGGGTCTTTTCGATTGTTTCTTTACAAACACGATCCGAAAGCTCTACTCCAACTAGTTTGTCGCAGAAACTTGCGAGAAATTGATAAAAATTTAACGTAGACCTTAAAACATGCCAACATGTCCTGGTCCGACATAGCGAAAATTCCGGATAACTGACGACAGGCAGTTCGCAAAGTCATATATTTATTTTTCACGTAAGCTTGAATAATTACCTTTCATGAAATTATCTCTCTTTTTTGTATTTTTTTTTTTGTACAGCCAAACTACTCTACTGCAAACGTTTATACGAAGTTAGTGCAAATTTCAAATAATCTTTGAGAAGCAAACATCATTTTTAATTACATTCAAATATCCCACTTAGACCCTAATCAATATTCTAGACCAGATTTGCGTGGCGCTTATTTATAAGTGTCTAATTCTGCGAAGAATACAACTTCCGTGTACAGTAATTTCAAGATCAATTATTTCCCCCTCCCCCACTGTCAAAAACAACTTCCCCATTAACCTCATCCGGTGAATCGCATCGCCTCACCTTAAAAGCGGTTAACAATCAACCGGGTCCACGGAAGCTCCAGCTGCTGCCCGACACGACACGACCCCGTGGCATAAATTATTATTTAACACCGGCAATAAAGAATGGGCGCACGAAGAAACAGCCAGCCCAGTCTAGCAGCCCCAGCTTGGATGGTAGCCGGGCATGTGACGCGTAGATCCACACTGTCCCCGGTCCAGCATCGTCTGCGCTTCGTCTTATTTGCATTTTATTTATGGCTTTAAATTATTCACCCGCGCCACACCGTTCTCTTCGGGAAATTGCTTCCACAGCGTCCACCAGGACATCCGTGCTGCATGGTGGAGTCGGCTCGTGGTCTCATAATAAAAGGAAGAGCAGTCCACTCCACAAAACCACTGCTCCTTCGAAAGCTCCACCAGATACGCATCGATGACACAAAAATGAGTGGAAACAGATTGCCGTCCAAATTTCTAGGCTAAAGGACAGGCATGCAAAAGCTCAAAATAATAGACAAAAAAATAACGACCAACGCATCAGCGTGAGGTAAAATGGAACGTAAAGCTTCTTTGCATTTGCCACAAACAGAAACGCACCACGTGGGAAAGATGTTTCATCACGTGGTTAGGCAAAGGTTAGCCTGCCTACCGGTAAATATGCTGTCGCCTAATCGAAAAGTCCTGTACCAGCTGCGTACACTGCGGAGCCCCCGTTTAAAGGCCTACGCGAACAAAGGCTGGTATGCATACGCACACGAAAAAAACAGAGCAGGAAACGCGCCAGATCGTTTCCCTGTGCTTCGGTTGAGTGCTCTTTTCCAATTTTATGTATCTGTTTCTTCGCTGCGTTGTTTTCCATTATGATGACAGCAAACCAATGAGAAAAAAAGAGTCTCACATATGCTTTGGAATTTTATCACCTACATCGTATCAACAGAAAAAAAAAAACTCCTTCCCATGCCACGAGACGATAGACGCAAGGCAAACAAGGCTCTTTGGTTTCTTCCTGCAGCCATTTTTTCCCTATGTGTGTGTGTGTTTTTTTGTTGACACCATTACCAAGGCTGGTGTGGTTTTTGCATTAGCCCAGACAATGTCCTGCGTGCGTTGAAAGGTGTAAAGAAAAAATGGAAAAATGTCCTCCTCTACCACCAACAACCCCGCGATTCACTTTACAACGCGCCCGAGAAATCAATCACGAAGCCTCGAGGCGGTCCCGCATGTTTGGTGGCTGGGTTTCGGGCAAATCATTTCTCCCATGAGTGGCATTTCACGTGTTGCCGCGTACGATACAAAAGCCTCTCCCTGCCTCTCCTCCCCGCACATCACGCCCACTAACAACACGACCCCCTTTGGCTCTCTTTCTTTCTCTCTTTTGCCCATGTCCTTCGACAACTGCTGGCCTTCTGGCTGACAGGGAGTCGTCATTATTTATTAGCTTTCCTCACCGCGTTCGCTCTCGCCCGATGTACTGTGGCAAACGACATCCACCCATCCCCCAATAACGCTGCTGAACGTTTCCCCGTTGTGAATGGGTTGTCAATATTCGTCCGCTTCCTTCCGTCTCTCTCTTTCGAGCACAAACAAGCGTGTCTGGGGCTGTTTTTAGTGAGGCTCGGGCGGAGAACGGTTGGAAAGAGCTGCATGAAACGCTATCGATCCGTCGCACGGTTGTGTGAGTGTAGCGCACCCGCTCACCCGTTGAGAGGCTTCACATTGTGAGTGGCTTTGAGCGCTCCGAGGCGGTCGCTCACGCTCACCCAACGACGGCACGCACGGGAGAGCACGATTAGGCTTTGTTTATTTGTTTTCTCGCTGTTTCTTGACACACTACTGTTTCAAACACACACACACACACACACACACGATACGAACTCGATGCACGGGACGGCAATTCAATGAGCGCCAATTTTCACAACGTCCCCGTGCCCCAGGAAGGCCTTTGTAGGGCAACATAGCGAAATGGGAAACAAAATGAGAACCGGAACGTAGGCATGAGGAAAACAGGCATAAACGCACACAGAAGCACGGCAGGGAATGGGATCAAATACTGATAAAATGGAAACAAACGAGCTTTTACGGGAGGGAAGGAAGGGGTTGTGGCAATTTGAGAACGCCGAGACTAGGGGGGAGCGCCAGAAACAAGCGTTTCACTTATCTGCTTCTTGTGATCTGCTGCGAGTCGTGCGAGAAGAAATTTATTCAATGAAAATGCGATCGATGATGCTTTGTAACACAAAATATACACTTGCCCACATATCACCGAGCAGACCGTTGCGCCGTTTCCGGGAGTGAACGGGAATCTGTATGTTTGTGTTTATGTGCGTGTGTGTGTGTTTTTTTATTGGCCCACGCGGTTATCGCGACTAGGCAATGGAGACGCATGGTGCTTGATGCCAGTTTTTGGGAGTTTTCATAGCTTTTTGGCACAAAGAATGAGTGGAAGAAAAAAAAATGCCGTTAAAACACTGCTTCCCAAACATCAAGGTCTGAGTAAATAGAACAAAAAAACACACACACACAAAACAAGACGCAATCGATTGAACTCTCGTTTCGAGGGCGAGTTTATTTGTTTGTCGTTAGGGAGCAAATTGCCGGCCGTGGCAATTTAAATTAAACAGCTTCCGATGGGAGGCTGTATATATAATTTTTTTTATATTGTTTTGCCCGCTTGGTTGCTGTTTTTTTTTTTTTTTTTGGAGATGGTGGGAGCTGGGATTTGAGTTTTGATCGTGTAAACCGAACGGATTACCGCTGTTTCACATTTATTGCAAACGAGCTTTTGATGAAGTGCCGAACTGGTGCTCGGGTGGATTAAAATCAATATCTGCTCCCTGGTAGGGCTGTGAAAACGGCGGGAAGGGTGGATTGTGAGAGGTTGTAAATTTCTATTTAGATGTAATTAACTGTGCTGCTGGGGGGGGATTTGCATCATTTACTGTTAAATCGATTAAAAAAAGCGCTACATGGAAAAATCCGCAACAATCCACTGATGCTTTTGTGGGGAGGAAATTAGGTAATGAGGTGTGATGTTGACAATGTTTTATGTATGTTTTTGCACAGCTTTGACACTGTGTGATCAAACATATCTTATTAGTGTCATTTTAAAAGGCTACTATAAAAAAAAAGATTAAAATATGTTTGCGTAGACTTTTGTTAACTCTTCTTATATTACCTTAAACTCTATGACATGATGGCTACTGGGAAGCTGTTCTTGGCCGTTATTTAATAATTTTTTATGCCCAAAAAGATGTCACAATAAATTTTAATTCCGAAAGAACGATTCCAATGAACTACTTATTCTTGCCTGGTGCCACTGCTGTATAAATAGTCCCAATAGTCCACAAAGGTAAACCTAAATATATAATAAATTACGGACGTATTAGCAAATACATTCGCATAAATTTATCGAAGCTGTTTAATATGATGGCTTTCAATTTTTCAGCATTAAAATCATGTTAATTTATTCCCATGCCTACGCTCATTCCAAATCAACTAAATAAACGAAATAAAGCCGCTCTCGCTGTCTGGAATAAATAATCAATTGTTCACGTTCGCTGAGACACACTCGATAAAGCCAAAAGCTCCCTCCACGGTGCGTATCTTAGAGTACAGCATTTTCCGCCACAAGCCACAAGCTACATTATGCGTGACCTTGAAACATCCCATCCTCACTGCTACGGCTTAAGTAGAAAAAGGCTCAAAAAACGCACACTCCAGCAGCAACCGTTTTGGGGGAAACTTACGAAGCGTAACACAAGAGCAGGCACAACAGAAAAAGAAGCCAAAGAAACCCCCAGGTCCATGTTCCGCCTTGCTACATCACGCTCGGGTCGCGCCACAGCAGTTTCTGCATCATAATCTTCTTAATAAATAGCGGATCTGTTACAACAATTTAAACATTCTTCGCATTGCTCGCGCCGTAATCGTGCTGGCAGCAGCATTTCGTGCTTGGAAGAAAGCAGCACAGCAAGAAGCGGAGCGTGCGTGCGTGCGTGCGGGCATGTGGAATGAGAATTTCCATTCGGTCGCAGCAAAACAAATGGCCGAAAGTGCCAGAAGCGATTCCGGCCGACCGCGGTTCCGGCAGGTCGGCTGGAATTTAGGAAGCTACAGAGCAGAGCGGAGCGCGCTACAGAGCCATAAGCGAGCGTCTCAAGGCACGACAGTAAAAAGGACATACCGTAAGGTGGTTTTCTTTTCCTTTTTATGTTCCCTCCCACCCAGCCCTTGTCTATTGGGTACAGGCATACCCTTCGGCGGACTGCGTTTATGTGTCACCGCCCCCCCCCCCCCCCCCCCCCCTCTCAAAACAGGCCCAGACCAGTCTCTTTTGGGTGCTTTTCTGGTGTAGCAAACGCTTTAACCTGCCAAAAAACGACGACCCAAGCGACGCTGTGTTTGCATACAAACGTGCTAGTAGTAGTGGTGCAGCCGATAGATAGCAGCACCCGTACCGCCCACGGTTCGTCGGTTTTCCACCTCGTCGGACGCACGAAAGCAACCAAGTGAGACCCCGCCAGGCGTACGGACCACGGCTCTAAATCCTACCTCGATCGCCTGCAGCAAGAAACACCCGCTGTAAGGTAAACCAGGCGGAAGGGTGGTGGGAGCAACAAAGTGAGGGAAAATAATGAAAAGAAAATATAAAGAGCAGTCAGCACTGAACAAAGCAATGGAAAGACACATTTGCTCGGGGACGCACCAAACGGTTTCACTTGTTGGAAACGCTTTCACGGACCTTTTTCCGATTGCGAATCCGAATTTCAAGTCACACGGGCAACGAACGATTCGGGGGTTTGATGATGATTTCTTTCATTCTGTTTTCGTTCAGTTTCCTCTGTGGCAACGGTGGCAACTGTGGAATGATGACAATAAACGCTCAACTATCGAATGGTGTGGCCAATGTCACAGGCCTCCACAGCATTGATACCACATTTTTTTACGCATCCATAAGTGTGTGTGTGTGTGTGTGTGTGTGTGTGTGTGTGTGTGTGTGTGTGTGTGTGTGTGTGTGTGAATTCTTCACATTTTTACGGTCCCATGTTGCACCGGCCTTCACAAGAGCCGACACGAAACCGAAGCTGTATTCAGTTTCGATTTTTCGAAAGACCCCAAAGAAAAAGGCTGTTGTTCGTATTTTCCCAGGCACAAACTAAGTGTGACGCTTTCGTGATGATGATGATGGTAGTGATGCTCGGAATGGCGTGAATTGCCAGCGTCCTTGGGTGTTGGAAGTTTTCACAACCAACCCGAAAACGGAACGCCCAATGCTTCTTCCACTGTCGCCGGCGATGCTGACGCTCCGGCCGTTTTCTTTTATCATGATATCGTTTACACGGTTCTTTGTTTTGCTTCGGCAATTTCTTCCCGTCTCTCTAATGATGTCTGCATCTGTTTCGCCTCATTTGCATACCCTCCCACCGGAGTGCGCGCGCGGTGTACGCGATGTACGGGTATCATCGATAAGGCTTTACTTTAAAATATTCCAATCCTGTTTCGTCTTCTCCGGCTAGCTTTTCTACCGTATCGATTCAGCTACATAATCATGGCTTTGATGATGTCCCAAGCAAAATCAATTGACGTTGATTTGATACATGCATTAACACTCATTTGAAATTGACGAGATGTTTACTTATTTATTTATTTTTTGCAGCAGAGGAAGGAAGGTTGAGTTTTTTGCATTTTTTGGTGTGTTTTTTTCCAATTATTTCTATTTTTATATCCTATGTTTTCGTTTTTCCCCTATTATTCCGTACTTTAAAGTGTTCTTAAAGGTGATTGGATTTGTAGACTTTTATAGAAATTGCGAAGAACTCATCAATTTCATTTCATTCTTTCCTCATTTCTCTAGCTTGCCCTTTCCAACGCGCTCAAGTCTTACAATCCACCACTGCCCCCAAAATCGTATCGCCCTAACCAAACCACAACCTCCAACAGTCACCAAACGCCCTCCAGCAGCACATCCGGAAAATTAGACACAACTGTCACTAAAATGGAAAACGTGCCTGCCATGGTCATCTCCCAGGAGGGCGGACACCATCCCAACTGCTGGCCTTATCCGGCCATTTCTTCTCGCTCGGCCGTGCCCATTTACGACCATAAAACGTTGGCCTATCTGACCCGGGGTGTGTACCACCGAACAAAAAAAAACGGAAGGAAGGAAGCAAAACCCAACACTTATATTGCCCACAGTGCCCACGGTTCCGACATCGGTCAAGCCAGAGCAAGCCAGAGAGCAAGCATGGTTGCCGGAAACCTCATTCAAATAAATTGAACACATTTCTTCAAACATGCACATGGCGCTCGGTGCCGCTGTTTGGTGTGCGCTGTAAGCGCTTCAGCCTTTTATCGCCAAAATCCAAAGGCTGAGCGGCGTCCGCCTCAGCGTGGACGTGAGCAGCAGCAGCAAGCCACCAGGCGTCTCCACCGGTCTCGTCGGCCGATATATTCTATTTTACACATTATCCGCATGAATAAACACCAGCTGGTAGGGTTTTTTCGCTTTCACAAGTGGTGAAATTTTCCACACACACACACAAACACACACACTTGAGACGAGGAATTGTAGAGTAGAGTAAAAAAAAGCACGTATCTTCCCCGTTGGCAGTTCCACTTTTTAAGTTTATGGTTTAATCCAGGGGCTGCCAAGTTGGAAGATGCCATTGAAGTAAAGATAAGCATATGTAACAGATAGCAAACAGACTTATTCGTATGCCTTTATGATAGACAATATACATCTTTTAATTTAACTCTATTTTATTTCTGTGCATCGTTCTACAAAAAGACTAAATTGAGCCTGTGGGCAGAAAATAAACCCAAAAAAAAACAGAACACACATCTCAAGCCCTACCACCCAAAACAGTAACTAATTAATGCGCACCAACACACATTTTCATTCACTATCAAACAATGCGCAACAACAAATCGCTTCATTTCCTGTAGCAAACGTTGCCAGCGTTGAACAGTTGCCAGCGCAAAACACCTTACCGCTCGCCCAGGACAAATTGCACAATGGCCCTTAAAAATAATATCAGCCATGAATCATAATCTTGAGAACGAATAAAAGGCAAATCAAAACAGGTTTGACAGTCACGTTTGATGGTAATCGTATTTAAAAAAAAAGAAGAAGCTTTGCTATCTAAACTAAAACAAATACGTCCGAATGGTGATACATCCGGTGGGGAAAAGACAAAACCACGCCACAACGAGTCACCAAAATATTATTTGCTCCCATAGCTGCAGCTCAGCTGTTTCGATAAATCATCCAACCGAATACGAAAACGAGCCTGTCAACAAACCTAAAATCAAGCAAAAAACATATATTTTTAAAAAATAAAAGGTCAGCTTCCTTCGGCCGTGCTGTTTGGTTTGATTTTCCAATTGTTGTGTGTTTCGCGGGGGGACGGGGGGAGTTTGCGCGGGTTCGGGCGCGCTCAACTTTAATGTGCAAAATATAAACACTGCTATCGCGCATCGAACAAAGAGCACCAAATCGAGGTCAGCATCATACCGTAGGCGCACAAACAAATTTCTAGTCACGGCGCGATCGAAAAAAGGGATAGCCATGCCATTGTTTTTTTTTTTTTCGCTCACTGGCTTTGTTTTGCATGGCGATCCGTTATCCGGCCGTTATCTGCTGCCTGTGCTACACCCGCGCGAAATGATATTTTTTGCAACTTTCTTCCGAGCAGTGATTGCATCTTTATATCAAGAGTAAAATACAGGGTGAGAGAGAGAGAGAGCGAGAAATAGCAACACAACTATGCAGCGTGTGTGAGTGAACAAAACTTCCCTCATCTGCCGGCCCGACCCCGCCAAAAAATGCCAAACGGCGCTAACCCGAGACCCCAAGACTAAGAATAGAAAACGGGCAGTCCCGGACCCGTGGTCCCCCATCGCACGCACAATGTGGGGCAGGTACCGAGGGGAGGAGGAGGATTATCGCAACAATTGCCGTACCGGTAAGCCGCCTGCCTATCGGACGGCGATCGGACATTTCAGCACGCGCCGGGTCGCTCCCGCTGTGCAAAACATGACGGAATCGGCATCGAATAAATGCGGCCAAGTTTTCTGTTCGGTCGCTTTGTTTTTTTTTTCTCTCACTTTTTGTCTCCAATCGAGGGTTGCTCGTTTTGCTTTTCACACATTTTGCCCGTTTTTCATTCCCTTTTCACACACAGACACACAGACACACATTTAATATCACCAGCCTGTGCACAACGGGTTGCTTTGCGCATTGTAAACCCTTGACTGTTCAATTGCGGCTTATTTAATATTTAAAACAAATGTGTTTCTAAATAGTAAAACACCTTCTTTAGTGATCGTGATACATTTAAGTACTTTCTAATACACATTTTATGTATTGGAACTGGAACCTCCCTTCCTCTCCAAGGGTTAGACAAAGGGAAAATACGCGATGAAATTGTAGCGCATTTTTGGCATGGAATCGCAACGAAATGAAACAACGCGTGGCTAAATTTACGACGACAAACGACGACACCGGCAGAGAAGCATTAGCAGCAGCAGCGGCAGCGGCAGCAAACACCGAGATCATAACAAACAGCCGCCCACATCGGGCCCCAACATCGGCATGGGGCAGCTGGCAGTGTGTTTCTCGAGCTCGAGCTGCAAGTGGGGGGGGGGGGATGCAAGGGTTTGATACGGCGGCGTAAGGAATGCGGCGTATTGCAGTCCGCAAATACGTGAGTAGGTGAATGGTGGTAGAAAAGGGCACGAAAGGGAAAGAATATCCCTCTCCCCCTGTGTGTATATGTATGTGTGTGTATGTGTGTGCAACGCTCGAGCGTTGGAGTGAAAACGAGAAGGACATAATCTTTTATTAATTGTGACTTAATCCGCATCCTGGTTCCGAACATTCACACACGTACCCTGTGCCAATATTTGTGAAACAGAGAGAGAGAGAGAGAAAAAAAGGTGAAGAAAGAGAGAAGTATGGTCAAGTTTTCCTAACAAAACAAACACCTACCTACATGCACGCGTTGACCTCTTTGTGTGCCAATTTTTCGGGGCAACACCCAGCTGGTCGCTGTTACTACCGGATACTAAACAACAATCACCCGAACGACTAAGCCGGAATGGACTGGTGGTACGAGTGTGTATGTCTGGTAGTCGAAGAGAAATGCTAATACAAGGGTTTTACGAGCTACTTCCACCGCAAACATCGTAGCCCATTTTGCTCCAACGATTATTTTGAACGTTTGCCACCTACTTCTATTCCATCGTCAAGTTTTTAGATGTTGTCCAGATGATTTTCAACAAATACTTTGTCATCTAGGCAGTATAAACGCATTCCAGCTGTGGGAAACACTATAAAAGTGGAGTAAAAGGTAAAAATAAACAATCTAATGTTGAAAATCTTCTTGGCGATTCAAAAAACCTTCGGCCATAACATGATTTAGTAAACAATTGCATTTTTTTTAAAGCATAATACTACAATACAAGGTTTTCCGAATCAATTTCAAATGTTTTAAAACATTTTTCATTGCTTGAAAGATGTTTTTCAGCTAGTAATTGCATCACAATAATTGATCAGTACTTCCACATGATTTTCAACACGTCTCAAGCTGGATTGAGTTTGATAGTTCTTTGTGATGTGTTGAAAATCATGCGTAACAATTGAAATGTTATTATGATGCAAATACACCATTTGTCAGCAGTTGAAAAACATCTTGCAGGTGGTGAATAATGATGTGCACATTCGAAAGCGACTTGGAAAACCCTGCAATGACCCTTAAATATGCCTCCAGAAGCACTGTAACAGTTCCAAAAAAACGATCAAGGTACTACCGAAACCTACAGAAATGAGAACCGTTTTCACGGCCACCGTAACAATAGCGATAAGTTCTCCCTCCCCACGAAGATAACCTTGCCAAGCACGCAACGTGTGAAACGAAATGAGCTTTCTTTTCCGAGCAAAGTGTTGCAGCTGGTCCGGGCGCCGAGGGATGCCACAGACCAAACTTTCACCCCCTCCCTCAACCGGTGGGGAAAAAATGGTAGTGCCGGCGAAAAGATGAGCCCAAGATAATCGTTGGCTCCGGTGTTTTTTTTTTTTTTTGTTTTGGCGAGAAGTTGTACCGCGCTGGGGCCAGGACTGTATTAATGCAACACAAACAATCGACACACACACACACACGAACGGAATCCACAATAGCACACTCGTTAATGTTCTGAGACAGTCATATTACCGGGTGGAAGCAGGACCTTTGGGTTGTGTGTGTCTGTTTATGGTTGGTGCGATTGGTGCGATTGCTTGTTTATGTTCGAAAGGCCGCACCAGCTCGAACGGTTCGAACGGTGGAAACCATCTTGCGAAAGGGCCGATTATTTGATTTGATGTGTTTCGGGCGGAGCGACGTTTCAGGGTCACTGGTACCGTTTCTTTCCCACGTTCACTGGTGTTCGCTGCCGGTCGAGTCGACGATTGCGTGCCCGAAAGTCTTTTGAAGAAATAGACAGACATTGATTTCAAAAAATACCCAATCCTAGCTCCCCTTAATGATGTTTAACCCAATTAAAAAAAAGCATTATTCAATGTCAGGCGATGCTGTGATAAGCACCGGACAAGACCATTTAAAGTATCCGGGGAAAACAAAAAAGGAAAAATCGGTAAATTATAATGGCAAAATCGTGCCTTAAAATTTATACCACCCAGCGCTTTGCTGTGCGAAGGCAAATCATTTTCCAAACCTGTACCGTAACCCCCCCTCCCCCCTCTCAGTAACCTTCTATCGCCTGTTTTGCGGAAATAAAAATAAAGCCACACGGCTTATCGCGCGTGAACCTATCAGCCTGCCGACCCACACCCGTTCGGCCAAAACCCATAAAATCAACCGCTCTTTTCCCTTCCTTGCCGCTACCGCTTTGTTCCATTCAGCCGCTCGAATTGCCACTTTAAGCTAACCCTTTTCGGGTTGCTTTTGTGTAGAAACAAAACGAAAACCCAAAGAGAAAAGGCTGGTAAGCTTTCCTATGGCAGGGCGTTATGCGTAACTGTCACAAAAGTCACGTGGAAAACGAGCAACAAGCAACAGGGAGGGAAAAGAAAACAGCACCGAGAAGATTGTGTGTGTGTGTGTGGGTCTCGTGGGAGTTAATAGGAATTGAAAAAGAACGAACCCCGTACGATAAAAATCCCATTCAAAATTTGCTTTCTTTTTCAAATGTGTGTTCTCTTCTCTTTTGTCTACTCTTTTCCCTCCCTGTTTTTCATCAATTTGTTTAAATCGTTTCTTTGTTGTGTCTATGTATTGTTGTTGGTTTCGATTTGTTTCTCTTTTTTCATCTAAGAATTCTTTTTCTTTAATTTCCTCCTTCTTTTATTTACTCTTTTATGTAAACCCTTGTTTGCTATAAAGTTTACATTATCTTTAATTAACAATAAAAAAAGTAAAACGTCAAACTCACCTGCTTGCATATGATGACTGTTGTTACTTGTCGTAGTTATTCGAGTATGTGTGTGTTGGATGTGGGATGGTCTATTAAATTGACTACCCCAAAAAATGCTGCCTATTGTTGTTGTTGTTGTTGTT
Organism: Anopheles coluzzii; assembly: GCF_943734685.1. Classification (NCBI taxonomy): domain Eukaryota; kingdom Metazoa; phylum Arthropoda; class Insecta; order Diptera; family Culicidae; genus Anopheles; species Anopheles coluzzii. Next base: position 119,673,968 of record NC_064670.1, on the reverse strand, counting down.
GTTGTTGTTGATGTACAACGAATTGTTGTTGCTTTAATTTCGCTCGATTCGCCCGATTTCCGCTAATCTTCAAGTCCAAGGATAGTATTGACGTTTTTTCCCCAGGCATTCACAGACAGGCGAAAGAGCGAGACATATGGCGGCCCCAACGATACATGTGCTTTCTTTAGCTCACTTGATACACTTCCACACAATCACATCAACTTGTATCACACACACGCACACGTATGAGAGAGAAAAAAACACACACACACGAACACGCTTACACTGCACACGCTCTCTCTTTCTCTCCCTCTCTTTCGTTCACTTCAATGGTTGGTGTACTGGCACGTGTATGTGTGTTTAATCTTGCCTTCCTTTTCCTTCACCTACAAAATACGTGCACGCTCTGCCGCACAGCACAGCAAAGGATCATCAGCTTTAGTTGAGAAAATGCTTATTTTAACTTAATTTGTAACTTTTCATTCAGGCGAAACCCGCTTGCCCTCCGGCGGTCGGTCCCGGGCCAGCACTCATTCCACTTTTTTTCTTTTTCATTTAAAGGATAATAAATTTTCATTCTTCCTTTGCCACACAGCAAGCGCTTTATCAAGCGGGTCACGCACTCTCCACTGTTTTCCTCGGTTATATCCCCCCCCCCCCTTCCCCACGATTTCACCGATAGTCCCGATGTGTGTGTGTGTTTGTGTGTATGTGTGTGTACACCCCCTCACTAAGCTCACTAAGACCACTCACAGCAGCGGAACTCACCGTAGTGGTTGAACTCTCAGACACCCAGCGAAGTGGTGGTCGGTTAAGGGTACAAAGCAACACGGGGGGAAAGGGAAATTAAATACGAACCTACCGACACACACTCACACACACACACACGCTCACGGGACATAACGTTCCTGCAACAGGAAATTGTGGCGCCGATCTGATTCTCCCTATTTGAGAAGGGACGGAGCTTTACGTGTGGCGCTCACTCCCACGTGGAGCGGAATGCCCGTTCGGAAAATGAGTGCCCATAATCACACATAGTCGTGGCTCGCTCTCTTTCGCGCTCTCTCTCTCTCTCTCTCTCTCTCTCCCTATCCACCAGTGGTCGCTCTCACTCGCACCTGCGAAACACGAAACGGCCTAGCCTGAAAGCCTACACAGCCTGATGGACCGATGCGGGAGCGAGATGGAACCCCGAAGCCCGAAACAAAGGACACCCCGTGGACGGCCGGTGTGCGTGCAAAGGATGCTGACGGCTCTCCATAAGGGGGGGGAGGGGGCATGAAGCAGGGTGGAACAGTGGGAGTTCCAAAACCACGTTTTTCTACCCAGCAAAGGCAGCAAAGGGGAACCCCAGAACATACACACACACACACGCGAGAGTGTGAGCGAAAGGGAACGATCGATAAAATCGAGTACGGGAACGAGTTGGGATTTGTGCTGTAGGTTGGGAGCCCTAGTTCTCGTTCAGTGCAACACAGCAACAACAAAAAACAGAAAGAAAGCGTCAACGGGTTTCCTACAAAGCCACAGCGCACTACAACAGTTTTGGTGACGTATGTGTAATGTAAAGCTTTTCCCCCAAAACGTCCGTTCCAACAAACACAGCGAGCACTTTCAGCTGGCGGAAGTAGCAACTGGGTACATACACACACACGCGGACGCACAGACAGAGCAACGGAACACGGGCAAGGCTAGCACGGTTCCGTAAGGGCTACAAAACACTACGGAAAGCGGATCATGGTTTCGTTTTTCGAGCCCACCGGAATGGGCGGGCGCTCAGAGAGCTAAGAGTAACAAAAAAACTCCACACACACACACACACATACAAACACACAGTTCGGGAACACGGGGACGACCGTCTGGTCTGGTCTGGTCGCGGCTGACACGACTGTGGCGCGTGTGGCGAACCGAAGCGAAACCGAATGAATGGGGCTTGCGTTTTCCGACCGAGCACGGGGCCAGCCAACGCTGGCAGAGGTTCACGCACTCACGCACTTTTTCTTCCCTTTTTTTGTATTGTTGACAAAAAGAATGCGAGAGAGAGAGAGAGGGAGAATGTGAGAGAAAGAACGTTATGGGGAGAGCGAACTTTAAGGATCGAGATTCGAAGATTCGTACCGTAAACAATGTGCGTTTGGCTTTTGCACATTTGTGCAAGACGTTGGCCTGGTACAACACCAACACATCGTCCACAAGACACAACACAGGAAGTTCCAAAATTTTCCCCATACCAAACGGGGAGGTGGATGGGCCAGATGCAATCAATAGAAACAAAACAAACATCCAAAAATAGGTCCCAAGGAAAACTACCCCGCGGGGGCAAGGATATACGGTCTGTACACACACACACGCGCGCGCCTACTGTATTATTCATGTGTTGTTCACCCTGTTCCTTGCGTTGATTGGTTTGGTGGGCGGCGAGCCGATGGTGCGGGAAAGGGAAGCAAGGTAACAAATGCTACTAATAACGTACACCTGTCACAACAAAGCACACGGCACAATGGAATTGGATTTTGTTGTTTTGTCGAAATCCCTTCCAGCGAATGGCTACACTCACGGATGACTTTACACACACAGACACACATTGGAGTTCCAGCTGAGCTGCCTGCTCTCGAGAGGAAGCAGGGGAGCCTCTCACGCCTTAGGCTTCCATCCTAGCAGCCATATCGCTTCTGTAGGTAGGCTTGTGCTCACTCACAATTTCCTTCTCTCTTTTGCTCTTTCATTCACTCCCAATGACTTCCCAATCACACACGCACCCACTACCTTTCTCTTTCGACTGAGCTCCGTAGAGCTGGTAGTGTTCAGCTTCGATCGCACCTTTTTTGCTGTTGTTGGTGTTGTTGTTGTTGTTGCGAAAACTGCCCTTAAATCAACAAACGAACACATGGAACACACTGTTGGAAACAATGAATTGGGGGTTTGCTGGTTTTTTCCATTAAACTGCTACCGGAATGGGGCAGCACTACACACAACACCGCCTCTGGTCGATATCCCGGGAGAGGCTGGTGCGAAAACAGAAAATACGCGAACCCTCCACTCGCACTCGATGGAGACGCCAAACTGTGGGTCACTCACCACTCACCACACGGTGACAGCTCACCAGACGTACCCACTCACGCAGTGAGCATTGGATATAAGTGGGGAGCAGAGGGAGAAGGCGGTTGAGCACTCTCGTTTTTACTATCGCTCTCCCTCTCTCGCGCTTTATGAGCGTGAGAGCCCTGTTTTTTTGTCTGTTCCTCTCACACGCACACCAACGGAGGCGCCTGGTCGTGGATGGATGGCAAAAGTTGTGCCCGGTTCCGTGTGCTCTCTACTGCGAAAGGTACGTACGTGATCACACTCTACTAACCGAGTTTTTAGCACTTTTTTCACCCATTTTGAGTCACTCTCTCCCGCTCTCTCTCGCTCTTGCGCTCTCTTTCATTTGCACTCTTTCGGAATTGTAACATTTTTACTCTCGTTCTTTTTTTTGTTTCGAGATCGAATGGTGGCGCTACTACTACTAACACCATTTCTTCGATGGACACTTCAAGTGCCGGAACAACTCAACAGAGCGATTGCCTCACCAAAGCCATTCTTGAACGTGGCATTATATTCGCCGGACGATCTTTCTTTATCTCTCTTTCTCCCACCGTGAAGATATCTGCTGCTACTCTTTCCTCACTTCCCGGGTTTTTGAAGCAAATTCACCGCAACACACCGAAACACACAGTAAACAAATCTTTTCTTTACACCCATTTGCACTTCACGGCAGCATCACGGGAGACGGCCCGAACCGTCCGAAATCGTGTCCAAATCTTGCTTGCTCACCCGTGCATTGTTTCACGGCACGGAAACGGATTGTAAACAGGGAGCGCGCTTCGATGCAACCACCTTCGAGAAAAGGTAGAAGAAAAAAACGCCTTACCTCCGAAAGTGTGCGTAATCTAAACACTGAGATTAGAAGAGAAGAGGAAGAACAAACACAAACAACAGAACCAACAGCAGCTACCCCAAACAACGGTCGATACGGCTTGTCGTCCGTCGGTCGTCGCTTCCCTTAACTCGGCCCGAACTGACAGCTGCTGGCTGGTGCCACCAATACCGGTGCAGCACGTTTCACGTTGCCCCAGTCTGGGTGGCAAAGGGGTGAGTCGAGCGAGCGAACGTTGCTGCTCTTGCTGCGTGAGTGTGTTTGTGAGCGTTGCTGGGGGTTGCTGGTGATGAAGATATGCGTGAGAATGGGGGGAAAAATGCTCCATTCACTACTCACACTTGCAATGCTCACTTCTCACTCGGAACGTGAAGTTATCCTCAGCAACAGAGCATTCAAAAGGTTTTGAGGTTTAAATATGTTTTTTTTTCAGTGAACTTTTTTAATTAAAATATATTTCTTGAACATACAAATATCAAAAACACTTTTATGTTACTCCGCGAGATGAGACAAGCAACGAGAGTTTAATCTAAAAATGCAAAATAAAATCTATTGCAGCACTCTACCATACAATACGAAACGGTTAGGATCAGCCTCGAGACTGCCTAATGTAATCTTCAATAAGAGTCTGAAGCTTTCAGCGCACCTGATAGTGACGCGAGAGAAAAGCGATAACCACGACAAGCAAAAACAACAGCAACAGCAGATAGTATTATCAACTACGGAAATCTCGTGACGTGCCCTCGCGGGCCAGCTGATCGTGTAGTTTAGATATTTACCTTTACCAGGTGCAACGGCGCCCTACAACCGTGCAGGAAACACACACCGTACAATCTAATCTACACTACAGACTACACCACGTTGCAAGACCTTACAAACATTTCTATTAACTGTTAAAAATCATATTTAATTTTCATAATTTTCTTTCAATTTTCTTTAACCTTTGAATAACACATAACACAACACACATCATCGTTTTTTTTTCACTTTCGTCGACTTTTACTTTCTTTTGTTTTCAACAACTAAGTTTATCATCTTAATAGTTTACGCAATAATAATATTATTATTCATGTCATATTATTATATTCTTATCAACGGTGTCTTTTGTGTTTTTCATGATGTTGTGTTCACCTTTTACTATATTTATATATATTTATAGCATATGCTTGTGTATGTGTTTGTTTGTCTGTAGGTTTGTGTAGGTGTATGTGCTTTTGCATTTCGTTAAAGTTTGCACGCTTGTTTCTTCGCCGCTTCTTCTTTTTTGTTTTTCTCCATTAGCTTCGATAGTTGAATATCAGTATTGTTTTGTTTTCTTTTCTGGTTTCCATACGCAGTTATGTAAAGTTTGCAAATGGGGTGATTGTAGTATAATTTTTTTAAACCTTTGCGAAATGATACTAGTAGTTCATTGGCCAAATAATTAATGTGTTGTTCTTGAGGAGGCTTTTTTATTTTAATTTTTATATGCAATGCTGCAAACAAAACACAAAATTAATCATTTTTAGGACTTTTTAATTTTCACTTTGATTTCAATAATTTATCGCATACAGTTTTGAATCGTGTTTACATCTTTCTGTACCGCTCAAAAAAAAAAAAGAACCTATAGTTATCGCGTCCTAAACCATACGTTTATAACACTCCGTTCAACAGAAATGCCTGGCCCTTTTTCTTTAAATTTTGCTCCGCATTTGCATTTTGAAATTTTCCGTACCTCTAATACTCTGTGTAATAATAGTAGCCAGATGCAGCCAACAATAAAAGAACAAAGAAATCACTCAATACAATTCAGCATACAGTAGTGAAATGTTCGGAATTTCGCCAGCTACAACAGAGAGTATGTTCTCTACATCTCGAACATCTAGGTAGCATTGGAATGGATGGCGATACGATTTAGTATGAGACAGAGGGGTAGGGAGGGAAGGAATAGGGGAACATACATATATACAGAAGCAATAAATTCGGCACAGCTCCAGTTGGTAGATGTGCCCCGCCGTTGTTGTTGTTGTTCGCTTGCTGAATGGAACAGTTTTGCCATCAGTTGTACACGCACTACAGCACGCAATCCCACTTCTAACTAATCCTTTATCTCCACCCTTCTTCTCTAACTCAAGCTTTGCAGTGTTCGCGTTCTAGCCGGGAGTTCGGTCGTCAGTTTGCTCCTGTTACTCAACGATTACTGATGGCATTTTTGCAATAAAGATGCTTTTTAGTGCCGGAGTCGGAAATTTGTCCGTACTACGTCTACTAGAGGTCTCTCCGCTACACTCCCGAGCGCACAAAACGGTCAAAGAGATTCGTCCGGCAAACAGATGCAATGTTTGGCGTTAGCGTTTTGTTCAGCGTCACTCGCAGGCGAAAAGACCGAGACCGTACGTGTTGGATTGCCACGCTTTCGCGGCTTCCGAATACAAGCACGGCCGCCTTAAAGCGCTAGCAGGATTAACGTAATGGGTATGCCCTTTAGTATGCTTTTTCTATACTAAATATTATACTTTTGTTTACGATAGGATCGTCTACGGAACCTAACAAACACACACACATGGACGAGCGGGCGCGCGCTGGCTCGCACATGCATCATGGTGCAGCTTATACACAATGGATTCGATTATAACACGGATAGCTTGCTACTAGTTGCTCGTCAATTATGCTCTCGGCTTTAGTGAAATAACATACTTTAACTTTTATTCGGTCCGGCTGCAGCCGCAGCAGCAACAGCAGGTCGGCTGACCGAACGTACTTGCTGATTGCATTATTGTTTTGTATATTCGACTGATAACGCCCCGCTGCTTAACGCTTTCTACGTGGTTTGCGTATCGCCAAAAATAAACACAAAATTTGCACGTACTTGAAATCGAATCGAATAAATTTCTCTACAATAACCGAAAAACACTGTTTTGTCATTTTGCTACATTGCTTAAACGGAAAGCACCGGGGAAAAGAGATGGAGCCTTTTATCGGCAGCAGTAAAGAGCAGTGTGTGTATCGTAACAAAACAAGTAAGAGCGCAATAAACCTTTTTGCTTACTTTCTGCTTCAAACACACACATCCAACATGGATAGGGGTGTGTGTGTGTGTGTGTGTGAGGGCTTGAAATTTGTATAATAAGAAGAGCAACAGAATCTCTGAGGCGTATTGGGAGTCATTCCTTTGCGGGTTTGTGTCTTAGCAACGCGTTTCGTACAGTCCACTGCGGCCGATGTAGCGCACCCATTTGATCACATCATGATCGGAGTAGTTCAGTTTCGGCTCGAATACCTTTAAGTAGCGGACCTGAAGCGGTGAAACGAAAAGGTATAGATTTACAAAAATGCACAAAATAAATTATCTTTTCTACGAAACAAAAGAACGGCTAACTTACCTTGAAACCGGATGGTGCAAATGGAACCTCAAAGTTCATCGAAATCGGTGGCCGGGTCCATTTCTTTTTGGTATCCGTTTCGAGCAGTTCAATTTCGGCCGACAGCTGCGTTTCCTTCATACCGGCCATACGTTTAATTCTGTTTTGTTTTAGAATGGAAAAATAAATACTGAAGTTACAAAACCATCGCAAAATAAGACAGAGAAAAAGGCAACTCACTTCCATACGATCGCATTCTCGGACGCCTTGTACTTCGCCTTGCCCTTCAGGCAGATCAGCTGCACGCCGGACGTGTTCAGCGGCGTCGGTATCTTCACCTCAATCTTCTGCCCGAGCAGCGACGGCTTGAAGTTCGACTTGAGCACCACCTTCACCTCCATCTTGGTCCGGCCGACCTCCCGCACCAGCGGGATCACCCGGAATGGCAGCGAGATGTCCTTAGTGGTGCGGTAGCGCATCAGCTCGAACTCACCGTCCGGCGGGATGAAGCTGATCGAGTGCTCCGTCTCGAACTTGCTCAGCTTCACGCACTGGTGGAACTGGCAGTCGTCGATCACGACCACCGGCTTGCCCGACCGGGACGCCTCGTTGTCCGCGTTGCCCGAGATGCCGCTGCGGCCCTTCGCCTCCATCACGATCTTATCGTTGATGCCGAACTTGCACTCCGGCATGCCGGACAGGTACGACTTCATCACGACCTTGCCGGCGACGTGCGCGGACAGCACCTGGCCCTGCGGGCTCATCAGCAGATTGACGTACTCGAGCACGTCGAGGAACAGCTCGTTCCGGCGGTACTTGATGCCTTCCCGCCGCCATCCGATCTGGCCCGTCACCTGGGACGTTATCTGGGCCTGCTCCTCCTTCGTCGCCGTCTTGATGCCCTGCTGCGTGATGAACGTCTTCAGCACGCCCGTGTCCGAGTTTTGCGGATAGCCAAAGTCCAGAATTTCTGCGTGGGGAAGGAATCAAAGCACGAGCACAGGAATAGAAATCGTAAATAAATAAAATTAATCTGTCACTCTGCGGCCAATGGCTACTGAGCAACAACATAAATAGGGAAGTGCAAGCAGCTCACCATCCAACAGCTCGTAGATCAGCACGAAGTTGTTCTTGATGTTTTCCTCCGAAATCTTGCCAAAGTACGACTGCATCACGTCGATTATCTTCAGCAGAAACTCAAACACCATGGCGGCGTTCACATTCTGCTTCGTTACGGCCGCCAGCCAGATATTTGCCCGCTGCAGAGGGAAGTGAAGAACAAGAACAAGAGCAAGAAGAAAATACCGCCCGTGCACACGCACAAACCGATTATTTAATTTAGTTAATGCCTGACACTCCCTCCTTCTGACAGTTTGCCAGACACCTCGACCCTCTCGCCTACCTTGATATGGAAAAAGCTCGTACGGGCGATGTTCGTTACCGGCGACCGGACCTGCTGCCGGGCGTGGATCACATTCACGCGGAACGCATCCACCGCATTCCGGCCAATGTCATCGCGGTACACGCGGGAGATCAGCACCTCTCCCTTATGGTTGTACACGAACAATCCACCGATCATGATGGGTGCCTGCTGCCGTCGGTCGGTGCCGCGCTATCAGTATATTGTTGGTCCCAAATGCAATGCACTCGGCCAGGCGATGGAATCTATCCTAAATTCTCTCTCGCTCCTCTCTCTCCTTCTCTCTCTTTCTCTTCTTTACGCAATCAACAGACGCGCTTCCGTCGTACGAGACAGAAACCACCGGATAAAGTGGCTGATTTTATTGTACTGATGGTTGCGCCCCTTCCTGTCCCACACACACAGCCCGTGTGCCTGCTTATCAAACCTCTCTCCGGATGGGAAGGCAACCCGCGCGCACACACACACACTGGAAAAGAAATAAGAGGAGATATGTTTTAACGCCCACTTTGCATACGCGGCTCCATGTCCCCTCTCTAGGGTTGGCAATCCCAAAAAGGGCGGAGAAGGCACGAGGGGAGCATAGGAACCGAACTTTCTTTGCTTCTTTTTATTTCCCTTTCCGTCAGCAGTATGTGTCGTTGGAACTTGTGCTGGTACAATCGATTAAGGGAGAGCAATCACTAGCAAAAGCCTCTATTATTAAATGTTCTCCATAAGGGAGAATTGATTTTTCGACGGCGGAGGAGGGGAACAATCAATAGTGGGGTGTGCGGGCGGTTCGTAACACTGCAAAGGGAGATCTTTTTCCCTGTTTTATCTTCACTGAAGCACAATTCATGCACATTTCCACAACACGTTTCACCATTTGCCGCTTTAATTGTGAATCACGTACTAGAGCTTGCCCAACAAGGAAGGGCCCCATATCAAAAATGTCTTCCAACACGACGATGTTCTCGTGTCTCCACCCGCCGGGATTGATGGGTACGACCATTGCACTGCCCAAGCGCTTCGCTGCTTCGGGATAGCTTTACTTTTCTTCCTCCCTCACTCCACGTTAACCCTTACCTTGGCTCCGAAGACACACTTTTCCGCGCACCAACCGCACAAACACACTTGCGCACCCGAAATTAATCCATTTTCTTGGGCGTAATTAATCGCAAAAACATTATCACCGCGGAGGAGAAAAATTTCTGTACGATCTTTTTCTTTCCCCCTTCCTTGACTTCTCACTGCTCGCCAGCAGCAAATGACACAACCAAAAATTTCTTCCCCCGATTTGACAGCGGCCCCTGCGGCAATGTCGACTGCCGTGGCGCCGTATGTCGACTGCCAATCGGCGGGTCGGCTGCCCGATGGGTAAAATGTTTGATTGTTGGACGGATAGCCGTTGCTACAGCTTGTTAGTGTGTTGGGCCACATACGTTGTTTAAACACCGACGAGCCGACGTGACCGCATAAATAGACATAGAGCGACAACGATTCACGTGACAATATAATAGCTCTAAATTGTACTCCGCATAGATCAAAGTAGCTCATTTCACCCAGTCAACCAATTTGTTTTGAAAGGTTTGAAACCACAAAAAATAAGTTCAAATGTGTTCAATTTTTTTTTTTTGCTTTTGGCTCGTAAACAACCTGAATAATTCTATTCTTTCGGATGCAGCAGAAATGTCGCGCGAGACGAGTAGCTCTGTTTGCCAAATTGAGCAACTTTTTGTCGTGCGAGACGTCATCACACGCGACGTTGTCGCTCTATGTCCATGACACTTGGAACAAAATCAGCTTCCAAAGTTATCCCTTATTTTGAACGAAAAAACATTAAACACTAGCGCCATCTCTACAATGATTCGCATACTACTTTGAGACCAGCAAAAACTGCTGAATTTACTTTTTGTTGTATTTGGAATGTATGTGTTGTATAAAATGATTTTCCCGCCTGTTTTGTCCAAATATTCCCAAAAAATCTTGCCTTACACTTCCATCCAAGCAGCCGCAAACAGAGCTCATTTTAACAGAAGTGATCGCCTCAATAGCAAATGACAGTGCTTTCGTGTGGGACATATTTGTAACGCAGTCGGTTCGTCGGTGGTTTAAGTGTATGTGTCTAGCAGTTTATTATAAATAACTTGAGTCTTGGGACTACAGTCAGCTTTTACACCCGTTTCGAGCAACGTTCGAATCTCATGCCGATTGTATCGAATCATGTGCCGCCTGCTTCGAATCGCAGTCCACTATGCGCGTAAATTGTCATCAACACAATACGGACGTCACACGAAGCGTAAACTCAAAAATTTTACGCTTGATTTGCATGGGAGAGCGTAAACTTCCTGTAAAAAGATTAAAGGGTTGTATGGCTGAAATCCAGTTCACGCCACAGGTGGACAAAGCGCTCAAAGTGAAGTGGAAAAGGAGGGCACAAACGCTCACTTGGAAACGCGCACTGTCAGTCGGCAAGTAGAGTCGGCAGGGGGTAGCGAAAATGAGCGAGATGCAGCGATATTCGAACGTCAAAAACCATCGCCGTGTTGTACGGGCTCGGGCGTATGTCACAATTGTCAAACAGCCGCAAACGGTAGAAAGCAGCAAGAAGAACAACCCCGAAGAAGCGGATAGAACTTTTTTTAATCATACGCCTACTTTTTCCACTGCTTGGTACGAGTTTCCTTTCGTTTGTGTTACCGATTTGTGTTGCCGCTCGGTTTCCCGGTTTTCGGTCGGTTCGTTCTGCGAGACATCCTCCCTTTGTCTGTCCAAGCAATAGCATCCGCGCAGGCCGTTTTTATTTGGTGAATTTACGCGAGCTTACCATTTGCAGCAAGCGCGTCCATCGCCTTCCCTTCCGTTCTCGTTCCGCTAAGGGGGACGGCCGTCGTCCTGTTTTCGCTCGCTCTTCTACCTCGGGATCGGCAGCGGCAGTGTTGTGTAGTTCAGAAGACGGCTTTAGGAAACCGGATTCTGTGCACCACAGAACGGCTTAACGGGTGTGAACAAAAAAAAGTACAACACCGGATGTGATTAATAAGGGTTTCGTTTTCGGAAGAATGTTGCGCACATAAAGTGTTCGGGGCCGGGGCGTCGTCGTTTTAGCTACAGTGAATGCAAATATATTACCGCTACCCCAAGCGCGCGCGTATGTGTTAGTGATTTTCAATCGAATTAATCCTCCAAGCGAATGCGAATCATCGGATCAAGCAATCCGCGAGTGTGAGAGAGCGAGAAAAACGACCCGCAGGGTGCAACCATCATCAAACCGCCGCCAGCCGCCGCAAGTGGTTTATGGCTGTGTGCATCCGCGCTGCACACTAGACCGTGCGCCTGTGCGTGTGTGTGTGTGTGTGTATATCATTGCATGCAAACCCGCGCACTTGGCTACCTGTTCGATCGCACTGCAGCGTAGGAAGCTGTGCCGGAACGGGAAAGGAGAAGGAAGCCGAGCAAAAACACAACAACCACCTTCATCTCGGAACACGTTCCCCATCCCCCCTGTTCCACCTGCTAGCCAGTAGTGTGTGAAAGAAAAAGAAGAAGGATGAGTGGTGCATCCAAGTGTGCTTAGAGGAAAAAGGATTTAGCCGCCAGCAAGCCCTTGAGCTGTGTTTGTATGCGTGTGTGTCTCTGTGTGCTTTATCCGACCGAACGAAACGCCATCCCCCGGCACCAGCATCCGTCCGTCCGTCCGTGCGCCCTTTTTGTCAATTACCCATACACCGCACCGCAAACAACCACCATCCTTAGGCAGCAGCAGCAGGAACCCCCGGGATACGGGACAGGAAAGTTGATCTGTTTACACTTGCTCTTGCCATCCGACGTCTTCGGGGACCGGAAAGGGCAATACAAAAAAGGTAAGTTTACTTTTCTTAAATTCCCTTTTTCTGTTCCAGGTTCTGTAAGGTAAAAACGGCTCTTCATTGGTGCGCTGCTTCCTTTCGTTCCCGATCGATAGGACAGTATAAGCAGGCCGGTAAAAGGAAGCGTGAAATGTAATGAACTTACGCACACGAGCTCACCGGAGGTGGTTTAATTTAGCGGAAAACTAATCTTCACCTTGGAAATGGTGGGTGGGACGGACACAGGCGTGTTCGTACACCGGGTCAAGCGGATTGGTGTGATAAATGATGACCCATCTCAGCGCCTACTGCTACTGTTCCCTTAACGCCGGGGTGGTGTGATGATGTGCACCAAGCACGCACCACTTACTCATACAGACGCACCACGAGCAGCGTGACCGGCACTGGCCATTTTTCGTCCCCCCTTTTATTTCTTTCTTGCTCTTTGGCCCACCTCACGCGTCAAAGCCGAGATGATGACGATGATGTCGAGATGGACGCGGTCGAGTAACAGGAAGAGATGAATTATATGCCACCATACACCACGCACATGGATAACCCACACCCTCCCGGTTTCGAACGGAGGAAGACATACACAGACACTTAAGTGAAAAGAAGAATCCCCAGCTGTTCAGGCGAAGCAAGTCGCCGACGAGAGAGAGAAAAAGAAAACCACGCATAAAAAGGACGCACGAAAATAGATTTTTGCCAAACGAGAGATTGCTGCGCCCCGCTCTACTCCGTTTTTTTAAACCACCGGCTTACATGCGGCAGCCAAAAATTGGCCATTAATGTGGTGTGGAATGAAAGGATGCTGCGCTGTGTGGACCATCAACCTCCACCCAGACTCTGTCCCTGAAGGGGTGTATAGATTGAATGAGATTGAGTGGATGTGTGGATACGCCTAGAGAGAGGGTTCTTTTGCGCTTCTCTAAGTGCGTCCTTTTTACATACCTCAACCCCACCACCGCATCGCCCATTCACATGTGGTCAAAGAAGGCGTGTTTTTGCTCCCTTTTTGTTTGTTTGTACAAGATCGTCACCCGTCGAGAGGGTTTATTAAAGCAGGCCACGATAAGGCATATTTATGGCTGTAAACAATGGCGATATGGGCGGGGAGGGAGGGCACACAGACGAAAGGGTGGAGGAATGATTGTTTAGAGTAGATTAGTAGAGGCTATATTTACTCACCTTGAAATCGTGATACAAAAAAAGGGCCACAGCTCTCGGATTGATGACGCGATTTTTTTCCCTTTCTTTCTTTCTTTCTCGTTATCAAAAAGAAAATAATGCACCGTTTCCTTTATGTTTCGCGATTGGAAAAGTTTATATTGTTCCAAAGCTCGGGGGACCCGCATCTTAGCGTGTCAAAAAGGTTATTAGTCATCGAGGGAGCTATTTATCTTGGTAGGGTTTTTGTTTCGAGAACTCACAAGCGTCTTAGACGCACACACACACACGCATACGGTTCGTTTGCGTGCACTGTTCCGAGCATCCGTTCGCGCGAGAGATGCCTTCGCGTAGTACGTGTTGCAATAAACACTTCTTCCAGTGCTGCTGCTGCTGCTAGGTCGCTAAATCCGTTAAGTGGTGTTGCCCATATATCCCCAGGGGAAATCCACTTTCAATTCACCTAAGAGCTCTGCATCAGGCCCGAAAAAGGATGTGCGTGACACCACCACCAGCCACTGTAGCGGTGCACCAAAAAAGGCGGAAGTTTCGCACGTGACGATCGCTACCAAGACACTCGCTGTCCGATGCGTTCGGCTCAGTGTTTGCTTCTTAAATCCAAAAATATGTATTTGGTGGTGTATTAAATATACATCCTTTAATAGAATAAATGAACATTTTATTTACATTTAAACAAGCACATCTTAAAGTGATTTTGAATACAAAATAATCCCTAACTTATTCTGCTAACAAGCAGTGATGGGAATTAATAGCTGTTTGATTATGGTCCCAGAGAAAAAAGTGCAATCAACCGCACCCGCCCCTAAGACCCGCTTCCCTCGCTTTCTATTGACCTAAAAAAAGGGGAGGTAGAAATTAGTTTGTGATAGTAATTGACCTTAATTGTTTCATTCATACAAGCGCTCAATACTGCCGCATGGATGGCACACACACACATATCATACACGCGAGGGGCGCTAGCAAACGATCAAGCAAATAATTTCATGACTATACTAAACAACAATCCATCCATTGATCCGTTGATTAATCCTTTTGAATTAGTTGTTTCAGTTCTTAAACTTGTTTGAATATAAATAAATTGAAAAATATACAAAACTGGTTAGAATCGGCAAGGAGCTTCTGTTTTCATTTAAAGGAAAATTATAATAGTGTAAGAATTACATGGTTCAGCTCATATTATTGTCAAATTTTAGACATTATTTCTCTTTTTTGCTTAATTTTTGCATGTAAATAAAAACTCAAAAATTTGTAAGAAAACCAGCTCTATTCAACATTCGTGAGATGTTTTTCGACAGCTGTCTTATATTTTTGACACTGTTGTGCTGGTTATAGCGACTTTCACGATAGTATTCTTTTTTTTTTTGCATGGAATTTGACAGTTGGCGGCTGAAATCATGTCAGCGCTTTATTCAAAACAACACGCCAAACTAGACTCAGGTTTTCAGTATGATAAAAATATAAACAAATACCGATTCGTCCCGGCATCGATCAGGTTAGCTCATAAGTTTTTGAATTTTTCTGTTGAAGCTTATACTTTTTGTCCCGAAAGGTTAAAAGCCGTTAGAAACGATGTTTAAAAATGTATTGAAAGTAGTATGACTTATTTCAAGCAGAAAAGTGAGAAATAAAACGATTTTGAAGTGTGTCTTTGTTTGTACACAATTGTCGAAATCCAACATGGTGGTACTGTCAATTGAGTGTGGCAAATAGAGCCTGTAAAATGAATATTGTTCCATCGACAGGCTGAAGTTTCAGCTTTTTACTTAAATCATCTTAGGTACCAATATTGGAAAGTGACAACCGTGTCCTATAACCAGTGCTGCAAAATATCATAAGCATCACGTGATGTTCACCGCCGAAAACAATGAACATCCGTGGTATCTTAGAGTGCTTGATTCCAATGCGATACTCTGACTGACAAGCTGAGCTTAATGGCAGCGCAAGCATAATCATGATTTTTTTTTCTGGCTGTGAACAGTGCTGCCAAATACCACATTTTCAGTCACCACCAACACGGTGAACGACTGAAACGAGTCAGTTCCAGTCAGCACAGAGCGAGAAAGCATGCTCATTTTGTTGCTTGGAACCTCTCGCAAGCATCGCATATCTCTCATGACTAGCGTGATGATCACCGACAGAAAATGTCTCGAACAAGTGACTGACCAAGCGTTGGTTGCACCTGAGTCTCACCTCTGATTATCACAGTAGAGCATCTCGTGACGCTGACATAATTTTGTTTCAGCCGGAATTTGTCATAACTACGTCAGTCAGACATTTTGCAGAACTGATCACAGTAAAAAAAAGTCATGACAAAGCGACTGACCAAGCGTTGGTTGCACAAAATGTCACCAAGCATGTGATGGTTGCACCAACTGTTTGAGTCTCACCTCTGACCATTACAGTAGAGCATCTCGTGACGCTGACATAATTTTGTTTCAGCCGGAATTTGTCATAACTACGTCAGTCAGACATTTTGCAGGACTGATCGCAGTAAAAAAAAGTCATGACATAGTGACTGCCAAAGCGATGGTTGCAAAAATGTCACGATGCATGTATTGATCACATCAAACGTTTTGAGTATCACCTCTGATCTTCACAGTAAAGCGTCTCGTGACGCCGACATGATTTAGTTTCAGTCGGAATTTGTCATAACTATGTCCGTCAGACATTTTGCAGAACTGATCACAGTAAAACAAAGTCATGACATAATGACTGACAAAGCGATGGTCGCAAAAATGTCACGAAGCATGTATTGATAGTAGTGACATTTTGCAGCACTGCCTGTAACTATAACGTGATACTGTTTATACCAAAATTAAAGCAACAACAAAAAACCCTCCAACAACTAATGTTACATGGTCAAGAGTGGTCGTAACTACCTTCAACCGTTTGCCAATTACCTGATAGACCGTGTGTATAGTAAATGATAACACAGAGATTCAAACTTGGCCGGCTTGTTTGCCAACTCACTCAGAAGTTTTCTTTCATTCTGATAGATTTTTATCGGAAACTTCCCCAACCCCCGGCTCCAAGTGTTTGTTGATTGATTACGTTTCTAGGAAGCAGTGCCACTTTCCATTCTTCCGTCCATTCTTTTTTGTACACCATACAAGACCATCATGATCGTTGATAGTTTTCTTTAAGTTTTTCAAGATTCACGATCATTTCGAATCCGATCATAGTTTTATTGTGTTGCAACTGAAAATGCAAACTACTCTCGGTCACACTTTCTTCTTGCTCTCCTCCCCCAATTGGCAAGGGTGCAATTGCTAGAGCGCAATCTTTGATATCGACGTGTCGTGTCTCTATCGCCCGCCTCAGCAAACGAATGTGCATCCCTTATCTTATCGTGTCCTGTCCACTGCGCGATGGTGGTAGCCCCATGCAGTCGTCGGGAGTTAGCATCCGTAAACTTGTCCGCCCTAATGTGACATCATGCTACAATTTACCCTTTTTTTGCGTTTGGTGAATGTTTTTTTAGAACATTCTCACATGCTTTAACTCACTCTTTTTTGCGTTTCTCACCTTTTTTGCAGCTATCTTTCCCCAACACGGCCCCACCGCAGTACAACAACAAGCAAAAAGCACGCGAGACACAAAGCAACGATCGGGGCGGCCCTCATCAACTCCTTATCACAACGCCCACCCTCGCACGCAGCACCCCGACCCCGCCCGACCGAGCTCCGATGACGGCGACGATGCTTGCCAGCGATGCTTGAGCGCGTCCGGTTCGGTGGTTTCAGTGGCACGTACAAAGTAAGGGGCGCCGAGCTGGCTCGCGACAGGAAAACGCAAACGAAACCGGTGACCGTACTTTTCCTCGATGAAAGTACGCACACGTTCCATCTGGACAAGCGCGCCAAGGGCGCCGAACTGCTCGACCAGGTCTTCCAGCACGTGGAGCTGTCCGAGCGGGACTACTTCGGGCTGCAGTTCCCCTCGCCCGATGATCTGCACGCGGTGGGCAAGGGTGCGGCGGCCGGTGGCGGGAGCGATCCGGCCACTGCCGGTGGGTCGACCAGCAGCAGCAGCGGCTCGAGCAGCAGTACAACAGGACCGAAGGGAGGAGGAGGAGGCGGCGGTGTGGCGGACGGTGGTGGCGGCGGCGGCGGTAGTACCGTTGTCTCGCCGGGGCCGGGGGCACAGTTCCCGACCGGACGGCAGCCGGTCCGGTGGCTCGATCCGAACAAGCCGTTGCGCAAGCAGCTAAACGATGCGCGCACCGGCCGGCAGCATGCGGACGGGGGGCCGCTGGTGCCGCTGCTGCTGTTTCGCGTCAAGTTCTACGTCACCGATCCGAGCCGGCTGCACGAGGAGTACACGCGGTACCAGTTCTATCTGCAGATACGGCGCGATGTCTATCAGGGCCGGCTGCCCGTCACACTCAACACTGCCTGCCTGCTAGCCAGCTTTACCGTGCAAGGTCAGTATGATGTTTTGTGTATGTATGTGTGTGTTTAAAATGTAATTCTTCACCTTCCCACCTACAGCTGAACTAGGCGATTACAATCCACTGGAGCATACGGCCGGCTATCTGAGCGAATTGCAGCTACTGCCGGAGCAGACGGAGGAAGCGGAGCATCGCATATCGGAGCTGCACAAGCTGCATCGTGGCCAGCTGCCGGCCGATGCCGAGTACAACTATCTCGAGCACGCCAAACGGCTAGAGCTTTACGGGATCGATTTCCATCGGGCAACGGTAAGCGAGATCGTGCAGGAGAACGTTTTTATTACCTTTTTCTCTTTTACAATCTTTAATCCTGGTTCCTCTCGTTCAGGACTCGTCTGGCAAGGAGCTAGCGCTCGGTGTGTCTTCGCTCGGCTTGCTGGTGTACCAAAACGGTACGCGCATCAACACCTTCTCCTGGTCGAAGGTGGTAAAGGTGTCGTTCAAGCGCAAAGATTTCTTCATCCAGCTCGCACGCGAACCGGTAAGGAGTTGTTTGGATGTTACAGGGTTTGAAAAGTCACAATTAGATGTTAACAATCCATTTTCATGCAGCGAAAGCCTGTGAAGAAGCGCTGCGGTACGGTGAAACTTTAATTCTGACTTGTAAAAAACCATTCTATAATGCTCAATTGAAGATTTGAAATTAAACGTTCTGTTTTCGTTTGCACCTAAAACGCATCTTCCAGTCCGAACACTACGATACACTGCTTGGCTTCAGCATGGGCTCGCACCGTAACGCCAAGCTGCTGTGGAAGGCTTGCGTGGAGCATCATTCGTTTTTCCGACTGAAGAAACCGCACCGTTCACCACGTTCCTTCCTGCCACTGACGCTGCGTTCGAAGTAAGCAATACTAACTGCTCTCCCTTACAGTGATGGAAAAAATAAAGTTTTCCGAAGTTTTCTGGAATCGATTCCTTATAGTAGGTCAGGAATCAGTTTCCGGGTTCGATTCTGGAATCGGCTTCGGAATCAAAATCAGAATCGGTTTCGGAAAAGAAATCGGCTCTGGAATCGAAATTGACTTCGAAATCAGAATCGGCTCCGGAATCAGAATCGGCTCCGCAATCAGAATCGGTTTCGGAATCGAAATCGGCTTCGGTATTGGCTGCGGAATCGGCTTCGGAATCAGAATCGGCTGCGGAATTGGTTCCTGAATCTAAATCAGAATCGGCTCCGGAATCAGAATTAGCTCCGGAACAAAAATTGGCTCGGATCCGGAATCGAAATCAGGTTTGGAGTCGAAATCGGTTCCGGAATCGGAATTGGCTTCGGAATCAGAATCGGCTCCGGAATTGGCTCCGGAATCAGAATTCGCTCCGTAATCGGAATCGGCTCTGGTATCAGAATCGGTCCCGGAATCGGCATCGAAATTGGAGTCGGTTTCGGTATCTCCCTAAGAATAGACGTTTTAGTCCAATGATGCTACGTATTGATAGCCGCAATACGGATTCAGGATCTTACATTAGTCTATCACCGCACGTACTAACGGTTGCTTCTACTCCTCCCACGCAGATTCCACTATTCCGGCCGCACCGAACTGCAAGCCGTAACGGAAAGCCGGCAGCGGGGCAAGGTGGCAAAAATATTCATCCGCTCGCCCAGCCGGCGCCTGCTGGCCACCATTTCGCAGCCCCAATCGCCCCAGCTGAACGGTAATGGGGCAAGCGGTGGTACGGCAGCGGACGGCAGCGCTACGGGCGGCTCGGGCAACGAGGCAAGCAACGGTGGGGCGACCATCGGCTCGGCCGCTGGGAACAAAAACCAGCTCACGTTGCTGGCGATCACAAAAGCGACGCGCACGTACGACAAGGTTACCTCCAAGACGCCCTCGTCGATGCCACGCAAAGCCTGGGAGCAGCAGACGGACGAGTGAGTGTGCCTGGGAATGACGGGGGAATGTGAATCTTTCTCTAAATCGTGAAGCATTAATCCCTGTAATTGTTTTTCTTTCAGTCCTACCTTCATCGAACACTGTGCCCGCACGTCCGTGCCCATGTACGATTCGCCTCCGGCCTACGCCGGCCTCAATGGGAGCAGTTCGGGCAATGGAATGGCGGCCGATGACGACAGTGCCGGCCTAGTGACGATCCACCTGGTGGCCGACGAGCAGGGCCGGTTCGGGTTCAACGTCAAGGGCGGCATCGATCACGGTCTGCCGATACTGATTTCACGCGTCGCACCGCACACACCTGCCGACAAGAGTACGCCGCGCGTCTGCGAGGGCGACCAGGTGGTGCGCATTAACGGGCGCGACGTCGGCACGATGGCGTACGAGCAGGTGGTCAGTTTGATACGGGCCTCGCGTGAGTATCAGGGCGGTGAGTTGCTGCTGACGCTGAAACCGAATGCCTTAATCGACTACCCGGAGGAGGAACCGCTGTACCAGTACGTGCCGGAGGAGAGCGACATCGTGCGGGCGGGCCTGCTGAACGGTGACCAGCTGTTCACGCAATCGCTGCTGCTGCTGCGCGATGGGCTAGCTTCCGGTGCGCTGCTGGCACAGTACGAGCAGCTGTACCGGAAAAATCCCGAGCTCGCCATTACGGAGGCACGCAAGACGGAAAATATGGGCAAAAACCGATACCGTGACATATCACCGTGTAAGTGATTGAGTTTTTCGAAAGTGTATTTGATGGTCTTTTTTCAAAATTAACGTGTTTTTACTCTCCCCCAACCAGACGATTGTACGCGCGTCGTACTGCAGCATGCGGAAAGTGGCGACTACATTAACGCGAACTACGTCAACATGGAGATACCGCCGGCCCGGAAAACGAACCGCTACATCGCGACGCAAGGCCCACTCCCGACCACGGTGAACGACTTCTGGCGGATGGTGCAGCAGGAGAGCAGCCACCTGGTCGTGATGCTGACGACGGTGAAGGAGAGCGGCAGCACCAAGTGCCATCAGTACTGGCCGTCGGCCGAGGACGATCCGCTCGTACCGTCGCCCGGCTTCTCGATCAGCTGCCTTACGGAGAAGCCGGACGAGACGGGCAGCTTCGTGTTTCGCGATCTCGTCATGACGGACGAGCGCACGAAGGAGACGCGCACGATCCAGCACATGCAGTATCTGGCCTGGCCGGACCATGACGTGCCGGCCGACCCGAACTTGTTCCTGCAGTTCACCGAGCGGGTGCGGTCGGCGCGTGAAACCACGCTGCCGCTCGAGATCGAGGCCAGCCTGAAGAACGTGAAGCTGCGCAGCGTGGACGAGAATGGCGGGCTGGACAACTCGGAGCGCCGGATCGTGCATACGGACAGTGACGACAGCCCGAACGATATGCCGTCCTCCACGTCGGTGCATCAGTGAGTTGAAAGCTCCCTTTTGTTAGAGTTCCTTTTTTTATAATGTTCAACCTTTTTGTCGCACTTTTGCACAGGTATATTAGTGCTTCTAATCCGCCCATCATTGTGCACTGTTCGGCCGGTATCGGGCGGACGGGTGTGCTGATACTGATGGACACGGCACTGGCACTGATGGAGGTACGGGAACCGATCTATCCGCTGGACATTGTGCGAGCGATGCGCGATCAACGACCCTGCATGGTGCAGAATGTGGTAAGTAAACGAAGGGGAAAGGTGACAAATGTGAGGTTTAAAATCATTTTTATTATTTGTAAAAACAAAATGCATAACTTCAGGCGCATAGAGTCTATAAGGAATAATTCTTCAATTTGAAGCTTATCAATTTATTTAATTTACGATAAGAGACACAGAAACAAAGCCGTTTGTTGCGTTGGTTAATATATATTTTCCATGCTTTTCCAGAGCCAGTATCGCTTCGTGTGTGAGTGTATCTGTGCGGCGTACATGCAGCAGGCAGCCAAGGAGCAGGAAGCGTCTGTCCCAAATTCTCCCACGGAAACGCGCAAAGCGGCGTCAAAAACAACCCCCACCACTGGCTCACCAAGTAATGCCGCTGCACCAAAGCCCGTGCCGAGCATAGCATCGCCGGAGGAAACGATGCTCGATACGCCCGCCGACAGCGAACGCAAGGCACCGCTGGCAACGGAAACGACTAGCATCAGTACGGCCACCGTTTCACCGTCCAATGGACACGAGACGGTCGCTTAGAGAAGCCCACAGCCCCACAGGCTGAAGCTTGGCCTTGAGTGGTTGGCAACCGTTGGAACAGGAAAAACAAAACGGTATTAATTTATTTCATCTTCGCATATCTCTGTGTTTTTTCCGCCCGACCTCAACCTCGGAAGGGATTGCCCGGTAGTGGTTTGGTAAAAACACAAGTACGTTTAGACTCGTAGTGTGTCCCTTCGACTACGGCGCTACCAGGGGGTCGTGGAGCAGTTGGGGCTCGTGGTTCGTCTTTCTTAGTCTTACACGCTGCGTGCGTATATTATTCGAATTATGTAACCTATCGTGACCTCGTGATGTTGACAATTTGGATCGTGTTCTGCACTGGAAGGCGCCGACACCCGCAAAGCAATAGAGAGAAAGAGAGCGAGTGTGCACGCCGTACGCAAACGAACGAAACGAAGTAATAGAACAAGTTGTGATTTAAACAGTATACCGTTCTTGCGACGCTAGAGACGTAAGGAAAAGAAACAGATCGAACGAACTACAATAACGTGGAATGTCCGGCGGAGCCGCCGCCGGCGTGTGAAGTGTAGTGCATCATCGGCGGTGGTGACACGTGTTAAAGTTTTTCAGCTACAGCATCCCTCTATCATCCCATTTGATAATGCTTCCGTTTATGTTTTTGAAAAGAAAAAAAAACGCGATCGATTTTGATTACAATTCAACAAACAGAACCTTGGATGGATATACACAATCAAACGCACACACACACACTCACTCACACACCAAGCAACCGATCCGACCGAAGCAAGACTATTCTGAACGTTTTTTATAAACTGCACCGAAAGCCTTTTTCGAATTTATGTGAGAACAAATAATAATAATAATAATAATAATTACAATAATAATATTATAATCAACAAATGACGCGAATCGAGCAATGCAGCAGAGCTCCAGAGTATATGAATGAATGAACGATGGAATAGGAAGCGAATAGAGTAGAAAACTATTAGAGCGCACTGCTTTTGGGCAATGCTTCCCGACCTCTGAACCCTCTTGTCAGGATTGTGAATGTGTTATTTATAATCGGTAAGAAATACAAACAACACACAAAACAAAACATCAAGTGCATCGTAATATGCGAAAACAAATACCCGTTGGTACAAGATAGTGTGGCCACACGCGAACAGAGTAGGACCCAAGTGCATGTTCGACGCAGCGATTGGTTGGTTAAGCAGCAAAACAATAATCGAACATTAGAGCGGACGCACCAGGGCTGCAGGAGCAGGAGGCAGGAGCAAAAGTATGTTGGAGTTGAATTGTGTGAAATTTTACGAAGAAAACACTCTATATGTACACGTGCTGAAGCAGCGTTGTGTTACAGCAGGCTTGTTACAACCCAGAGTTAGTGGTCCGTTGAAAGAATACAAACGTTTGAGATTTATCAATTAAATGAGAACGTATTGAATGGCGCAGCTGGCAGCAGCAGCATCAGGGACGGTATTTTATTAAGCTATGCTACGCTGTTTCGAAACCAAACCCCGGTAGCAACAACAGCATCAGCCATTTGTGGGGTACAGCCTCTCTTGGTGCGTACCGGAGCGCAGCAACACAGCAGAGTGCTTGCATAGAGCAATAAACGAATAACAGCAGTCAATGTTTCAACAGTGGGTGTACATTTGCTAAGAAATAGTATTGATTAAGCCGTGAGTGAACAAGGATGCCGGGTATGAATCAATAAATGAAATACGCGATACGCAATGGAATGAAAGAGGCCGGTTTTGTGTCCATGGTATATGAGGTATTGGGTAAGTTATTTTTCCTTTTTACCTTTCTGTTTATGATTTGCTTATAAATTGTGCTCTCTTTTGGATGGTTGAATCATTTTTAAACTTATTCTATTTGATTTAAAAGAAAATCCACTGAACGACTACGCATCCCGCAGTTTGAAATGCCATTCGAGCAGTGCATTTCGAGCACCCGCAATGCAACTGTCAAAAAGGTCGAAAAGGTAAACAAACGCAAAACAGTCGTGCCGCGCGGGCTGCGGATGTGCCTTCCTACGTTGGTAATGTTAATTTATGGCCAAACATTTGCAATTTTCCCGGTTTAACATTCACATTCAGTATGTTTGAAAGTAAAAGAGGCCTTTCATTAGCTTTGTAAGTAATAAAACCGCGTAGCTTAAGCACTGCCACATCCGATTCGAAACGCTTCTAGAGAGTGGTAAGACGATTAACCCTTTGTAGATGAAAATCTGTACAGTAAACGTTCATAAAATAACCGTTTTTTCTTCTAGTGGTTCTGGTGAAACATGCATTTATAATTCTTCCTGAACTGATCCGTTGCAATGCATCGCGATGGAGTTCCACGACGAGATCGTTATAGAACGCACCAAAATAATGGCCGTCAATGCGGAAAATTCGTTCCAGTATGAGGAGGTACAAATCAAAGAAGAAATTGCATCTGATTCAGAGGAAATAGTACCGGTAATAAGCAACGGAAAGAAAGCAGGGGCACAACAACAAAGCAACAGCAAACATCACGTGCACGAAAAAGATATTCCGTGTGGCCTTTACCCATTGGAAGATAACAACAATAATGCAGGCAGGCAGGGCAGTGCTAAGCATCAATGCGAGAATTGCCTCGAATCGTTCGACAGTATCGTTCGCCTGCGTCGGCACGAGCGAAAGCATTGGATGAAAAGCTGCCCAATATGCGACAAGACGGTGCAGGTGGATAATTTAAAGTTTCACATCGGTCGTATGCACGGTAGCGATGAGCGGTGTGCTGAAAAACGGCCCTTCCAGTGCACGGAATGCGATAAATCGTTCTTCCTCCCGAACCACCTGTTAGAGCATGGGCAGACGCACCGGAAGGCAAGCTGCCCGGTGTGTGGGGAATCGTTCAGACCGTCCTACCTCAAGAACCACATAGCTAGAAAGCATCCGGACGGTGACGCGGGACTTTCGAAAACCCTCACCGTGTACCGTTGCAGTGCATGCAAGCAAACGTTTGTCAGTAAATCCTTGCTCTGGACTCACCAGCAGATGCATAAGAAGGTGGAGTGTACTATATGCAACAAAACGTTCCGGCAGGATGGTATGAAAATGCACATGGCCACCACCCATCGGGAGTATCTGTCGCCTTCGGAGACTCCATCGTACAAGTGTGATAAATGCGAACGGACATTCCTGTACAAAAAGCAGCTGACGAAGCACCAACGCTACCACCCCCGCATGGTAAAGTGTGCGATTTGTGAACGGTCGTTTAAAACGAACCACTTCAAAATCCACACAGCAGAGGAACATGGTGCACCGGAGTAATGTGTGATTGTAAAACTTTATCGAAGCAAAAGTAGTAAAGAATTTTGAATTTTAAATTTGCAAAAATCGCCTATTCAACAGTGAATTATTGTTTTTAGTACTTTCTGTATTAATTTTAGTACGCTTCTGTTTGACAGCACCACGTAGTGATGTGCTTTCTGGCGTAGTGGTGGGAGGTCATACTCGAACTCACTCGATTCCGATTCCGTGTTTCGAATCGATTCTGGAGTTCCGATGCTGGACTCGATTCCGATTCCGGAGCCGATTGAAGAGTTGACTCCAGAATCGGCTCGGGAATCGGAATCACAATTGCCTCCAGAATTGGCATAAGCTCCGGAATGTGAATTTGAGCACCTGCTCGATTGGGCATCGTACACACTCTATTCGTCACTCGGCACATACTACACCTTTCGTACTTAATGTGTGCGACAGTGTGCGTGTACACACTGTCGTCCTCCTTGACGGTGACCGGTGGCAGCGCAACTGCCACGCCAAGTCCAGGGGTCGGCACGGCAGTCCACAACACCTTCTAAAAGGCTTCGGGCAATGCTGGTCGGACCTACCTTCTGGAGTTGGTTCCCACATTTTCAGAATCGAATCGGAGACAACTCCAGATTTTTTTGGAACCTTTTCCCATCACTAGAATCGTTCTGTCATTTTTGTACTAAAATCAAATTGTCAACAAAGTGTATTTACGTGTGCAGAATGTAAACAAACAGTAGGCACTGAAACAGTAAAATCCCAGAAAATAAGTTTCTGAGAATGGTGATTCAATCATCCAGGTGGACACATCCTTTCTCGTAAAACAGAAGAAGCATTATCGCACAGCGGTAAAGTAGTTTTGGGACTAGAGAGAAATGCCTAATGTGGAATGTGGAAGCGTTCTGTCTCTAAGTTTGGCCAACCAATCAGTTCAGCAAGCATACATACAGTCTAATCAATTGACTCCTTTCTTTCAAGGAAACAAACGGCACCGGCCAAACAAAAATGGGAAACAACCTAACAGAACAAATGGATATGGAACCGGCTCAAGATATGGATCCATTAGCAATTGATAGCGACACTATCAAATTCAATGAAGTTTACATCAAAACAGAGATGTTTCCATCGGAAGATGACGATCCATCTTACTGTGGCGAACCACAGCACATCCTCCCTGTTTCTGCTGATATACAGCTTAAAGAGGAAGATATATCGGAGGATGATGAAGCTGGTTCGATGTACCCGGATTCTGGTGACGCTTTCGAACCATTCTCTATTGTTGGTGGCAAACAGCAATATTCGAAAGGCATGTGTTCTAGTTGCTCTTCTTTGAACAGATATTCCACTCCACCGAACGAAACACCAATGGAGAGAGAACAGCGAATTCGTCGAAAATATCATACCTTTCACCGTATTCTGAAGCTGCCTGACGAGCTTCGTGACCAGAAATGGGCGTGCCGTTGCTCGCCAGAGTTGGGTAGTAGTGCCATTAGGAAACAGCTTTCCCGGTGTATTGAGGATTACAAACATTTCAGATCCTACATATCCAGATATGACACACCGCCAAGGGAGAGCAAGCACGAGCGAAATCGACGCATAGCCAGAAAGAATCAGGCGATTTACATGTATCGGCAAAAAATGCGGTCGAATGGTATCGTGTATACAATGAAATCCAAGAACGACAGATCCTCCAATAGCTCTGCACGTGCTCACGATAGGGAAGAATATTTTTCCAATGATTCCGTGGCATCAGCACCGACGCTAAACAAGAAAAACTACAGTATCGCACAATTGTCTAGTAAAATCCGTTATAAAAATACACATCGTTCCGAACGCCCGCTAATAAGCGGTTACGAAACTCCACCAGACGAAACGAAAGAGGAGCGAAAGCGACGACTAGACAGAAGGAATCAAGCGATATGTCGGTACCGGAGAAAACTCAAGCTAACTGGTAAGATGCAGACAAAGAAACCAAACAATGACAAAACATGTACATTTAAAAAATCTGCACTTGCTTCTGATGATGAGGAAGATATGGGCAATAACTCTGAGACATCAAATTCCGACGAAGAGGATTCGAAATACACTCATCTTTCCGAACCGCCGCTACCAAGCGGGTATGAAACCCCACCAGAGGAGACGAAAGAAGAGCGAAGGCGACGGCTGGCCAGAAAGAATCAAGCGATGTACTTGTACCGGAAAAAACTGAAGTTATTTGGTAAGTTACAGGCAAAGAAATTAGAGAATGACAAAAGCTGTGCCATTGCTAATTCTGAAGTTGCTTCTAATGTTGAAGAAGATTTAACCAATTACTCCGAGACACTAAAGACGGAACAGCAGATAAACAACATTATCATACAATTGCCCAGCAAAGAATGTGCAAAGAAAACGCATCTTGTCAAACCGCCGCTACTAAGCGGGTATGAGACTCCACCAGAGGAAACGAAAAAAGAGCGAAGACGACGACTGGTCAGGAAGAATCAAGCAATTTATTGGTATCGGAAAAAACTCAGGTTAATTGCTAACAACGTGCACACAACGCAATCCAAGAACGACAAAAGTAGTACCTCCAATAATGCGCATCCTTCCCTACGGCCTCTGATAAGCGGCTATGAAACTCCGCCAGAAGAGACGAAAGAAGAACGAAAGCGTCGACTAGCCAGAAAGCACCAAGCGATTTATTTGTATCGAAAAAAACTCAAACTAACTCGCAACGCGTTCAATAATCCGCATCTTTCCGTACGGCCGCAGTTAAGCGGCTATGAAACTCCTCCAGATGAGACGAAAGAAGAGCGAAAGCGTCGACTAGCCAGAAAGCACCAAGCGATTTATTTGTTCCGGAAAAAAATCAGGCTAACTGGTAAAGTGCAGACAAAGAGATCCAAGAATGACAAAACATGTACCTCCAATAATGCTACACTAGCTTCTGATGATTATTTGGCCAAAAATTCCAAGACATCGAAGTCGTTAGTAATTAAAATCAACAGTATCGCGCAATTGTCCAGCAAAAAGCGTTCGAAAAACACGCATTGTTCCGAACGGCCGCTAATAAGCGGTTACGAAACTCCACCAAACGAAACGAAAGAAGAGCGAAAGCGACGACTAGACAGAAGGAATCAAGCGATATGTCGGTACCGAAAAAAACTCCGATTAACTGGCAATGTGCTCACAATAAAATCTGAGAAGGAAGAAACTTGTACCTCCAATAATTCTGAGATGGCTGCTTCTGATAATGGTGAAGAAGAAGATTTGGCCGTTGACTCTGAGGCATCGAAATCGGTACTAATGAAAATCAGCAGTTACGTGGATTCGTCTGACGAAGAGAATTCGAGCAAAACGAATATTTTCGAACCACCGCTAGTAAGCGGATATGAAACTCCACCAGAGGAGTCGAAAGAGGAGCGAAGGCGACGACTAGCGAGAAAGAGTCAAGCGATTTGTCGGTATCGGAAAAAGCTGAGGCTAACTGGTATCTTGCCGGCAAAGATATCAGAGAATGACAAAAGCTGTACCTCTTATAATTCAGAATGTGCTTCTGATGATGAAGAAGATTTGGCCAATGGCTCCGGGGCATCAAGATTGAAATTGGAGATAAACAACATTATCACGCCCAGCGAAAAATATTCGAAAAAGAAGTATCTTTTCGAACCGTTGCTCCTAAGCGGGTATGAAACTCCACCAAACGAGACGAAAGAGGAGCGAAGGCGACGACTAGCGAGAAAGAGTCAAGCGATATGTCGGTATCGGAAAAAGCTGAGGCAATCTGGTAACTTGCCGGCAAAGATATCAGAGAATGACAAAAGCTGTACCTCATATAATTCTGAATTTGCTGCTTCTGATGATGAAGAAGATTTGGTCAATGACTCCGGGGCATCAAATTCGAAATTGGAGGAAAACAACAGTATCACACAAGTGCCCAGCAATGAGTATTCGAACAAAACAAATCATTTCGAACCGTTGCTCCTAAGCGGGTATGAAACCCCACCAGAGGAGACGAAAGAGGAGCGAAGGCGACGACTGGCCAGAAAGAGTCAAGCGATATGTCGATACCGAAAAAAACTTAGATTAACTGGTAACGTGAACACAACGAAATCTGAGAACGACAAAAACTGTGCCTCCAATAATTCTGAATTTGATGCTTCTGATGATGATGCAGAAGATTTGGCCGTTCACTCCAAGTCTGACGATGAGTATTCGAATAACGCTCGTCTTTTCGAACCGGCCCTAGTAAGCGGGTATGAAACCCCACCAGAGGAGTCGAAAGAAGAGCGAAAGCGACGTCTAGCGAGAAAGAGTCAAGCGATTTGTCGGTATCGGAAAAAGCTGAGGCTAACTGGTATCTTGCCGACGAAGATATCAGAGAATGACAAAAGCTGTACCACGTATAATTCTGAATTTGCTCCTGAGGATGAAGAAGAATTGGCCAATGACTCCGAAGCATCAAAGTCTGATGAAGAGTGTTCGAAAAACGCGAATCTTCCCGACCAGCTGTTAGTAAGCGGGTATGAAATTCCGCCAGACGCGATGAAAGAAGAGCTAAAGCAACTCAGACTAACAGGTAGCGCGCAGGAAAAGAAATTAGAGAATGAAAATACCTATTCCTATAATAATTTTCAACTTGCTTCTGATGATGAAGAAGATTTGGCAAATGAATCAGAGGTATCAAAAGAACACGAAGAGGATTCGAAAAATGCGCATCCTTCCGAACCACCGTTACCAAGCGGGTATGAAACCCCACCAGAGGAGACGAAAGAAGAGCGAAGGCGACGGCTGGCCAGAAAATATCAAGCAATGTACTTGTACCGGAAAAAACTCAGACTTACATCGAAATCTGAAAACGACAAAACCAGTACCTCCAATAACGCGCATCTTTCCGTACGTCCGCACATATGCGGTTATGAAACTCCGCCAGACGAGACGAAAGAAGAGCGAAAGCGACGAATAGCGAGAAGAAATCAAGCAATCTATCGGTACCGGCAAATGCTAAAGCATACTGGCAATGTGCACACAATGACTTCCGAGGATGACAAAACCAGTACCTCCAATAACACGCATTCTTCCGAGACGAGACGAAATAAGAGCGAAAGCGAATATTAGACAGAAGAATGAATCGATATGCCGGCACCGGAAAAAAACTGACGTTAGCTGATAACGTGCATACAAATTACTAGACATCAAAGTAGTACATGAATCATAGTAACCATATGTGAGAAATAAAATTAAGCTGGTTCTGATCTTCAAACGGTACATAAGTATTTGTCCTCTCATTTGTCCGAAGATTCAACAAATAAAGGGATCAGCTTGTCTACACACTGTAATGGGTATTGAAATATTGAGAAAAATGGCGGATGGAGTGCCGTTCGCGAAATTGAATAGTATTACTCTATAACTACTATAGGAATTTTGATTGGATCACCACCAAAGGGAGATACAGGTCCTCAGCACGTTGGAGTGAACGACGAAAACTATGGGACGAAATGGTCAGAAGAAAAAGTAAATGAATGGTTTCAACAAAGTGGAAATATGTGTTTGTGGAAGAGTTGGCACGGCAAACAATTTGCAACTGTATCTTACTATGAATTTTCTTGGTAGTACAAGTGATAGGTTACCGGAATCACACTCACGGCTCCAAACCGGTTCCGATTTTGGCAAAGTGTTAAGTGAGGTTTTCCGAAGGCTGGCAATTCCAAAGATACAACCTTTTGTTTCGCCAAAACCCGTATACAGAAACATGCGTTTAAATTACACCAACGGTTTTAGATTCGCCCGTACTAACAAAATTCGAATTCGCTGAAACCTGTTGCATTCGCCCGTTGACACAAATGTCATTCCTAACAACCTCTTCTGTCACTCCGAGTTTGTTTTGGTTTGATGCTGAAAGAGGGAGAAAATACAACAAACCGTAAATAGTTTTCACCATCGATTGTGCTTTGCAGCAAAAAGGACCTTAATTTAAGGTGATTTGTTTAGTTTGTTGCTGAGATTCGCATTCTTGCAAGTACGAGAACACACGTTGAAGTGGTGATTTAAAGCATTTTAAACAAGTGGTCCAAACCTCCAGCCTGCTGTAAGAATGTCCCGTTTCGTATGTACCGCGTCTCGGTAGAAAGGACAATAACAATCATACAGTGATACAGTGAAGAAAGCGAAAACCAAACCAAAATGGATATATTTCAAAACCAATGCAGCGAGAGCTTAGGCTTCGATTCGATGGTAAGAGTGACGTCATTTTGCCGCAACAACACGTGCGCTCTTGTAAATTAATTCTCCCCAATTCTCTTTGTTCCCTCCGTAGCTTTCGTCGAACCATCTACACTCACCGCTGCACGATTCGCCCTGCTCGCCGACGAACCCGTACGCACCATCGTCGCCCTACTTTTCCTCCATCTCGCAGCAGCCGACCGGCCACACCAGCGGACCTAACGATGTCATCCTGCCGAGTATTTTCGTCAAAATTCCGACCCAAATCAACCAGCAATACCAGCAGCAGGAAAGCCGGCTTCTCCGGTCCACCCATCATAGTACCGCGAGCGAAATCAAGTGTGAGGAACGGTCGGACTCGATCAAGAGCGAGATAGCAGATACGCGTTTACGGCTGGCGGGGAATGGTCTTGCCAGCGCCGACCACCGGCTGCCGGACGTGATCGATAACTATCTGAACGATACGGACCGGGTGGAGCCGGCGGAGATGGAGCCGAACGTGCGCACGTGTGACCGATGCCCTTTTGCCACCCTTTCGGAGGTGCGGCTGAGCGAGCATCGACGCGAAAGGCATCCGGGAGGTGGTGTTGGCGTAGGGCCACAAGAGCCGCTGGCGGAAAAGCTAAGCTGTCCGGTGTGCGAGAACAAATTCTACAAAAAAGCCGTACTGGAGCTGCATCTTACCGAAGACCATGAAATGTTGGCCAGCGAGGTCGCAGCATTGGGCCACAGTACCGTCACAACCCTCCAGTCGGAAAGGAGTACTGCTCCGGAAGTTAGAATCGAACCGGCGAGCCAGCAGAACTGTGTCGAGATTCCGCCGGGACCCCCGGCTGCTACCCCTACGGCAACGTCCACGGCGACACACAGCAAAAGCCGGATCTACATAAAGGACGTACAGTTGCTTAAAAAGCCGGACGTGATTGCACAGGAAAGCCATGACGCGCAGGGCCAGCAGCTGCTGTCGACGGAGCAGGAACCGTCCGCGATAGCGCACGGTACGCTACAGGAAGGCCATCAGCTGTCGCTCGGCGAGGACATGTTGCCATCGCTCGATCAGTCGCTGGAGCTACCACCGCAGCAGCAACCATGCGCCGTCAGCGGGAACAAAATCTTCATCCGCAACGTGTCGCTGCTGCAGAATGTGAATTTCGTCGCCTCGGCGGAAAACATGCTCACGAATGGGAACGGGAATCGGTACGGTACGGCACCACCACCATCACCACAACCACCACCGCCGTCCTCCTACCTGAGCATGGACTGTGCGAACGATGGTTCCGGGGCGCTGCTGGACACGATCAACGGTGGGTATGGTGGAACGATTGCAGCACAACCTGCTCCATCCGGAGTAGCACAATCAGCCCGGGGCAGTCGTATCTACATCAAAAACGTTGATATACTACGGAACCACCCGCTCATAGCGCTCGATGACCCCGGGGTGCCGTGCACGAATTCGCTCTCCACGACGACGTTCAGCGAATCGATTGCGACGAGTAGGGCGAGTAGCTGCGAGAGTATCATCTGCACGTCCACACCACCGGCCACGGCGACGGAACAGCAGCAACCACCGACCGTGCCCGTACCATCGTCCATGACGAACAGCTCCTTAGGAGCAGTGTCACAAGCGAACGATCAACCGCTTTTGCATGGCACCGAAATAAGCTATGCCACCGTTGGAGCGGATGGGATGGGAAACCCGGCCCGGCCATTACCACTATCCGTGGATCAAGGTTCGCAGAACTTGCTGATGCTGTTTTCCACCTCGCTGGACGGTACGCCGGGCGGTGGATCGGTTGGTGAGCCTAACGTTTCCTACCTGACCGCAAGCTCCAACATGACCGTGCAGCAGGGCGGCGAGTACGGTACGCTTCCACCACCACCACCACCATCGGCACAGTGCGATGCTCAGCAGCAAACCACCGACGACGTACCGCAGCAACAGCCAAGGAAGAGCAAAATATTCATCAAAAACATCAGCGTGCTCAAGCAGCCGACCATTCATCTGAAGTCGGTCGACGAGGTGAATCTGATGACGTACGACGAGCTGCAGAACATACTGCCTACCGTCGGCGGGATGTCCTCCCAGGTGGGGATGGACTGTGGAGGAGGCACCATTGGTGGACCATTGGAGCAGCACGAAGCTCACGAACAGCACACGCTGGACGGGGCGAACCGGTTGGACAAACCGTTCGGTGGGCTGATTGAAATGAACGCGCACCATTCGCCCGAGCTGGTGGAGCACGATAATGTCGAACAGCACGGCGATGGCGACGACGATGACGTTATGGATGGGTACCACGAGTCGGATCTCGGCTACAGTGAACTGAGCGATGTGTGCGACTTTACCGAAGGTTTCAACGATCGAGACGATCCCGGCGGAGGAGGAGCAGGAGGAGCAGCAGGAGCCGGTGGTATCGATATGACGGCGTGCACAGCCAATGATGACACGAACCGTAACGGTCACTTGGTGACGGAATCGACCCACTGTGAGCCAACGCTTCCGCCCGGGTCCGGCTTTACGGGCGACGTTATACTGCTGCAGGAAGAATCGGATGCAAGCGAGAAGATCACGCCGAACCACGAATGGACCGCGATCGTCGAGCCGGCGAATGGCGGTGGGCCACCGTTGGGGCAGGACATTTTGCAGCAACCGATGGAAATGTCTGACGGCAACGAAGCTAATCCGTTGCGACGAGAGGAAGATCTGCTGCTTGGCAACTCTCACCCTCATGTGATCAATCTCGATCCTCCCAATGAGTATCATCCACCGGTTGGCGATAGTGAAGCGATCGTACTGGCCGCTGCTGTGAATCCATCGATCGGGGAGACCCAACAACCTGTGGATGCATTAACACCATCCCAAGAAGAGGCGAATGTGCCGGCTGTCACCGCGCTTGCTGAACCAGATCGTCCCCGTACCCGTGGACGGCCAAAGGGGGCGAAACAGACCGGCATCACCAAGCTGAAGAAGCTCTACACCAACCTGACGGTCGAGGAGGAAGGCTACAAGTGTGACCTGAAGGACTGTGGCGTGCGGTTTCGCCAGCCGGATCGGCTCGACTACCACCGCAAGTGTCACGTGGTGGCGCCCGACAGCCCCAATCCCATCCACTGTCCGGAGTGTGGTTCGCTCGAGTTCCGCAACTGGAACACGCTGCACACCCATCTGTGGCGGGAGCACGCGATCGACATGGAGCTGTACGCGTGCCATCTGTGCAGTTTCAAGACGCCCGTCCTGTGCCGGCTGAACAACACGCACATGAAGATCCACTCCGAGGAGCGCAACTTCAAGTGTGCCATCTGTGGGAAAGCGTTCAAGAACAACAAGCAGCTGCGCAATCACCGCCGGTGGCATCGGGAACCACAGCAGCAGCAGCAGCAGCAGCAGCAACCGCAACACCAAGAAGCACCCGTGGTGGAGGAGCAACAGCCGGTCAGTCAACCACCACCGGTGGAAGAACCTCCTGCGATCGGCCCAACCCAATCGAACGATGCGTCCCAGGGCGACAAACCGAAAGCGAAACCCACATCCATCCAGCAATCCACGATGAAGTGCGTCAAGTGTGGGCTGCGGTTCGCGGGCAAACGCCAGCTAAGGACGCACATGGACGCAAAGCATCCCACCGAGGCGGGCGAGCCGGGGTCGACGGAGGTGAGCGCCGCCAAGCATCGCTGCCTACTGTGCGGTATGGTGTTCCGGACGCGCTACCTGCTCCAGTCACACGCGGCCAAGCACTCGGACGAGAAGCGGTTCAAGTGCGAGCATTGCGAGTACACCACCAACGACCACAACGCGTTCCGGCGGCACAAGATGCGCCACAGCACCAAGGGTGGCCATATGTACAAGTGCAGCTACTGCGATTACAGCAGCATCCAGAGCACGACCTACCGGAAGCACCTGGAGCGGATGCATGCGGAGGTCGCCTCGGCCCTGCTGTACAAGTGTGCCAAGTGTCCGTTCGTGTCGATCAGCGAGGCCAAGTATCAGCTGCATCGGACGAAACACCAGGAGGAGGGAGGGGAAGCGCGAGAGAGACCGGCGGCACTGGGGGTGGAACCGTTGCAGGGGAACGACCCTGAGCAGCAGCAGCGACAGTGCGAAAGCGTTAACTCGGACGTGGTGATTGTGGAGCAGCAGCAGCAGCAGGATGCCGTTGCGGACGGGTTGAGTGCGTCACCGATGGATGTGGAGCTGCTGGGCGTGGATGCAGCTGGCGGGGGTCTACAAATCATTCAGCATCCCATCATCCGGCCGGCAATGTTTGCGAACAATTTCTCCAAGGTCGACAACTTCTACGGCTATCAACCGGCCCAGCAGCATGGTCAGCCCTTCGCGCCTTCGCCACGTGGTATGTGCCCTTCTCCGCAAGTGTCTTGCGCGGTCGGTTTGATGCCTACGCCAACCACTCCCATTCCTGTGCCAGTGTCCGGCCAGCTAGTAACCGAGCAGCACGAGTACGTGCATCTAGCTAACGCAGTAACCGGCGATGTCCTAATGAGGGAGCTTAATTAGGCAAAGAAAAGCGGTATTAAGCGCTGCTGCGCTAACAAGGCGCGATATGAATGTGATATTTAAGCAGTACTAGTGGTTAGGAGTAAGTGTAACGCAACGTAACGCAATGTAACGCAAGTTACTATGGAGCAAAACAGTGCCATCTGGGTAAGAATTTTCCCCTGTTCTTATTAGTTTGTGTACTTTTTAACGTTTTCTATTTTACTAGCGTGTTTGTTTGTTTTTTCCACAATAATGAAAATTAATAATCGTGTAAATTCTACCAACTTAATATTTAAGAGTAAAATAAACAAAATGGTTTCCATAAGAAGGGCATTTTTGTTTGTAGGGATTTTTTTCATAGGATGCTATTTAGTAGCAAATGTATTTTTTTTATTTTAATATAGAGCCAGTAGAATCCAACTCGAAACGTTACACCGTGTTCGAATCCTTTGTCGAACGTTTGTCGCCCGAACGGAGTGCCAAAATGGAAACCGGAAAGCCTTACCTCGGTCGGCCCCCGTCCCTTTTACGTGTACAAACGCACCGTATTGTCGGCACCGGACGAGAACACCCACGGCTGGGTCGGATGGAACACCACGTCAAACACGGAGAAATCGTTCACCACCGCATGGTTCTTCAGCCGTCTCAGTGGCACGATCAGTGGGTTTTGCAGTAAATCACTGAAACAGGGCGTAAAAGTGAGATGAGATTAGTACTACTACTTTGAAAACTCCCACACGGGTTTCGAAAAAAAAAAAAACACTTACTTGTACACCATACCGTGCGAAACGATCACGCTGCGATCGTCGCCGGCGGACGCAAACAGTGGATAGCGCGGATGGAACGCCACACTGCGGATGGCGGCATTGTGTATGCGCAGCTGCTGGTACGGTTTGGTCGAGAGGTCCAGATCGAACCACATCAGCCGCTTCTCGTACGTGCCGATCAGGAGATTGTCACCCTTCGGATGGATCGCCATGCTCGAGATCCATTTGCAGCCCGGGTACAGCTTCTTCATCATCAACTGTTTCACCAGATCGTACACGCGGATGTGTCGTTGGGTCTAGAAAGCAAAGCAAAAAACACAAAAAACCGGTCATTGGAACCGTTACAGACTTGGACTCGAACCTTCCCGCGCGTTTAGAAACTTACCGCCACGAACAGACACGGCTTGATCGGATGGAACAGCACGCACTGTATCAAACCCTTGCTCTTCGAGAACGGTACCTGGGACCGGCGCTTGGACAGCTGGTGGATCATCACCGACCGGTACGCCCCGTCCGGCATGACGGTGGCAAAGTAGTCGCCCCGCCCGTGCCACGTCACCTGGCGCACCTCGCGGAAGTGTGTGATCACGATCCGCACGCCCAGCTTCTTCTCCTCCTCCGTCACCTCGCCCCACTGGACCGCCGACCGGATGCGCTCGCTGTCGACCGTGTCGGACCGGGGCGCCTCGGTCAGCAGATCGTCCGTCTTCTTCACCAGCATGTAGTCGCCCACCTTCGGGTTGATGAGCAGCACGCGCTTACCGCTCGCCGCGGCCACCAGCGATATCTTGCTGTTCGGGCACCAGGCAACGGAACGCACAATGTCCCCGGTCGGGATGGTGCGGATGCAGCGAGCGGTCGATATTTCCCAAACTGTCGCAAGAGGAGAGAGAACAATTTAGCTATTTTACTGCACGTTTGTGCACACGCACAACACTTACTCTTAACCGTCATATCGTCCGACCCGGTGACGATGTACTCTCCCTTCGGTTCCACGCTGATGCACCGGATCAGGCTCGTGTGCCCGGTGTAGATCAGGTTCTGGAGCGTCGGGAACGGTTGCAGATCGCGCGGCGACGGCAGCTT
This sequence comes from Anopheles coluzzii, assembly GCF_943734685.1. Taxonomy (NCBI): domain Eukaryota; kingdom Metazoa; phylum Arthropoda; class Insecta; order Diptera; family Culicidae; genus Anopheles; species Anopheles coluzzii. The sequence goes on along the minus strand of NC_064670.1, from coordinate 119,635,942 downwards.
CGGTATCAGATACTCAGCCCCGACCGCCACGCGCGACCGTCGCATGCGCGGCGCCAGATACAGATCCAGACAGCGCAGGAACCGCTCCTTCACGTACCGGGTGTAGCCCGGCACCTCGCGCAAGCTGTTGTACTTCTGCGGCACGTACGCGCGCTTCCGCTTCCACGGCTGGTTGGCGAGCTTGTTCCACTCCTCCAGCTCCTTCTCGTCGAACAGATACTCCGGCGGCGGGTTGTACGATTCCGCGTGGCCCGGCAGCATGCGCTTCGGCGCCGCCACGTGATCGTGTATGCGGCGCATCTCCTCCTTGCCGTGGTCGGTCGTCCAGAGCATGTAGAACTTGGGCTGCCGGCGGATCGCCTCCAGCCGGCGCTTCTCCGCCATCGTCTTCATCCAGCCCATCTTGAGCGCGTGCACGTACCGGCCAATCTTGTGCTTTTCCGCCTTGCTCGGCAGGAACGACCGCTTGCTCTCCGGGATGTTGCGTATCGGCATCTTTTCCACCTCGGACGTGAACCACTCGATGAACGGCTCGTAATCGTCGTACTCCGCGTCCGGATTGCGCCCGGACATGATGCGCTTGATCAGCCCGATGTCCTCGTCAGATAGGACCACCTTCTGCCCGGTTTGTGGGTCGGTGACCGTGCGCCAGAAGTTCGGATCCTCCATGCGCTGCAGGAAATCGTCGATCGCGTCGCCCTTCTTCGCCTTGATGATCTTCTTCGCGTCCCAATCGTACCCGACGTGCTTGTACTCGTCGTACCAGTGCATCGGTATGTTGCCGACCGTATTGCGGATGTCCTCCTCGTCCGACGTATCGCCCGCGGCGTACTCATCCTGGGCCGCCTTGCCCTTCCGCTTCGGCACCGGGGGAAACACGCCCAGGCCGCGCGTTTTCTTCTCCCCCGTACCGAGCACATCCTCGATCCGGCCCAGCTTCAGGTCGTCGGGCAGTGGTTCATCGTCCGATTCGAACTGTTCTTCACGCTGCTTTCGTTCCGCTTTCGCTTTCGCTGGTTTTTCCTTCCCATTTTCTTTTGCTTCTTCTTCTTCTTCTTCTTCCTCTTCCAGTTCATCATCGCTGCTATCCTCCAGGTCGCCTTCATCTTCCTCCGGCGAGCTGTCGCTGTTCACATCATCGGCCGAGTCGGCTTCCTCATCATCCTCACCGTCTTCTTCATCGTCATCCTCTTCCGCTTCGCGTTCCACTTCCTCCAGTGTCGTTCCCGCATCCTCTTCCTCGTCCTCTTCCTCCCCGTCCGAGTTGAGGCTCTCAAAACTCAACACATCATCCTCATCGTCGTCCGTGGCGTACTCGCCGTCCGAGTCGCTACTATCTTCACCCTCATTCTCAATACTTCCGAGTAGATTTTCCTGCAAAAACCAAGCAACAAAACAACAAACGATAACCAAAAACACATTCCAAGGATGCTGTTAACGAATTCGCAGCCTTTTGGGCGGTACCGAACCTTGGCCCCATCCATACCTTGTCCGACTCGTAGTCACTTTCGTTGCTGTTGTCCTCGTCATTCGACTCATCCAGCGGTTCCTGTTTGGAGGTGATCGGTTCCGGCTTCGCTCCCCCCTCGGAAGCTTTCCGTTTTATCGCCCGCTCTTTGTTGGCGACCATTTTACGATGGTAAATTAAACGCACAAAATGCTTACAGTTAAATATTTCCCCAACATACACACCACGCGCTGCGTGCGGCTTTTGCACGTGTTTTGAAGTTGTTTACGTCGTATGACAGCTGTCAGCCGCCTGCGGTACGCGGTATGCGTTATGCGTTACGCGCAGCGTTATCATGTGGCACAGTGGAAGGTTCTCGATTTTGTTGGGCATTTATTAAATTTATAAAACAATTGACAATTATACTACAAATTAAGGGGAAAAAGTTAATTAATAAGTTAATTGTTTGTAAAAAATGAAAAAAAAAACAAATATTTAAAGATGGGCCAAAAGTGTTTTAAACCGAACAAAAGCACCAGCTTAACATGACTTGGTAATATGAAGCTACCAGCAGCCGTTAAGCAGCTAAAATTGGATTGAAGCATGAGTTCGAAATTTGATAAATTGAACGAGTATTTAAAAGCACTTATAAATCATGAATCATTACAAAATTGGCTATAGAATTCAAAGTTTTCTCATTTTTTGATATCAATAAGGAAGATATAATATTAACTTACATGTTTACTTCAGCCCATCAGCCGGTTTTATAATTACGTGGAGCACCGTTTATCCAGGCTCATCGGGATTTGACCTCGTCCGGATATGCGAATAACACGGATTATGAGTCAAAGGACATATTCAATCACAAATTACTGTTTTTATCTAAAATTTTTATTTAAAATTTATCTAATTTTTTGATGAAAATAACCCAGTTTTTATTGACTTCATGTTTTTACAATGAGAATATTTGAAATTTGCCATGAATTTAAATGTTTTTTTTTGTTATGACAATGTCCTCTGATAACCGTCCTTTTCACGAAAACCTCCTCAAAACGCAAAGTCACCTTTGTATTGAACTGCCATTACCCAACAGCACGGATAAACAGACAGCCGGATAAAAGGGTACCCGTATAAACGGCGCTTCACTGTATTTGAATTATTCCAAGAAAGCAGCAAAAGTTTCATCAAACGCTTGCACTCCATACACAGCTCCCTTCACTGCGCTTTCGCATTCAAGGGTTCCCCCCCCCCCCCCCTCACTGTGACTGTCGCTGCAAGCATCAAAATCCATGTTGTTCGAGGAAATTCATAACAACACTAAAAACTAACACACCGCACAACGTGTGCCCCATTCAAGCAGCGCGGCCTCTTCTAGGGAGCAGGGGGTGGGGTACTCCGGGAAAGGAGGGATGGTGCTGAGAAGCTCGCAAGCAGTGTGCGAGCAAGAGTGTGCGAGTTGATGGAAGGTGATAAATTTTCCAATTGTTGATGTAAGCCACCACGCGTGCAAATGAACGAGATAAAGGTAGAGGGAGAGAGAGACGGAGAGCGAGAGAGCAAAACGGCCATTAGATTGAGGGAAAAATGCTCTCCGGAAAATTGCTACCCCATAGCAGCTCACACCCATAAGTGATGCGCGCAAGCACACACACACACACACACGCACATACGCACAGCTTCAATGTGCTCTGCGGTTGAGGGCTGGTCGCTTTTCCACCTATTTGGTGGCAGCTACAGTGGAGCGCGTAGTTGTGGTTGGTCGTATGCACAGTACGGGTAATGATTTACAGGTGCTGCAGGTTGTGTGGTACGGGTTAAGCGAGAAGCCGACCGTGAGATGGTGCGATAAATCGAAGGATGCTAAGGAAAGAGTATAGAGATGGGATGGGTGTTTTTCTCGCTCTCTCTAATGACACCTATCGCTAGAAAGAGAGACCAAAACGAGAGAGCGAGAAAGAGAGTAAAAGAATGAAGATGAAGAGAGCATTTTCGCAGAATGCAGAGTGCGAAAAACCCGAAAATCAACACACTGCTGTAAATCGGTGTAAGTTGTTCGCTCTGCCGCTCTGTTGCAGGAGAGAGAGAGAGGGAGGAAGGGCATGAGAAACGTCGTATCTCGTACGTCGGGAGCAGGCACCGCACGGGCTGGCATTGTGGGAAGCGTGAAGAAATTGAGCGCGCGAGCGAGGGAGAGCGAACAAATGCCCGCGAGAGCGAGAGATTTTCCAAACGATTTTTTGGGGGCGATCTGCTCCGCGCTCAGCAACGGGACCACAGCACAAGCGGGCCAGGCGAAGGATCGGGAGTTAGTATAGTGCCAGCGGACTAGTAAGTAGTGCAGTGGTTAGCAGTTAAAAATAATTGCACCCTTTGTGGCCCACCCGCCTTACCAGGTTGCTGGGGCAGGAGGAGCGCTGATGCTGGGAAGGAGCGAAGTTAATGGTGTAATAGACGAGGAATAGAAAAGGCGGAAAACCCCTCCCGAAACGGTACAGCACACGGGCTGCTGCAGTGTTTTAAAAGTGATTTTTTTTTCTTCTCCAAATGGCTGTGTTTTTGCATCCCCTCCCGAGCTGTCAAAAAAAAAAGCGGAACTCGCTCTCCCGCTCCGTCGCTTCCTCTCTCTTAGTGAGTGAGGCGTGAGGGTGCACTGAAGTAAGGAGGAAAGGGTGGAAGGGAAAAGAAAAAGCAAAGAAAGGCAACCCTCCTTCCAGCTAAAGAGAGAGAGAGAGAGAGAGAAAGAGAGAGAAAGAATGTGGCGAGAGTGTCCAGTGGAGCCGAAACCCGAGCCAAGAGAGCAAACTGTGTGCGAGCAATAACACGGGTACAGATGGGGAGGGTGAGGTGAAACGAGCATATTCGAGGGAGCAACTCCCTCCTTGTGTATGTGGCTGTGTGTGTCTATGTGTGTGTGTGCGCTCCCCGATGGAGACGGCAGTGTTTTTTAAACGGCTCGCCTGCGAATGCCTCTCCTAGCTCTGCTTCTGCTGTGTGTGTGTGCGTGCGTTTCTGTATGTGTGTGTGTGTGTGTTAATATTTTTCTACCCTGCCACTCATCATGAACCCCCTCCTCCCCCCCCCCCCTCCCCCATTACTCAACACTCGTTTGAGGCCCCGCGTGTATTGCGACGAGTGTGCGTGCGTACGTCGCGGTGTGTGCGTTGTGGTTGTAGTTAACGCCATATTGGTTTTTGTTTCGTGCCCAACGGAAACGGAATAAGCAGTTGGGCCGACACCACGGGCACCACCCCGGGAAAAGGGTTTTTTTTGTGTTGTTTGTTGGCGGGCGGCTACTTACAGCACGTTCGCGCTAAGCGGAGAAACAAGCAACCGTCCCACCAGGCGGGCCCGTGCGGGAAGCGATCATCATCATCCTCGAGTTTGGTGGGTTGGAGAAAGGCGAGGATTTTCTTCGGTACGTTTGTGGTGCGGTTTTGGCCACCTCCAAGGCGGTCGATCTTGGCAAAGAAGGAAAAGAAGAAGAAGGAAGAATCAAAACCTCGAAACAAGGGCAGCAGTAGTTCCACGTGCAGCATTTGGAATATATTGTGCTTGTGTGTGTGTGTTGCCCTTCCAATGGGCTGGAAGAAAGGTGTTCCGCATCGTCCAGCGTGTACGCATGTGTTTGTGTGTGTGTGTGGTGTACCTGTGTGTAAAGCGAAAATTTGTACAGGCAAATCTTTTAATCCCAGCAACCATTTGCGGCGCGCCACATACGGGGAGGGTCGCTTTTTTTCGGTTTAATTCAGCTCGTCGTTCACTGCACCGTGCTTGTGTGTCCCGTTCCGTTGTGGGAGGGGAAAACTGGGAAGTGTTTGTTGGGGAGGAAAAAAAGTGTTTTTGTAGTGGCGGCCTTTCGTGCTGTGAACACGGAACATGGCTGTAGCGTGAGCCGGATTTTGCTAAGGATGAAGAGCAAAATCCCTATCACAGTACGTGTGTATGTATGTGTGTCTGTGTGCGTTATTAATACATCACCAGCCTACCTGCCCAGCGCCTGCTGGGATGCTTCAATCGGCATCATCGGCAGCGGAGCGTCAATAAAATGGGCCCGCTGGCGGGCGTATCTTTGCATCGGCTGTTATCACAAAATCTACCATCGTTTGTTCCCGTGTCTTAGTGTCGCTTACCCACACCAGCACGCCGTGGCGCGATGCTCTCAGCACACAATCATAATAATGTAGCGCTCCAGCCCGAAACCCGAAGCAATTTTGTGCGGAGCGGGCAGCATCTTTTTCTTATCAGCCTGGTGTGGTGTGTGCAGTTTGCTAGAGTTTTCCCAACCAAGTTAGGTGGGCAGGGGTGTGGAGCAGCTGGGATACAGTGTATAGAGGCCCCGCGGATGGGGGAGATTATTGGAAAGCTATTGGGAGGGGTGCTTGATCACAAACAGTTCCAGGAGTTTTCGTCCAAAAAGGTTTTCGATTCTTTCGAAGGCCCCACAAATGATTGTGTGTTTGTGCGCGTGTGTGTGTTTGTGTGTGAGTTGGTGAATGTAATTTTAGGAGAGCAAACGAAACAGAGTGAGCTGCGGGAACAGGAGAACGGCGATCTTAAAAATAGAGAGCTTTCCAACAAAAAACAACCGGGTGGTGTGACAGAGGGGGTCGGGAGAGAACACAAGGAGTGCAGACAATGGAGGGTGTAGAGTGAAAGGGGAAGGTAGAGAAAGAGAAAGAAGAGAAAAAAACGCTGGAGGAAATCGTGGATTTTGTCGGGTGTGTGTGTGTGTGTTCGTTTTTTTTATAATGGAACGAGAAAGTGCGAGAGCTAGAGAGAGAGAGAAAAAAAAGGATGGAAGAAGCACAAAGGACGAAGCAAGCCAGTATTGTACGTTAGTGGACGGCTGTGTTTTTTCCTCCCCATTGTAGTAATCATAGGCAAACTAGTGAAGAAAATGGGTGAGGACCAAATTTTGAATGCATGCCTACTGACCCGAAAAATGCTGCTGGGCTCAGCCGAATGGGCCGTTATTTTTATCCAGCTCTCCTCCTACCGCACCCCCCCCCCTCCCTCCCACCGCCTGTTCAGCTTCTGGCCGAGGGGCACAGTGATGCCGCTATCTACATCAGTTCAGTGCTATCTGCCTTCATGAGCCATCGCTCATCATCGCTGGGAGAGTGGATGTAGAAAACAATGGAGCAAACAGCTCCACGCTGTGATGTGTGTGCTTGTAGTGCAATGAAGCTGAGTCGTTAAAGTGTTATCTCATGTTTCCTTCTTTTTTTCAATCTCGCCAGGATCAGGAAGCGTTTGTGTTTGTGTGTGTTTGTGTGAAGCTAGTGCTTTAGTGCAAATAGAACCTTAGGTGCAAGAAACACAACCAAACTACACTGCAGTGGCTTATCTACGAAGTACCGCGTGCTTCAAGTGTGCGTGTGCGTGTGTGTCCATTCGTGTACGTGTACGTTTGTGGCGGTGACGGTGCATCCTTTCGGCGGTCCCCGATCCCGCTTATCAGTCCGTGACCGTGGCAGGCAACATTGTGATTTAACAGCCCCGATACATCGATCTACAGCGTTCATCTGGGACGGCGCCTACATCTCAAACAGCGAGAGAAAGAGAGAGAGAGAGAGCATAAGGGCAAGAGACTGGATACAACACACCACTCATACACACGCGTCGGTCGGTCACAGCTTCTCCAGCCATATTGCACAGTGCGTGGAATCAAGCGCTCCATTCATCGATTCCGATGCCACCGCTTTGCAGCCGACTGTGCACGTTGGACCAGCCCGACCAGCCTGAATGGTAGGCTACCGCCGCAGCACGCGACGATGGGCGACCATACGCCAGTAGTAGTGCAGCACTAGTGACAACGGTGACAAAAACTAGCCAGCATTCAGCCCAGCTCGCTCGCCCCTGCTCCACGATATGCACCGACGGTAACGACGCAGACTGCTGCTAGGGCGACAGTAAGCGACCAGCATCGACGGAGCAAGCAGAAACAGCAGCCATAATCGCGCAACGCATAACTCTAAGCACAACCGCTCACACACTCATCCACACAAACAACATCGGTCGAAACGTAACACAACGAGGTTTAATGTAACGGGCAAAACGGGCTTTACTGCTGCTGTTGTTGTTGTTTTTGTTGTTGTAGTAGTGCGGCAAGCAGACGGAAGTGAACAAACGCACACACGGCCCCACGGCGTGTGACAACGGTCCTAAGCAAAGCGCGAAAGAAATCACCGATAGAGCAATACTAAACGATAGGCTCTGGAAGCAGCAGCAGAAGGTGGTGAAACAGAACGAATTTTTACACACAAAAATTCGTTTCGACCAAAACAGGTGAGTCAGAGCGGAAACGGTTGTTTGAGTGGTGGTAGTGCGGGTTCCCTGCGTCCGTTGGCTCGCGATGATCGATTTTTGTTTTCATTATCTTTCATTTCATTTTCACGTTTTATTTTCTTACAAATTGAGGCTTTCGTTTAACTTCACACTAAGGATAGTTTTAATGAGCAATGAAGTGTGTTTTTTTGTCACAAATGGTTGGAACAGACTTCTATGCTTACAGAAGCCGGCATGTCTATTTTAAAGTTAGGTATATCTGTGCCGGAAACACTTAAAGACTAGGCCAATCAGTGTTGAATTTGAGTATAATTCCCATTCCCATACATTTCTGGGTTCGTCTTACAATTTATTCACACCTTTCCTACAGATTGTTGGTTCCTTCGCCACTATTTATTGGCATCGTTGCATTTAAAAGCAATGCCAATGATCTAAATGATCTTGGGAACGATCTAAACAAACGGGATTTTGTCCCACCAATTCTAAAAACAAAAAAAACCTTGATAAACTCAGTAACGCTTTGCCATTTAAATAAAATTGAAAGATATTCAATTTAAACGGGTACAGCCATGTGTTCCAACCCATAAAAAAACTCCAAATTGTTTTAGGATCTATTCATTCGAATTCAAGAGCTATAAATTTTAGCTTTTTTAGTGTTTTGTTGATGCATAAAGGAGTGGATTACTTTACAATAATCAAGTTGAGCATTTTGAATTATTCTTTGCTGAAGCCATTTCCGTAAAAACTCCTTTTATAAAACGAGCAATAGATTTTTTTTTATAAAGCTCATTGTATTTAAAGTTAAAAATAATCAATCCAACTCAATATAAGCAAATCAATTGAATCAAAGTATTGACGAAAATGGAAATATTCCCACCGTACACGAACACAACTCTCGAAAAGGTTTTAGATTTTTTTTTTTCATCGACCAATTTAGTAAGAACATGTACGCGCTGAAAGCAGTTGAAAAATTGATCCCACCATCGCTGTAAAAGAACCGTCGGCCTCGGTGGCGTAAATGCGTCGTTAGTGTTTTCCACGGAATTCAATTATTTAAAGCTTTTGCTGTTGAAGCCAGCCCAGCCCGAGCCACCCTTGTTCGTGATTCGTCACCGTGCACCGTTCAGCGTGGTTTGACTTGGAGAGCACCAGCAGCTTTCCAATATAGGTGTTAATCCGCGCTTGAGGTACCTTTCAGCCAGTGGTAGCGTGACCTACCAAACGTGTGTGTTAATTCGTACGCAGCCCCAAGGACGTACAAGGCAGAACACCGTTCACTAATCGGCGATATTTGTTTGCTTTCTCTCACAAACACACACACACACACACGGGTGCACATAAACACATATCTGGGAAGTAAATCCGTCCCCCGGGAGGACGTCCTTTCGCTCCGGGTAATTCGTGGAAAAGCCTTTCTGCGCGCTTTGTGCAGCAGCGCTACGGCACCAAGATCGGCCCTGCAGAAACTATGCGCTGCGTGTTTATGCTAATGCATATCGATTGCCTGGCAAATAATTTTTCCCCCCCCCCCCCCCCACCCTACATGGCGGGAGGAACCGATTGCGGTTCGGTTGCGGTACTGGGCGCCTCCATCGCTCGGTTGACAGATTGGCTAACCGTGTGAAGGGGGAGTGAAAGGATCGATTTAATTTTTGCAAACCACCTGCGCCACAATGCTGCTATCCAGAATTTTATAGCACTCTGAGGCAGAACATTGCTGCACCCGAACTCGACGAAAATGCTTTAATGATTGAGCATATAATGGAATGGATGAATTATAATGAATTACGCGCCAGAGTTTAATTGAAAGATGAAATTTTGATAGCGCTTCCGCTTGAAAACAAATAATAATCATGCATATTGCAATTGTAATCTAAATAGTGGCACGTGGTTCAATTCATATTGATAGGAGATTAAGTTAGGACGCCAAAATGGTACAATCGAATGCTGTTTTTCTATGCTACTGGCCTTTCAATATTTTAGTACCTAAAACCAAGTTGCAATGGCTAATAATTTTTCAATTACTCTATATATTAAACATATTTCCTGTGTGAATTATGATAGAGCAGATAGTTAATAAAGAAATGATTATTTTTACCCTTCAAAAAGATACTTTTTCAAGCTACAATCAATTAAAAGACCTCAATAATAGACTTTACAAAGCAAACAAACTATTACGAAATGGCAAAGCCCTCTCCCAAATGGCTCTTGCAAACATTACACAACACAACGTGATCGATCGGCTTACGGTTCGATTCCTAATTAACCGTGTTGACCTGATTCCTCCAATAAAAGAAATCTGCTCGGCAGGGCTGGCTGCCAAGGGAAGATTTTTCCGAAGGCAGCGTGCGGGCATCGATTGGTTCTGGCTGTGCTGGCGTTACACAGCAACAAGCAACAACCGGCCGGCTACTGACGGTTGCCGTTCCTTCCCTTGCTTCTGTGGGCGGCTTCCCAAAGCGGTCAAATTCATAATTCACAACCTACCCTCACAGCCCCTCATTTCGAGCTGTGGTGGAATCGATCGCCGAACCTGGTCGGAATTTAGGTGGCCGTTCCTTTAGTTTTGATGATTTATTCATTTGCAGGACCTTTATTTTTACCCTTTCGCTCGTGCTGGGGTCATTTTTTCTGATTTTTTTTCCTCCCTGCCTCTCTTTTCCCATTGCGGTCTCGTCATTATTGGTCACTGTCTAGTGCGATTCGATTGAACCCTTCTTCCTGGTTTGTTTCCACGTTTGTTTTTTCTTACTTGCAGTAAGCATTCCTGCGTGTGGGCTCGCCGTGTGGGCGATGGCGCTTGTGGTACGAAGGGCGACCGGTGTCAGCCCTGTCTCGCTAACGATACGCTCATAAGGCTGAAGTTGTTCGACACGCGAAACAACTTCCATCGCTTCTTCAAGATTGGGTAGGTGTGTTTGGCCGCCGGTGCCCGCCGGCATCCTTCGCTGGTGACCACTAGGCGACCAGGCGAACGTGTTAATGGGCGGTTTCTGTTTTATTTTTTGCTTTTTTTTTGCTTTTTTCTCTCCACCAATCCTGTCCCTTTTGCAGAATGTCCTGCAGCGTAGACGGACTGCCGGCGGGGTGTAGACTCCGGGGCATGGGCTCAACCGTTCAGAGTGGTCCACTTAATTCGTCTTTGAGTGGGACGCAAGAATCAAGCAACAATGTCGTGCCGCTACAGCGAGCGCCATCGCAGAAGCCGTGCTGTTTCTGCTGGTGCTGCTGCTGCTCCTGCTCCTGGTAAGTGGTGTCAATCCACAGGCCTCCCCTGTGCTGACCGTGCTCAGCACAGCACTGTCTTGTTTCTCCCTCTCTTACTCTCTATATCTCTCTTTCTTTACATTTTCCTCGATTAAACACATACACGCCATCGGAACGGATTGGAACGGATCGATCAAAACGCTACAACGAACATCGTGTACGAACGCTCCTGGTACTGGCTTGCACCATCATCAACAATATCCTGCTGCACAGGGCTAAGTGGTAAGTGCTATTGAGCTAGCTTGATTTCACATTTTACGCCCACCGCCATAGCGGTGGATAGCGGGCAGCAGAAGTATCCATCCAACTGTGCGCTTTCTTGAGTAATGCGGAGGGTCAATAACTTACGCCCTATCCTGATGGGGATCCACAAAAAAAAACACCCCGTCTCCGATTGGAGGAAAAGGTGTTTGATTATATTTATTAAAAAATACCCCCACGGTGGGTGGTACTAAATCGTCGGTTGCAGGACGTAACAACAAAAAAAAAGGTACGGACAGCACACAAAAAGGCTGACGGCACAATAGAGGGACGCTCCGGGTTTGGGTTGGCTTAGACCGGGACGGAGCAGAACATACGATCCATAAATATTGTGCCGGAAGCCGGAATGACCGGTAGGAATGTCGTTGTCGGTGTCTATTTTTGGCCCCCAAACTTTGGGTCTTCCGGGGAACGATGATTGGTTAAAATGGCTGGTGTGCTTTTGTGCGATGACCGGTAGAATTTGTCAGTTGCATGTTACATGCTACACGTTGGATAAATAATACTTCGGAAAGATGATTTACAGTCTGATTTTCCTGGTAAATTAATTTTACCCTCAATGTGATCCCGTGCGCATTTTTTAGACGCTTAAAGGCGTTTCCGTGTAATTCAGAGAGCCTACCTTACAGGCGCATATGTAGCAGACGCGTTTACGTTGTGTGGTTGAAAGATTGAAAGGGATTTATTTGACAGCTGATAAGTGATAGGTTTAAATTCATGTGATGTTGCTCGTCAAATTTAGATTTCAATTCATGTTAAGATTTAAATTTATTTTAATTGTTCGACTCTTAAAACATGACCGGATTACCCCTATATTAGTTATCTCGTTGATAACACGAGCTTGAGGGAGAAACGGACTGGCCATCGTAACGACCTAATAATAACACAAAAATAAACTAAAAACAGAAATATTAAGGACAAAGCTTGCTCTTTAGTAGTTACATACCAACTACAAAAGATGTATTGCATCTTGCCTACCTTGCAGGCGTAATTCAATAGCTCTCTGGTACACGCCACGTTATTATGTTACACATTTGATATCTTCAAACATCGTAACGTAACGACCTAATAATAACACAAAAATAAACATTGTCCTTCCTTTTGTCCAAAAATCAGCAATATTAACGACAAAGCTTGCTCTTTAGTAGTAAATTACTGCCTACAAAAGATGTATTGCATTTTGCCTACCTTTCAGGCGTAATACAACGTCTCTCTCGTACACGCCACGTAATTATGTTCCGCAGTAGATATCTTCAAACATCCATTAACAGAGATTGAATTGAGAAACGTCATCGCCACTGTAAAATTACCACTACCAAACCACGCAGCTACTGCAGCGCCACATGATGTTCAATGAATGCATGTTCCTAGGCGCGGAGGCGTGTACAGTGCGTACTGGTCATCTGTGGGAAAACAAAAATCGGTAGATAAGATTCTGCTATCCGCACGAGTGTGTGATTGGAAAATTGGCCACTCGAAGATCGAAATGTTTGTGAATGTGTGTCTGTGTGTGTGCGTTAAGGTAGAAGAGCGGAGGGAAGAGATGAAAAGAGGGACAAAGGACAGTAAACGGGTAAAACCGAGCGAACTGTCGGTGTGTGTGTGTTTGGGTGCGTGTATGGTATCAGCCGCCACCACCATTGCTAGTTATTGTATGAATGAATGAATGGATGCTTTTCTTCTTGGTCTTGCCGCGGATACTCTTTTCCTGATTTTGCCCATTGCTGTCATGCCTGGCACTCGATGACAAACGCATGCTTGTGCTCTTCGAATTCGTTCACTACTGCTGCGTGCTCTCCTTCATTGTCTTTTCTCGCCCCTATTTTCCTGCTCTCCCGCGTTATCTCGCTGCTGTTTTGACTCTCTCACAGCTTTTGCTCGTTTTTCTCTCTTGGAAATCTTTGGAATGTTCTGTTATTTTCATCCACAAATAAGACAGCGCGCGAATGTCGATGAGTATGTTTGCCTCCTTTGCGTGATTCTCTCTTGCTCTACAGTATGCTAATTACTCATTCACTTTCTACCCTAAATTAAAACAATATTTAAAACAATTTGTTAAGTTGCTGTGGCATTGGGAAAAAATGAAAAGGAAAGCACTAGTTTTTTCTTACTTTCCTTCTGCTCAGCTCTGCTCAGGTGCTCTCCCGCGATACCTTTCATCTCGAGCACTCCACTCTCATAGGTATCTCTTCATTACTCAGCATTCGATGTATAAGCTCTCTTTCTCTGTCACTGTATCGCTCCCGCTTACTCTCAAACCAATCCTGCATATTATTGATAATAAAATTACACACCTGTATGAGTGATTTCTTCCCAACTCTCCATGGCACGCGAGCGAGAATACAAGAGGCGTGCGTGAGAGCACACTTCGAAGCCTTCCCGGGACAATCAACGGTGCAGCGGAGTGGTTGTAGAGGGCCCAGGACCCAAGTGTGTGGGTTCGCGCTCTTTCCCTGATATTCCCTCGATTTAACTCACACACTGACACCTTTACAACACTCACTCACTGGGTGTGTTTGTGGTGGTATGCGTGCCGTATTCTGCGTACTGGCAAGCGTTTCGTTAAGTTTTAGCCCACTCACCACCACCACCCTTCGTTCACCCATTCACCCACCCTGCGCGAGCTTTCGGGAACGCAAACTGAACGAAACTTTCACTCTTGCCCGATGTTTGCTCCAGCATTGTGTGTGTGTGGTGTGTTTTTTCCACACATTTCTGCTGTCTCATGCTGTCTCTGTTGCACGCATCGCTCGTCGTCGTGGTCGATGACGTGTAGCGCACGCCGTACATGCGATGCATGCGAGGGCCACATTTCGCATCGGGCAGAGGGAAGATAGATATGCGATGGCTTACAGTTGCGCCCACCCGCGCGCACTGTGCCGCTGTGTGGTGAAGATGTAAAAATGTAAACAAAAATCCATCAACCCACCGACTCGCGCAGAGAGGGTACGCGGAACGCAAAGGCACGGTTCGCTGGGCGACACCGAGTGTTGGTGCCCCGAAGGGTTAGGGACAGTGCTGGGTGCCGCGTTGGGTTTGGCGTGCGCGCCTGTCAGTCGGTGGATTCATTCGCTGGTCACCGTTCTAGGCGTGCGGTTCTCGGTGTTCTCGCGGGGCTTACACTCGGTGTTGGATACGGACGTGGTGGTTGTCGATCGTTTGAGGGTTGGTTTGTGGAACGCAATGAGTAGAGTGTGCAGTGATTGCAAATAAATACATTTTTGAGCACAAGCTTAGCAGTGCGACGGGTTGATGATCGTGCAAAATGGTGTTGTGTTGGAAGTTGTGCTCAAAGTGTTTCAATCTGATGTATCTCTGGTTGGAATGATTAAAGCAAAACATTATTTTTGTGTTCCAAAATATCATTCCAATGTATTCACTTGTGTGTTAGCAGTGATCGTACGCTCCGTGTTTGAAGTGGATTATATTTATCGCGCTACAATCGGGTGTACACCAAAACAGCAAATAAATCTACGCGCGTGTTAGTTTCCAGTGTCTCAATACCAAAGCATTACGTGCACGTACACACCAATCCAGCAGATAAGTTTAGTCCGAAGGGAATGGAAATTTCAGTGAAGATGCAATGGAGAGAAACATACGGCCCTCACACACCTTGCTTGCTCTTATCCTCGCGTACTCGCGTTCATCTGCAGCTGTGTGGTTTGCTAAATTCACCAAAACTAGTGCGCTACACAACACACACATACTTACACAAAACACCATCGTCTGATGATCACAGAATTAAAAGAAACAACGAAAAAACAGTTTACCCTCCTCACACTGCACAGCACTCAGCGCGCTCTGCCCGTGCTCCGTGCCCGGTCAGGGTGAGATTGATCGTGATAATGTTTATTACCAGCAGCGGAGCCGGAGGTGAATCGTGGTCCCCACTAGGTTTCCTCTTCAAGCTGGCAGCGAGATCGTAGGAAAAGATCAATTGCACAGCTCGCCCCGGAATGTGCGACTTTTTGGAGCGTGTGCTTCGTGCCTTATTTTGTGATGTCGATCGGCGCGGATGGGGATGGGGAAGCAAGGTTGGAAAGGTTTACAAATATTCCTCTACCTCGCACGGCGCGGTTTCCGGCGACTGTTGGCCCGCACGTTGTTCCTAGAATTATCTATCCGCATTTGCACGATGGGTAGTGAGCAGATGGGCGTTTTACTTGAGTGTGTCATTTGAGGGAAAGAAGAAGCTGTGAAGCGATGTTGAATAAGTTGTATCGCTCCATCATCAACCTTGGGCTGGGGAATTTATGTGTGTCTGTGTATGATCTTACATTATATGCATGCTGAAATGCTTTAAATAATCGTTCAAACTGCAATGATGATTCCACGGCGCGGTGTTCAATCTACTCATGGAGACGCCTGGTTACTTGTACCGTTTTGAAATATTGAGCTGTTTTGCCCAATCGGTTCGATACAGTTAATCGATAAACGGAGCAGGATTTAAAAAAAACAATGTTTTCATACATTTAAAATTAAATTAAACTAACATTCACTATATACAGCTATATACAAGGTTTTCATGGAGACGCCTAGTTGTTGAATCGAATCGCAGCATTCATAATATCTTTCCGTTTATTGCCTCTTCTCTGAGCAGAAAATGAATTTTTGAACCCATTTTCAGCATCCTTCAAAACATAAAACGTTGATTTTCAATCAGCCTTGATAGCTAGCTGGCGGCACATAAAACCCTCATATGCAGTCTCCATGGAGGCGCCTGGTGATCAGTGCTGGATGTTGTTAAATTTTACCCTTTGCTTTTTAAAACGTACTTCAAACTATTTTCATCTTGCACCTATACGACCACAGTGGCACTTCCTTGAATGACCCGTTAACACGCCTTTTACGACGCTATACCGCACATAAAAAAAGCTTTTTTCCCCAATGACGTGTTTCATGGGCGAGATGAATCAAACGCGCCATGGAAACGAATAACATCCGTCGCTCGTAGCCCTCCACTCTGGCGGCAGTGTAAAATCATCGTCTGTAATAGTGCCATTTGTGTTTTTGTTTTATTTTTGCCCTTCCCTTCATCTTAACATTTATGCGCGTCTAGCGCATTGCATGATTGCAGCCTTTCAGGCTTGGTTTGCCTCGCTGCAACGTCATCATCGTCACAACTTTCAATCACGCGCTTGCTTTTGTTCGCGTTTGCTCAAATCAATCACCGTGATTGAGCTGTTTGAGAGATCGCTTCCTTCACACTCCACTCCTTGTCCATCCAATCGTGCCGTGGTGCTAACGGGAACCCGATAGTTAAAGTGCTCAATCTATCAGCCGCTGCCTTAATAGGCAGCATTCCAAAGGCTTCGTGTGTCATCCGGACGCTCCCGGTGACATAATCGATTAAGGCAAGTGTCATTTGCCACACAGCAGGCGTCGTTTGCCTGCGTCGGTTCGATCGACTCCCAGGCGAACATCGTCCAACCGGCTGCCGTTTGCAAGAAAACGGGCGTTGTTCCAAACACATGCACCTAATCAACAAGTAGTGCATCTGGACGGTAACCTTGCTACACCGCCTTGCCCTTCCCCCGCCAATCAGCCGGAAGTCGGTGTTGTTGCACCGCCTGCAAGGGTATATCACCTTCGTCCGGGTTCCTTGTTGCTTCAACGGTGGCGTCTAATTTTATCGTGCAGTAGCGTGCACATGTGGTGTTCACCAATGCAGCTAACGGGGTCGCAATGGGACGAAATGTGTAGCTGCACTTTGCGTGATTCCACGTGCAATACAAAGCGACGGGCAGGCAAGGCAGGAACGGCTCCATACCTAAATATACCTCATATTCGAGGTCTAGTTTAATGCCGTTCCATGATCGGGATGGGATGGACTGCGGCAAGGTTCGGGTGCGGTTTGGGATGGGACTTTGAATAACATAAAATCGTGCATTTGAAAGCGTATTTCAAGCCGGAGTTGATTTTTGCGCTGCTAAATTGGAAAAGTTGTGTGCTGCTACTGCTGCTCGCACAACATACAAGTGTTGCTTGATGGATTTATGGGGTGCAGTTCAGTTGCCTGTTGAACAATACTGCTTGTACAGTGCAGCAAGTGCAGCTAGCGAGTGAAACTAACGTTGTGGGATGTATGTTTGTGTATGTCGTTTACGAGGAAGTCACAAAACTGTGTGTTTTACAAAAGTTTCTGATCCTGGTTCGTGCTGCTGGCTGTTTGCCAACAGCAATTTCTAATTAGTGTTGCTGTCATAATTTAATTACATACAGCGCAACTATTGTAAATTTGTTTATTTGACTATTATAACGCGTAGATGGATGAATCATACGATACAACTATTGTAAACGTGTATATTCACAGTAGAGATCATGAAACTGTAGAACATTTGCTTGCAAACATGAATAACCACAACAATTCGCAGAAATAATGTTTAGACCTCTTCAACAACTGGTATAAAAATGAAGTAAACGACTTTTCAATGAGGATTTCATCCTTTGATTTGGCTATGTTTTTCATGAAGCGTTACCATAAGTTATCTAAAATAGGAACAAAATCATTACAGTTAAAAAAACTAGATCGAAAAGATATTGCTCAAATCGGAAACCCGAGCAATAGCCTAAAAAAGGGTTGGTACCCCCATTTGAACACCCGCCTTCCTACCCGTGGAATTCTTACGGAAGTGTTATCATTCTCATTAGGAATCGAATTTCCCGTAAAGAACATTACTCACCAAAAAGCTTGAAGAGAGAGCTTAGTAGTTATTACTGGAATTCTGGCTCGATCTATATGTAATTTCCGCGGTGTTCTTATTAGAAGCCTACGTGCCTTGCTAGCGTTTGATATGTTTTCTCTTATAATTGTCGTTAAATTAAACAAACTTCCAACTGGAATTTTGGGTTATGGGGTTTCTGGTTGAGCCGCAGTTTAAGGGTGAGTTCTACCTATCTCATTTTCCCATAAGGATGTATTCTGCCTATCTCCAAATCTAACAAGCATAGAACCACATCCTTCATGCAGTGATATTGCATTTAAATATTCAATGAATTGTTTATTTCTATCAAACCCATTAATCTTCATTGTGGACAGCTCTATTGTCCTGCGTGGAAAACAGCAACAAAAAAACCGCATTAAAAAAAAGAACTCGCACAAAACCGTGCTGTAAGTAAATCGTCACAATGAAATGTGCGTTTCCCCGTACCGTCAACGACAAGCGGGAGGGAGAGGTTGGGCGAGCTCTGTCGGATTGTGACGGGGGGAACACAAACATCTGTCATAAAACCTTGATGGTGACAGTTTTTCGGACGCCAATCGTCAAACCGCCACCGTGTTCATAACGATATTTTATCGATTGTGCGTTGCGTTGCGCTGGGTTGCGATTTGTTCGTTTCGGTGCGTCTCACTATCGCACTACCGGGCGATATTAATGTCCCTCAGTCCCTCGGCCAGTTTTTATATCGCTGCGCGCGTTTAAGCGTTTCCCAATGCACACGTGTAGCACGACTGGGAAGGCCAACGGCAGCGTGACTCGTGGGGGCAATGGTAAAGAATGAGGGGGGAGGAAGCAAAATTTTCACAGCATTTGGGGCTCGCGATCGCGCCCACCACCGGCGCCAAGGAGCGGTATGGGGAGAGTGCTAACGATGATGACGGGTTTTTTTTTTCGTAACGCTTACAGCTGGCACGATGAATTAAGGCTTGTAATGGAGGGTAGGGGTAGTTTTTCCTTCTAGCTCCTTTCCAACTTTCTTGAGCCGTTTTCTGTTGTTCCTTTTGCCTTCTTTTTTTTACGCCACAACGCTCACTTTACGAAACAAACAACAAAGCGCTATTGGGATTTTTCGGATAGTTACCAACAGTGTGCAACACACAGGCAGTGGATTGTTCGAGGTTTACTATTTAATGCCTCACTAATGGTTTTTTTTCTCTCTCTTGTTGTACCGCTTACAAATGGTGGTGGCCTTCTTTGAATTCCTTTTTTGCGTCATCCTTTCTTGGTAGGAAGGAACCTTCAAGGATAGCAAGCTAGCCTCACTGGAACCACGGTGCGGAAAAGATCCGCTTGCCTAGAAAGAGGACGGAAAACTACACAGTCAGCAAACAAAAAACAACAATCAGAATGGCCCCGCGCAAAAAGAGCCGCGCAAAAAATCTTTCCACTTCTTTGTTTGCTTGTGTTCTCTTTTGTTTTCTTGTGAAGGATGATTTTTGGGAATTTTTGTACGCTAGAAGTGGGCAAAACTTTAGGCAGAAGCACACGCAACAAAAAAAGGTCAAGAACAGTGAACCGGTGACATCATTCGTTGGCACACACGAATGGCTAAGCAATAAGATGCGGCTAAAATCCGTGCAGCCGTGTGTGATTGAAAGCGTTAACGAGGCCGAAGCTTCTGCCAAATTGGGCGCACGTTGGTTGTGCTATTGCAAGGGATTTGGAGTTTTCTGACTGCAAACACCGAACCGCCGGATGGCATTGAAGGTGTGCAACGAACAAACAAATAGAAATGACCGTGGGAGAAAAGAATAGAACCTGCCTTTTGAGTGTTTGTGGTTGGTTGCACTGTTTGCCGGATGACAAATCCTGCATCCTGCACTCATCACGGCATCCATTCGAGAGTCGCCATTCTGGCTTATAATTTCCCATTTACAAAGCACCCAAGTCGTTACACTCGCGGAATGCGGATGCAATTTTGTTGCTCATTTATCAGCACAGCACGATATCGTTGCGTGTACCATGTGGAGCTGTGTAGTCGTTATGGAGCAACAGAAGAAAAGCAATATTTATAACTGCTTAGTAGTCAGTTTTTGTTGCACCAGTTTGTGTGTGTATGCTAGGGCGTAGCTGCATCAGCGCTCTCATTTGCACATCAGCACAGTATGCTTTATCTTCATCATTTCCGTTCCGGCATCCTTGACGGCGGTGGAGTGGAGTGTGAATATTTCTCGGCGATTTGCAAGTATGATAGTACAATGATTTACCGCGCTATCACTTTCTTGAACTTGTTCTTGAGATGTGCTTTGGTAGGGGGTTTATGCGGTGCTACGAATATGAAACAAGATTTTGTTAACTTACAGACAATTCTGGGTTACGCTTTGGGGATTTGTTAAGGTTTTCATTATTGTTTAAGCACTTGAAGGAACCATTGCGTCACTTTTAAATGTAATAAAAACCTGTATAATAATGTATAAAAGCCATCTACATACTTTTTTTTACAAAAAACGATGAAATGTAACTGTGATTGCATACATTTAGGCGCTTCAAATCATTTTTGTTTCCTTCTACAAAACTTTAGGTGTAGAACACAGTAACGCTCATAGCAAGAACACGGGATTTTATCTCTTTAATTCAAGAACAAAGGAACAGTAATTAATTAGCTGTACATGATGTGTCCGACGAATCATAGCCCTGTCGTTGCCTGTCTGTGCCTGAATTATAAATCCTGTACACACGAGATATGCTTTAACCGGTGAGGACAAAGGACGTTCTACCGGATTGATGGTGGAAATCTTTTCCCAGCACATATTCTACCCCGCCCACGCCAGCTCGCATAGATTCCTTTCATCCATTTTAATGCACAATGAACGCGCTTAAGCCCTCTGTGCGAGAGGTAAGGGATTAATATCGAGCTGCCTCAAAAAGCCTTATCGCGTGCGCTCTAGCTACCGCCTCCGACAGCTGAGTGATTGAGAAGAGTGCGGCCTACGGCGTTCCATTCGGCGCTAATCCGACACCTATATCCGAAAACGTTACCGATAAAACGGGGCCAAAACGGGGAAGTGGAGCCGTCTGCCTGGTTCGGTTGCGATTATAAACTGTCGGGATGCTAATTACATTTCCTTCGCCCGGGTACAAAGACACAGAGAAAATTGCAATGTGTGTGTGCTTGTGGGTGTGTGCACTAAATTCCTTACTCAAGCACAAATGACACCCGGCAATGTTTTTCGCTGAATTGAATTAAACCACTATCACACTGCACCGGCAACACACAGCCCTGTTCCTTCACTTTGAAGTGTTCATAAATGACCCATTTTGCTCCCGCACTGTGCAACTGTGCTGGGTACGGAGAGGGGAGGGAGGGAAGACGCTGTGGAGGACAAGATGAGCCCTAGAACAGTTCAGCACTGCACTGCAATGTAGCCGTTGGCATAGATACGCTGTGCGGCGTTAGTAACACACCTGTCTTCTCCCACTTTTTGCAGGCATGGGCTATGAGTTTGAGGCAGGAGAAATCGGAGAGAGTGAAATTCAATTAAAAATTAATTTTAAAATCTCACCCGTTCCGCATCGTCATCTGTACGTTGACGGTAGCAGTGTGGTGTGCAGGGTCTTTGCACTGCCACTAAGGGTACACTACTGTTTGCCACTACTGGTAGTTGACCTGCCTGCGAGCGCTGTGATTGGTGATGGTGGTGTTGGTGGCGGCGGTGGTGAATGTGTTTGCCATGAAACTGTCACTATAAAACATCATCCAGCTTGGACGTGGAATGGACGTGCAGGGGTTTAGTGTCTTTTTTTGTTTCAATTTTGCTCTCTTTCACTGACATGTCACATTCCAATCAAGCGTATTTCGTATAAAAAAAAAGTTTTGGTATTTATAAATGTAAATAAAATGCTAATATGATAGAGAGTTGAAGAGGTAGAATATAGTTTTAGCTTTTAAAAATGCTTTAGGCTACAGTTTGTGATGAAAAAGCAGTAAACACTGCATGAGACGATATGCCTTATATCTTCTTATAGACCAGAAAATTCCAAATTATTACCTTTTTTTTATTTGTTTTTACTATTTCTTACATTCAAATTGATGTGTTTGCCACTTTTTTAATATCAAAAGCATTAAAACTCTACAATTTAAAATCCTGCCAGCTTGATTTCACTTTGATTCATCATTCCCGTTCACATCCCTCCTTCACGGTAACTACACAAAAGTACACAGTATATGTGTGCGTGTGTGTGTCCATCCTGACCCTCTTCACTAACAATTCCCCGAACGCCACTTGGCCTACTCAGCGAAGCATGTGTGCGTGTGTGTGTGTGTATCTCTGAGCACTATAGATGACTGACATATGCCTTTAGCGAGAAAAAAAGGGATGAGACGGGGGCACGGTAAAAGAAATAGATCAATCCATTCACCCGGCTAAAGCACCCACACACGGAGTACCCATTTCAAAGGCGGCCCTAGACGAACGTGAACCGAAAAGTCAGCAAAGCCCTATTTTACCCGCGCCCCCTCCGGGGGGAAGCAGCACCTCCAGGGTCACTTCACTGGAGGGCGTTTTCGTTTCGAAGCGATGTGTACAAGGCAGGAAGGGCGAGAATGGTTGGTCGCTCCATCGCGATTAGCTTCGGCAAAGGCAAGAAATTGTCACTCTTCCGTACGGTTGCACCCGTGTGCCCTCGTTGCGGGTTGCTGACAGATTCAGCTCCTCGTTTGATTTGCTCGGCGCGCCTAGCACGCCAAACGTTCACGGGCAGGCATGTTGCAAATGATGGCCAAAGCCTTGCCGGGATCCCTCGCTTCACGTCGTGGGCTATCTGCTATTTTTATTTCACTTTTCAAGGCTTAAATGTTCCCCCGTCTCGGTTCTAGCACCCCATCCTGCTGCCAATGTGCAAATGTGTTGTAAGATGTAAGGAAGCAAATGAGAAAAGATGTTGTCCGTAGCGAACGGTGTAAGCAATGGAACTGTTTCGCTCGCCAAGCTCAGCGTGCTGTTTGAGGCTCCATTTTGTGTTCTTGCTGACTCACTGGTGCGATTCTAATAGCCTCAAAGCTTTCGCTGTTCGCGATAACTTGCAAAATAAAACGGCCCAGCAGCAGTACGCTCATCAGGTTGTCGATTTGAATCCATCGGCTCGAGTGTGTTGATTGATGAAAGAAGGCAGCCGCTTGCGCTGTTGATGCCACTGCTGCTGCTGCTGCTGGTTGATGCCTTCTGCCCCATGATGAGCCCCATGATGATAAACATTATGGGGCTTCTTTGCTTTGTTGTTTGGGGCAGGTTTTCTGGAAACAAGCAACGTAACGAAACCTTCGGACGAAACCCCTCCACAGTGAGTTCCTGCTTTGATCCGATGCCAAACATTGGAACAGAGAGGGCCCACCCAATTCAGGGGCGTTTGGCACCTCATCGAGCAGCATTATCTGGCCACCTGGGGGCAGCAGCCCTTCATCAGGGTCGGGCGATGTGTTCGTGAAACGGTTGAATGACTGGACCGGTTAAAAGCGCTTTAAATAATTGCCTGTGGGTGGAACACTGCTAGCTACCCCCACGTGATCGGGTTGGATTTGGGTGTGCTGTGTGCTGACGGGGTTTATTTTTGCGCAACATTGAACCCGAATATCCTGGGCGAGTGTGTGTGTCTGTTTTTTTTGTCTCGGTGACATGCATAGTGACTTCATTGAGGAGCTATGTAACAGTTTGTTTTCTTTTTTTACGTGTGTTATTTTTACTATGGCAAGGTTCAAAGAAATTAAGAGAATTTAGTTCCGTAGGCGTACAATGAAACGAGAATAGTAAGGCCGTTGTTCGATGTTGACTTTCGCATTCATGTTAAAAATGTTATAAACGAGCACAGTTTTCAGTGAAGTTTGATGCTATTTTCAAATTATAACTGCCTCTATAACAGAGCGGAACTAAACATTATCATCACCATTCAAGGAAATGACTAAAAAATTGAAATTGAAATCCGTTTTAGCTCAAAAGCCTATATATATAGTCTGCAGATCCTGGTCACGGCACCGATGATGTCAATTGCATCTCCTATTCAAACGAACCCAAAGCGATGGAAACGCTTGGATTTCCTAGTCATCAATTCGATTCAAATAATCGATTACATTACTGACCACCACCAACATGATGTTGGGTAATGTTTTTTTGCCATCCCAATTCCGTTTGCAAGTGGTGCGAAAAAGAGCAGCTTCTCTGTTTGTGCTTTTCCAAGCAAAAATTAAATATTCCTGTTAGAGAGCCCCCTCAATTACGAACATAAACTGTCCGTGTTTGCCCCGTGTTTGCTCAAGCAAAACCACAAAGCATGCAACCCTTCCGTCACCCGGCCATTCCAACCCACCGAGTGCAGGGAGTGTTCCGTTTCAAGGCTGCGCTGCGAGCGCCATTGTAATGACGCTTTTAAACCACTTTCATGTCACCGCGCATCAGGAAGCGGCAGGTTGTGCTTGTCTATTTCCTTCTGCTCTCTCTCGCCCACCCGCTCGCCCCAGCCCAATGCTTCATTGTCCTTCAAAGCCCTCTAAGAATGTGGCACCGTACACTGTACGCTGGAGTGTGTGTGTGATCTATTTCTTTTGAAACAATACACCACACACTACCACCTGCACCAAAATGTAGAGCGCCGTTTCAAAGGAGGAGAGGTTAAAACAACAGCAGCAAACAAACAGCGAATGAACAAAAAGCACCAAATTTCCACTCCATTTTCCACACGTATGGGGTGCGGAAGGGAGCAGAGAGAGGGACAACTAACAGCGGGCAGCGATGCGTCAAGGTGGAGGTGGAGCAACAGAAAAACAAAACACATTAGTGATAGGAATTGGCTGGCACGCTTCAATGCACTTAACCTGCCCTAAGGACAATTGTTTAGCCAGCTAAATAAAGACTAACCCAGTGCAAATAGATTCAACAACCTCTGGGGCAACCTGCTTGGGTCGGGGTTGTATGTGGCGCTTGCAAAAGCACCAACCACGGGTTGACTCCTAACAGTCTCCAGGCCTGGGCCGGTTCACCAGGTCAAGGAAGCGCAGGGAAGCACCAGAAAGCAGCAGCACACTGCAAAATCCAAGAACAATACGAAAAGGCACCGACTTACTTACGGGTTGGGGGAAATGAATAAAACAACAAACGAAACTTCAACACCGGAAGCGAGAGTTTCTTCCTTAGCGCGGCCTTTCTCCACCGGCTGCCCTTTCCCTTCTGGGTTTGGTTGCGCGTTGCTGCACCAGCTGGACACCCGCGTGGGTTGTGGTGCTTTTGCCCTTTTTGTTTTCTGCCGGCAGGAGTGGTTGAGCCATTGTTTTTCTTTGTTTCCGTTTTTTTTTGCTTTGCTTTGCTTTTTGCGTTCACGGGAAAGGGGGAGTTGCGTTCGTTTGCATGCCCTCGGGGGAGGGACGTTGGCGCGCGAGCGCCCACTTGTTTGGGGTGAGTTACAGCTTGTCCCATGCCTTGCACGAACAAATGTATGTGCGCCGGCCAAGCGGTGAAGTAAAATAAAATCCCTTTGCCCTGTGGTAAAATAATAATGAAGGATATCCAGGCGAAAGGTGATGGTGTGTTGCAGGAGAATTTTTACTACAAAGAAAAAGGGGGCCAAAACCATCGTTGTCGTTCGAAACTTTCGGAACTCTCGGAACCAAACGTTTTATGGAAACCGGGTTTTCAGTTTACAGACGCTGGGGCTTGTTGATTAAAAATTCAAACCGAACGTTGCCAAACAAATCGCCCCACGTTTGTCTGCAACCATTCCTGGACCAGAATGTGATATCGGGATATGGTCAATAAACGGTGAAAGGTTGTTTTCCAATAACCGTGTGTTTCTCGTTTCACATCACTAGCCCGGGTCCGCACAAAATTGAATCGTGTCGAATGCAAAAAGGTTGACTGTTGCTGTTGTTTGATCCGCTGTCCGTACCGTCGAAAGGACAGTAGGAACTTCAGTGTCACTCGTGTGATGTCTTTGGAACCCATACGCTGTCACGGTTCCTATCGCTTTGCTATCATTCACGATCACGAATGGGTGTAACGAAAATTGATACAAATTGAATGGAAGACAGAGGACAGCTTTGAATACTCTTTGCTAGTGTGAGAAAGTGGATCAAGACAAGGCTTGTTTATCGGTTCGGGTGAATGAACATCGCTGGAGCTGAGGGATTGTGTGATCAGTTTTATTTGATGAAATCGTTCCTCCAGTGTGGCAGACCAATGGCAATGTGTCTTTTTTTCGTTTGAATTAATTTAATCCATATGGGAAACCCGTCCTAGCACGAATGGTCGAAACTTTTTACGACATAATTGAAATATTACCTTTGCAAAAATTGATTACGACAACAGCTGAATGTCTAAAGCATCTCTTTTAAGGAGATAGTTCAGATGATATTTCATTATTCAGCAAACCTAATTTAATGATTGGACGAAGCTTACAGGGTTTCCCACGATTTATTGGTTGGTTCCCATCAACTTTTGGTGGGTTCCCATATTTTTTTGGTGCGTTCACACGATTTTTGGCCATTTCCCAGAATTTTTTGGTCCAATTGTATTGATATCCAATCGGAAAATACCAATAAATTATGGGAACGAACCAAAAATCTATGAGATACGATCAAAACATCGTGGGAGCGCACCAAAAAATCATGGGAACTGACCAATAAATCGTGGGAAACTACGTGTAATCAAGTAGTCATTGGTTACAGCAACCGTGGTTACACTGAATATCGAATAAGAATAAGAACTAATCACAGATTGGATCCTGACCACTAACCTCTGACGTAAAGTCTTTCCCATATAAGAAAATCTTATAAGTTAACGCCCAACGTTCACTTCAATGTCTGGACATCGTTATTTAATTTATCAATAATTAAACTTTGTTATCCACACATTCTTCTTGGTCAATGTTCTTACTTTTTAATTAAGTCGATCACAAACTCCCGCTGAAACTGCCATGTTTCACTCCAAGGCATATCAAACTGGATTGAGATACAAAACAAGTTGAAAAAGACGTTCGATCAACGTGATCGTGTGTTCACTGGCACAACCTCAACGAGACACATGTACTACCTTCATCGTCAAACTTCGTCCCATCCGCATCGACAACCGAACCGAACCCGTTGGCACTTCCATCAAAACAAACCCATTAAAACTTTATTATCACCCGGTTGGCATAGCACGGGCTGGGACACGAAACGTGGTCCAGAACTGAAACCATGTGGCCGCTTCATCGCAAGCGCAAACCTTAAGCTTGACCAGGGGGCCTGGCGCTGGGCCGAAAAATCGTTGCGTCCCAAAGAAAAAAAACACACACACATGAAAGTAATGTGCACACATTTGTGGCCAACTACTAATAACCGCTGCTGCTGACCCTTGTTTGCTCACACCAAGTGCCATACAGCACGTGGCGGATGCCGCCCGTAACTGACATCATCACCGTCATCCGGGGGGGGGGGGGGGGAGAAAACCCATCATCAAAGTAATTAACCTCAAATATGATGCGCCCGGTTCACGTATCTCGGGTGCGACATCCTCCTCCTGGGGACGTTCCTTCGTGTGTGTGTGTCCAAGGGATGATTCAATATGAGTTACGTGGTGGCGTCTGTCGCGCAAAGGGTATATAAGTTGCTGCCAAAAGGGAGAAGGATAAAGTTTGGCGAAATTTTCGATACACGGACGAGGGAGGAAGCGTGCTGAAAGCGTAAACAGAGCTGTCACACGTGTAAACCCTTGTTTTGACAGATGGCGATGGTCACTAACACGCTTTTGACAGATGCGACAAGGTAGTGAGCGATGAAGATGTTTGATGTATTACTGTAGTATTGGCAGATGAGCAACTATTATGTTAGTGGTAGGACTTTGTACTAAAAATACTGAGTTTAAATGAGAATAATTGGAACAGCTGAAAGAAGCAAATTGATTGGAATGAATTGGATAAATGGTTCTACCATCTTGTTTCATTCGGATCTCAGAATAATTCATCATTCGTATAATTGCTAAACACTCCGCTGTATATCCCATGTCCCGTGACACATCGCCATATCGTTTCTTCCCATGGACCGGCCACATGAAACGTCCACAGATACACGTGAAGGTGGGTGTGGGTCTAAGGCTGTCTCTAACATGAATTCTAGCGCTTCAACACACCGTGCATCTAATGCCGGAAATGAGCGCCAGCCGGTGTCCGGTGCTGGCTGAGGTAGACAATCACTAAATTGCCACTAATACATGTACCCTTCGTGTCACCCACCCGATCCGCTTGATTGTGTCCGCCCACTGCTGTTTAGACAGCAAAATTCTCTTTAGCTAATTTTATTCATGTTCAAGAGTGTGTCATTAGTGGGGCCTCGGACGTTACGCTTTGGGCAATAAGACGCAAAGCGGAAGGGTCGGAAAATGCAAATTGATTGTGCAGCGATTGTGCAGTGCAGTGCCAGAAGTCAGGTGCTGTTTGCCCTTTGGTGGTTCCTTCGGTGGAGATAGTACGATTGATAAACCATTTCGCCAGCTTGTGGTTGTGCATTCAGATGCCCCAGGACCTCTTTAGTGTTTGGTATTTACATTTCCTTGTGACATTTTGCGTCTATTCCCCACCGTAATGCAATGTGCAGCCAAGTGAATAATCCTAGTGCAAAGACAACATCAAACCCACTACTACCACGACTATCTTAATCCCTTCCAGCAGTGCAGTAAAATTTAAATCAACC
This sequence comes from Anopheles coluzzii, assembly GCF_943734685.1. NCBI lineage: Eukaryota > Metazoa > Arthropoda > Insecta > Diptera > Culicidae > Anopheles > Anopheles coluzzii. The sequence continues at coordinate 119,607,306 of NC_064670.1, read as the reverse complement.
AACCAAAACAACGTCAAAAAGTGTCCCCTCGTGTGCGATTAAGATTTCCGCGTACCGTCCACGTAACGGCGTGTGTGTGTGTGGGTGTGTGTGTGTTCGCCAGTGTGTGCCATTCCCCCCCCCCCCCAAGTACTTACCCCCCTGTTTTGGATGTCGCACGTGAAGCAACGCTTCCGCTCGCGCGCCAACCTTCTCGGAAAGTGGGTGGAAAGACAAAACCTTAAGTGCTGCGCAAACATGTCGAAACAATAGACTCGGGTAACAGTGTGTACGAGCGTGTGTGTGTGTGTACGTTGATGAAGGTGTGCCACTATCCTGGCGGGCAAGCTGGGAAGAGCTGAGCTTCGCTAGCCTCGCTAGCCTTCCCGCTGCAAACCGGCGGCCCTGCAAAGTGTGACAACGCTTCAACCAAAGGCGCTCCACCTCCAAACCGACCGGGTCAAGTGTTTGCACTGTCACATTAACTCAAACCGTTGGCCATTTTGTGCGCTCTGTGCCAGTGGGTTGACTCTGGCCTGCAACTCGCAGTGTTCACAGGTGTGTGTGTGTGTGTGTGTGGCTGTGTCATCGTAAACGGTAATCCATCCACTCCGGTATGGCCGAAAAATGGCGCCAGGCGATTGGAAAAATTCGAAAGGGGTAAGAGTGAAGTGGAAAAACAACGGGAAAATGAGAGAAGCAGAGCGAGCGATTGTGGCCGTTAAATGCCTAATGGCGGTTTGAAGTAGAGGAGAAGATTGTTGCTTTTGAGGCACCAGGCGCGCTCTCAGGTGGAGTGTTATCTTAATTGGTGTTGATTTTATGCTTAGCTAAATGTCGATTGAATATGTGCGGAGTGGGGATTGAATTATTTATTTCGATTTGAACGTTTTGTTTGCGATAAGATTCCGAGAAACTAATTTAAAAATAAAAAAAAAAACAATTCAAATAATCATTCAAGCAATCTTGCCCAAGTGTCCTCCTCCTCTTTAATTCTTGTGGTATAATTCTAATTTTTCCATCTTCGTTGCCTAAACCTAGATTTCTGTGTTCCTTTTTTACATTTTCGAGTTGTCTGAAAGTAGTCTAATTAGTAACATATGTTCATTACATGAATATGAAATGATTTTCCTTTGCTATGAAACATAAACGGCTACACTGTGCTTCCCGAAAATATCTCTACAAGGCTTATAGCTGATTGTTGTGCTGCCTTTTCAGTGACATTTAATAATATATTCCATCGGCAACAGTCCGTTGGGTAGCGGAAACCCCTGCTACACAACAGTGGTAGTATTTGCTATCCACACACCTCATAAGCCAATCGACGTTTCAAAACCAAATAAACCCGCCTGCGGCTCCAACGAAAAGACGATCCGCTCCCGATGGTTCCCTGCACATACACACTCTTTCTCTCACGCTCTCTACAGCCCCTCCAGCAGACCAAAAAAAAGGTCACCCGGTGACGCAAGGCTTCGTTAAATTTAGCAAAAAGCAAGTGTGGTAGCATAAATTCAATAATAACCGCTACGTGACAAATCTTCCATTCTCTGCTGCTGCTGCTGCTGAATAAAAAATAACGGATAAAAGATTGCATTCCTGGCGTCCGCTTCCTGTGCCCTTCCTGTGCGCGATCACGTGCAAGACAGTCGGTGGGGCCCATTCATCCCATTGCTGTTTTCCTTTATTCATCCTGCTCCGAATTCTCCACCACCCGAGGGTACAGCCTCGACAGCTTCTTGATCCTGGGGGTTGGCTCTCAGCGTGCAGATGGGGAAAATCATTGATAAATATTCGAGGACAGCAGAGCCCCCGTGTAGGATGACTTTGGCTTCATGCCATTCTTCGCTGCTGCTACTGGGGGCTGTCTGTTGGTCCTCTCTTTCGCTCAGTCTCATTTGCATGTGCGTTGCTCTTCTGGCAGGTGTGCGGTAGATATATATACATATTTCCATATTTTGTTTGCTCGGGGATGCTCGGAAGCTTCGTTCATAAATTTTATATACCGGAACTGTAACGATCAAACCATAAACACAAATACACACACATATATATGTACACACCTTCCATGCCCCAGAAACGGGAACGGGGCTGCAGATGACAGAGCAGACAGAGATCGCATCCATTGATTAATTCAAGCCCTTTTGCTAGCCGGAAAATTATCCTACCGGTGGGCTGTTATTCTCCTATCCTATCTTCCACAAATAAAAAAACCCCCCAAAACATCCCTCCACAACGGAAGCATTTTGTCACTGTGTTCGTAATTTATTGTCAAGGCTTTACCGGCCGGCATAAGTATGAATACTTCATGCAGTCAAAGCAGAGCAGTAAAGCCCGGAAGACAAATGTGTGATAATAAACAAAAGTACATTTAGCTAAGCTCTCTAGCAATCAAAAAAAAAAAAACAGGGAGACTGTCGGGAGAAAATGGGAAAATTGAAAAGTTGCTCATTAGAAAATAATCAATCACTGTCAACGATCTTGCTCTCGTGCACCTGCCGGCATAGTAGTTGTATAGAATTAGTAAGGGGAAAAAACTGTTCTAATTTTTGTCATCCAGCATCTAAAAAACATAAAACTAATTTTCGTCATGCGTGCTGTTTTTCTTTCTTTCTACTTTCAGTTTGGCTATAAAAAATGCAGAAGACAATGGGCCTACGAAAAAAGACCAAGCTAGTTCCGATACCCTATTCGATGGTGAACAGTGAGTAGTTTCTCTTGCGCCCGTATGAATCTCGTGTCAATTACGTACTTTTGTTTCGTGTGGTTTAGTGTGTGTTTCAAGTGGTTGATTTCAAGTCATTATTTATATGTTTTTTTCCTTTTTTATATTATTATATATTTATATAAATATATTATATTTTTTATATTTTTTGTTCAAAGTTTTGTCATTTTGTTTAACTATGTTTTATTTATTTCTTCTTCTTTTATTGTATTGTTCTTTTGTTGTCTTATTGTTCTTCTATTTTTTTTGTTCACTCTTTATGTTATTCAATTTGATGTTGTTTTTAGGTTGAACTTTACTTTTTAATTAGCTTGTGCTTTATTAGCGTTCATCAAAAATTGTATCGTTTATTTAGATTACTTTTTGGCTTGCATTTTTGTTGAATTTGCCATTCGGTCTAGTATACTTTAGAGGATCATATATTTTGTTTGCCATTATTTGACGTTTTGAATTCATTTTCAAATATTTAAATACCTCAACTCGGCCATTTCAAGTTCCCATTTATTTGAACTTCCGTTGATGTATATTGTTTGCGCTATAAAAAAAAACTGAACTGAAAACTTTACGTCTCTATTTCTTGCTTGAAATTGTATCACTGTGTTTGCGATTTATTTTATTTTTTCTCTTTAACAATTATGTGTGTATAACATTTTTACAATGCTGTACACCTTTGATATTGGAAACTATTTTCTCCTACACATCGCTCACCATGCCCGTTGTTTATTCTATTATTATTTCTATCAATTCCATCACCTCCCATCAGCCCTTAGCCGCCTGCCCCCTGTGTGGTGCTGTCAATGTGTAGCTATTAATTAAAATTGAACAAATGAACAGCTTTGCACTCTCCCGCTTAAGCATACCTACCCAAACCGCTGAAAAGCGCTCATTTCCATACACGTTTTTCTTCATCTCTTTCTCTCTCTCTCTCTCTCTCTCTCTCTCTCTCTCCCTCCCTCACCCGCAACAAACACTTCGTTGCCAGACCAACGCTGGAGGAGATACGCAGCTGGGGCAAAAGCTTCGACAAACTAATGCGAAGCCCCAGCGGGCGAAAAGCGTTCCGGGAATTTCTGCGCTGCGAGTACAGCGAGGAAAATATACTCTTCTGGCTGGCCTGCGAAGAGCTGAAGAAGGAGACGAACCCGGAAGCGATAGAGGAGAAGGCTAGGTTTATTTATGAAGACTATATCTCGATTTTATCGCCGAAAGAGGTAAGCAAAACCATGCCGTGTTGGAAGGGGGAAGAAAGCACGATAATTACTTGACATTTCGCTTTAATTTTACCCCGTGTCTCCTTTTATCCACAGGTATCGTTAGATTCGCGTGTAAGGGAAATAGTTAATAGGAATATGGTGGAACCAACGCCGCACACTTTCGACGAAGCTCAACTACAAATTTATACACTTATGCATAGAGATTCGTATCCAAGGTAGGATTTATTAGATTATTTTTAAAGAGAAATTAAATTGCACCTGAAATAAACATCAATTAAAATGACCCAATTGCTTTTGCATTTCAGATTTATAAATTCTCCTCAATTTAAAACACTGGCCCAAATTCCAGACGGTGTGTCGGCGTCCGGTTCGACGGCCGAAAGTCCCAGCAATTAGAGCCACCGCGTGCGCGTGAGCCAGCTTAGTTTTGCGGTAATTAGTTTCCCCCCTGCGCAAACCATGTGTTCACGCAGCGATCGTTCGCGTACAGATGCAACGGGAAAGAAACGCACACAGCCTACTACTGCAAACGCCCAGCCCAACAAGGATGGATGGTTGATCCGCTGCAGAAGGAGTCTTGCCTGATCGTATAGCAAGCGCAATGGACACTGGGAGGCTTTTTTTTAATGTTTTTAGTTTAAAATGTTACGTTTTTTACTCGTTTTTTACACCATTTTGCTTCACCGTTTGGTGAAGGCGATGCAGCAAGAAAACCCCCCCAAGAAAATGATATTTATTTGCAAGAACGAAACGAATGCTTCGAACCGGCGCCTCATCCCGGTTAACCCGGTGGTGCCCCGTTACAGCCCGTTAGCTAGTAAGAAGCATTAGGTGGCGAAGCAAGCGGCCCGCCGCTAGGAGCAAAAGCAATCCGGAAAAGAAGGACTTGTCGCGACAAAGCAGATGAAGCAGAGCACAACCAACGAGGAAGAGAGGTGGAGTGGAGCACGGTTTTTTTACGTAAATATCTAAACAATCGTATTATTGCGCACAAAAACACACACACGCTGAGACACACGCTCGCACAAGTCTACTTATAAATTCATACATACCGTTGCGCTCCAGCGCTTGTGTGTGTGCGTGTGTGTGAGTGGGAAGGTGTGTTAGTGTGGGTGGTTGAGTGTGTAGGAGAGGAACAATCTGTAATGAAGTGTAACAAACAATCAAGGGTGCGACGAGGAGGCAGGCACACATTTCAGGTGAACAGTAAAAAACCAAAAAGCACTCATACACCCACAAACCATATTTTAACGTCCCCTTGAGACCACTAGGCTACTATAATTGTTCGTTAACTAAAGAAATACAATTTAATATAGAGAGCAAACTAGAGACAGTGACAGAGAGGGGGGAGAGAGAGAGGGGGGAGAGATTGCAGAAGAGGGAAAAGTTTGACAATGATTAGTAAGAGAAGACGAAAATAGCACAAATTTAACACACCAACCTGGTTCACCTGAAGCCCCCCCACCCCCAGTAGCTATCTCAATCGTGTACCAATGATAAAGAGTTTAGTATTTATTTTTCCTACCTACCTGTTTGCTTGTGTTTTCTAGAGATTGTGAAGGTGGAAAGATGAAAGTGAAACATAAACACAAGAAGGATATAGAAAACGTGTTTATAGATACAGAACGAATCACACACACACACACATACACATTTGTACACAAAAACGCCTAATCACAACGATGCAAGATGTTAGAATTTTGTTTTTATTTTAAACTCTAGCCCTAATAGTGCGTTAGTACATTCGTTGTTATTTTTTTGTTTAGTTTTTCTTTGCGCTAGTCACACGAATTTAAGCTCTTGTTAAGAGAGAGAGAGAGAGAGAGAGAGAGAGAGAGAGAGAGAGAGAGTTAAGGAACGAGGGAAACAGAAAGTTTATTTATTCCTGTTTGCTTGTTGACCCGTGCTCGACTCGAGTCAAACTGTGCCGATAGTTTATTCTGGTCGTTAAAGCTGTTTATTGTATTCTATTTAGTAAGATGTACAGTAGCTCCAACAACATCCCCACACACGCACCCATGCAGCTTTAGTTACCTGCCAATCAATGGTAGATTATGTGGGGTTTTTAGTAGTTACTTCACAAATATTTCAAGTGTGAAAAGGCATCTTGATTTGATAGTAATTATAAATCTCTATGTCCGAGGGCCTAGCACAGTGAATCCGTTTTGCGAATGCTTTATTGTTGTGACCACACACGTACACACCCACACACACATAGCAAAACACATACACAAAACATGCGTGAGAACGAGGGAAAAGGGAAAGCAAGAGTATAGTAGATGTAAAACGAACCAAACAAGCGAGCTAATTCACAACTTTAGGCAAAATGTTTAGTCAGACGCTCTGAAAAGAAAAATCCTTTGGAAAATTAGAGAGCAAAAAAGAGAAGATACTGTTATCGTGCAAGATGCTGCGGAAGTAATAGAAAGAATGCAAAGAGCAACACAATGAACCTGATCGTTTCTTCTCCACCACCAATCAGTCATTCAGTAGTAGTGAGCTGTTGTAGTTGTAAGGGCGGTGTGGTGCAAACAAAACAAAGCGTGGTGAGAAACGCGAAACATGCCCCTTGTCCTAGGGGCAGTTCGTTAGTTCAACAGTTTGTAGTCTGTATTTATAAGATTTCTATTTTTTCTATCGACAACAAGCGGAAGATGAGGTCTAGCGGCGCGAAGTAGTTGGCAATTATCATTACCAAGAATAATAAAACAAAAAAACAACAACAACAAAATACAACCAAAACCCAATCATAAGCAAATGCAAACGGAACAACGGCGGGAAGAGTGGCAAAGCATGGAAGAGGTAGCAACAAAAAGAATAACAACAAACAACAACATTATAACATAAGCACACGGAGCAAAACAATACAAAGAAAAGGAAAATAAAACCAGCGGACGGAAGAACGAAACGTGCAAACGTGCAAAAACAACCATAAACCACTAAACGAATGATACAGATGACGGAAGAGCAATAGTGAACAAGAAACCCCACGAAAAAGCATAAATACATTCACCCCAAAACAAAACAAAAAAACGTTTACAACATGTTTTTTTCATTTTCAAATAGGCGTAAATCGTAATCGGGTGGAAAAGAAATCAAACTATCACAATACAGCAACACAATAGAACAAAGAAATTAAATGAAAGAGAATGAAAGAAAAAGTATAATGTAGCGAATGTGTTTAAATAAAAAAAAACAGAGCCTATACAAATAAAATGATACATTAACGAAACGTGTAACAGTGGGGGTAATGGAACATGCAATAACACAAATATGATAATTAACCAAACAGTCCAAACATGTATACAAACATGTATAGCACAACGCACCACACAATAAATGGGGTAGGTATTCGAAATTTACCTGCATTTAAGGAGTATGTAAGAGCAGCAGCAGCAGCAGCAGTCAGTAACGAAACGCAATCGTTATCTGTGTGTGTGTTTGTGTGATTGTGCGGCGCAGCGAGAAAATGATAGTAAAACAACACGTTAGTAGAGATTATTAATATTAATGTGAGAGCAAAACCTATCAATAACAAACACCCTACAGTAACTTACAACAGCAAACCACACATTCAACACACTCCCCCAGTCATCCCAGGCCAATGGCACACAATGTTTAGGAACACTTTTTGAGGGTTCGAGCTGTTGATAACGAGCAGAACAGAAGTTAAGGAAATGGAAACAGTTTATGTGTAATACTTTGAAATTAAGTTTTGGAAATTGTTTACAGTTGAGTTTGCTAGTTGAAGAAGTAAGAGCAATTTTTGTGTTTAATTTTGAAAATAGGCAGCAAATAAACAAATGAACAATGAAGAACAGCATAGAACTATGAAAAGAAAATATTAAATTACATAAGCAGAAACAATAATAAACAAAAACAAACAAGAACACAAACAACAGCAAACGATAACTGAAGAAGCGCAAAAAGAGAAGAGAAAAATAAGAAATGAATCCAATTGTGAAAATGGGACTTTTTTACAACAACAACCATAGCAATGAAGTGGAAGAGTGGAGATGAATAACGTTAAAGAGCTTTTTGTTATAGTAACAAAAGCAACAACAACAACACAGTGTACTAAAACACACAAAATAGAACAGAGAAAAGGAACACTGTGTAATAAGGTAACAACCATGACCAAATGGGAGAAATGCAAAAAGGAGAAACAAAAATCACGCACACGTGCAAAGGAACAGATGAGCATTACTGTTTCTTTTTATACATCTTCTTTATTTATTTATTTTACTTATCTTCAGATAGGTTCGTGGATATGTTCATCCTTCCTACATATGTTTGTATGTATGTTTGTATGTGATAGACAAAGCGAGAGAGAGAGATAGAGAGAGTATGTTTTAAGTAATTTGAGTTTGAATATACTACCTCTAGCCCAACGCCCAACTCCCCCTCCTCCTCCTCCCCATATCCCTCGAAAAAGCTGGAGCAAACGAAGGTGTATATTTGTGATACGTTAAGTGCTGTTTCGTTTCGAGTTAGAGTTTGTGTTGTGTCTTCAACGAATTCCCGTTCGAAATAGTTTCCAACACGACTACTTCTCGTTCTACTATATTTCTTTTACCGCATAAAAAGGGGGGAGAAAGCGTGTTAGCATGCAATAAAACAGTGTTAAACCTATAGGTAATCGCGTCGGCCCGCGGGTATAGCGTTTTGTAAAAATATTTAAATCAAAGGAAGAAAAAAATGCAACAAAATAAAACACACAGATAAGGGAAACAGTAGCTGACAGCTGACATAGGGATGAGGAATAAACCAGTGGAGCAGTATTTACTGCTTTCCACTAAGTAAGCTAAAACACAGCTAAAATGCAACAAAGCAAAAAAACAGCACCAAGAGACAGAATCTGTAGAGAACAGAGCTTTTTGTTTAACCTTTTTTTGTGTGTGTTTGTTTTTGTGTAACACATACACTGATTGTTAGGGGTTTTGTTTTGATGGAGTAGCCAAGTGAAGCTGTTTCATTCTGTTCGGGTTAGTGTTTACCTTCGTTACAACGAGTTTGTTATTCAACACCGGTAAACGCCGTTTCGTAGTGATGGTGCGTTTTAGCGACGCACGAATGGTGGCCCTTGTTTAGTGTTGTTTCCTCATGTGTGCATGCAGCACGAGAAAGTGGAAGGAGAACTTCCCTCAAAACAATATATAAAAAAGTACTAGTAGCTGTAGTAGTAGTAGTGTACGTTATCTCGTAAGGTGAACTAGTCAAGATGCTCAGCTACAGCATACAGAAACTGCTGCAATGATGAGTAGTGCAATGGAAGTGTACACGGTTTACGCCCTGCGCACGTTAGCCGTATGAGCAGCAATGCAACTCTGATCAACGATTGCGCATTGTTTTGAACCACTTCTTGAACCTCCTCTGGATACGATCCACCACACCACTAGCAGCCTACTACGATGGCTCTTTCGCCCGGTTCTCAGCAATCACGGTGTCAGTGTATGTAGTAGCAGTGTTTGTTTACGAATAGCACGTTGGCCCTCTTGAGCACGTGTCTGTGCAGCGTATCTGTTTAATCCCCTTCCCATATTTCCCCGCCCCCAAAATCTCAGCCACTCACGCCACACACTTGGGTGATTGTATTTTTGATGCAAGTACAACGAACTTTTCCAAATTTCAAACTCCAAACTCTCTCCACCTTCACGATGGGGTGTCCACCACCAGGACATAGCAGTCATTTCTAGTGCAAGCAAAACCCCTTATTCTCATTCTGCCTAAACAAAGTGAAGGAAAAGAAGAGTAAAACGCAACGATACTGTTTCAACAATTTTTGCACTTGATTCGATATCTGCTTTCCTGCGCTTTCTTCTGCTAGAATCGTTCCTTTTGCGGAACGAAATGAGGAAATGTTGTTTTTTTCTTCTATTATTTTCTGTAATTTATACAGTAGCTGTAACAGATAAGAGAGAAACAAAAAAAGCACACTCACACACACAAACACATTTAAATTAAAAGAAACACACATAAATTTGCAAGTGAGTTAAATGTATAGGGGATGTAATGAAATGCAAACGCGAAAATTGTAGAGATGATAATGAAACGAATATGTTAAAAAAGGAAGAAAAAAGAAACAAAACAAATTCAAATCAATGACAAACGGAAAACAAACAGCATTCTATGCATACTGCAAGCATGGTGAAGATAGTTTATCATAGGAATTCTTCAAAAAAAAATGGTACACCTAAAATACTACACTATTTTAAAGTAACAACAGACAAATCGAAACACACCGGGTGTTCGTGCAACTGGTACGATTACCCAAATACAACAGTAAACGTACACATACACACAAGCACGGCAACACACATACACACCAACACACACCACATGGTCAGACAAAACAACACACATACACCTATAGGTCCCATTTAGCATCTGATAAATAAAAATGTAGCTTATACAAAACACAAAAGTGAGCCAGTCTGGTGCATGAGCGTTATGGTGAACGAGGCGTCAAGAATGTAAGTGTAACACGTTAGAAAACAAACGAACAATTTTTAGAGCAAAAAGAAAAAAAATGAAACATTAAAGGGACAAAAGGGTGACACAAGTAAGAGGAGAAAAAAAATAAACAAAATCGTAAGTTAATCTAGTTAAAACTGGAACCAATCAGCGTAGTGCAGCAAACGGAAACGAAACGAAACAAAATGCAGAACTCCCTTATAATGTAACAGTAAATTGTAGCCTAAAAGCAAACAGCAAACCAGAAGTATGCACCGGATGCAGCAACAGCAACACAATTGGGGCTGTTTGAGATGGAATGATGAACGGGAACCGGAAATGTATGCACAAAACCAAAACCCCTGAAGCCCCACCCCATTGGCAAACTATAAACTTAACGAAAGGAAAAAACACAAACGTGCAACTGCAACTCTGTTTACACTATTCTATCTCACCCACATTCCTGGCGTAAGATCGCGGGAAAGAAATGCAGAAGTAATACTTGCGTATTTCACGTTCAACTACAAATCACTAGCAATGCAACAACAAAACAGCAAAGAGAGAAAAACAAACATACATAATATACATTTAACTATAGAGCAAAACCACACCACTAAAGAATCTTACGAACATGAATTCTACTATACAAAAAAAGAACAAATATTCACAGAAAGAGAATGAGAGCGAAATGTAAACCCCAAAAGCATTATAAGCTTGGCAAAAGGTGCAGAACAAAAACAAAACTCACATAAAAAAACATCTTCTTCTAACAAACAAAGAAACCCAATCGTACCATACTATCACACCTTTACAACATATAACTCCATTTAAATGATAAACAAAGAAACAAGAAGAAAATCAAACGATAACAGACGCGTGAAGCTGCATATAATTTATCGCTAGCAAAACTACAAAAGAAAGAAAAAACAAAACAAACAAACGGTATCGTAAAAAGGTGGTGTGTCGCATATTAAACGATCAGCAGGCAGATAAACAAAACGTAGAAGAAGCCTGCAAGCAAGCGAACCCACACAGCAGGCAGTGGAAACCCAAAAAGAGAAAAAATGAAGTAATTAACAGAAGTAAGAAAGAAGATTCCGAAGCAAGAAAAATACGCAGGAGTGCAGGTGGATAGAAAAACGAAGAAGAAATTAAGAAAAAATAAAAAAATATGCGAAAAATTCAGCAACTTGTTTTATGATTTTATTTGCCTTTAAACAGATTATTCCAATTGATGTCAGAATTTTATGTATTGTTTTTTTTTTTTTTAATTTGGTTTCTTTCTGCCAGTGCCGCAGTTTGAATCAGTCACATGTTCGTGGCAACGGACGTGCAATAGCTCCATGTGTCAAATTCAAATTTTGACAGCACAGAATGGCGTGTGTAAATTGTGCTTAACAAAGCGCGCGCGCATACACCGGCCTGTTGTTTTGTCAACATATTTGTAGAAATTGGATCACGCAAGTTTGTCGTACTCGTCTCGCGTTTTTTTTACTACGCTTTTCTATTTTTATAGTGCAGTATTTTAGTGTTTGATGTGTTTACTACTTCCACAAAATGTCTGGAGAGCTGGAAACGCCCATGCTACCGGCAACGAATGCTGAATCGAGCAAAATAAATGCCATCGACAAGGAGACGGTCCATCGCATCTGTTCCGGGCAGGTATGGGGGCACGAGTTTCATTCATTTCAGTTCAAACGCTGCTGAGGTACGGAAGCTAATGTTCCTGTTTACTCTCAGGTTGTGCTTAATCTGGCCATAGCTGTGAAGGAATTGGTGGAAAATTCGCTCGACGCCGGTGCAACGCTGATCGAGGTAAAGCTTCGCGGATGTGGTGCCGAGCTGGTCGAAGTGTCCGACAATGGAAGCGGTGTTGAGGAGAAGAATTTTGAAGGACTAAGTAAGCTTCCCGTTCTCTTGCTCGATTGAGTAATGGCTTCTAATGCACCACCTTTCCTTCCCATTTTTCTTTCCAAAGCGGCCAAATACCATACCTCCAAGCTGAAGGAATTCACCGATCTGGAATCGATCGAAACGTTCGGCTTTCGGGGGGAAGCGCTCAGCTCGCTGTGTGCGCTGTCCGATATGATTATCACCACGCGCCACAGCACGGCCCCGCACGCCACCAAGCTAACGCTCAATCACGAGGGACGCATCCAAACGCGAGCACCCTGTGCCCACCCCGTCGGCACAACGGTCAGCCTGACGAACCTGTTCGCGACACTGCCGGTGCGGAAGAAAGAGTTCCAGCGCAACATTAAGCGCGAGTTTCAGCGCATGTGCCAGATACTGCAGGCGTACTGTCTGGTGTCGGTTGGTGTGCGCATCATCTGCACGAATCACACCGCCAAAGGGGGCAAGTCGGTGATCATGAGCACGCAGGGCTCGTCCCGCGTGCTCGACAACGTGACGGCCCTGTTCGGCACGAAGCAGACGGCGGAACTGATGCAGCTCGTACCGTGCATCGGCGGCAACGGAAAGATACAGGATCTGGAAGCGAGCGACTTTGACGATAGTATGGCACTGACGCAGGAGGAGGTGGACAACTTTAACCTGTCCCGGTACAAGATCGAGGGGTACATCTCGAGCTGCGCGCACGGGTCGGGCAGAAGCACCAAGGATCGCCAGTTTTACTTCATCAATTCGAGACCCTGCGAGCCGAAGCAGATTAGCAAGCTTATTAACGATGCCTACCACCGGTACAACGTGCATCAGCAACCGTTTGTGTTTCTGAATCTCATGCTGGACCGTTCGGAGGTGGATGTGAACTTAACGCCGGACAAGCGGCAGGTGCTGGTAAACAACGAGAAGATCCTTATGCTGGCGATAAGGAAATCGATCAAGAAAACGTTCCAAACAGTGCCGTCTTCCTTTACGATGCAGAACCAGAATTTAAGCGATACAAGCCGGCTGCTTAACATTTCGCTACCCTCCGACAAGGACGACGAGGAAGAGAATGGTGAGGAGCGGGAAGATTTTCTCAACTCGAGCTCAAGCGATAAATGTACGGCCGGGGATTTGCTGTTTACGTTTCAACCGCCAAAAATGGCTAGTGGCTTTGGCGGTGGAACCGGCGGAGGACAAAAGCGGAAGAGAAGCTCCAATTGCAGTGGCGGAATGCAGAAGATGATTGATTTCCTGAACACAACGAAAGCTTCGCAGAAAAGCTGTAACGATAGCATGACAGATGAGGAAGAGGCGACGATGCGCTCGTCAAAGCAGGCGAAGAATGAAGAAAATCCGTATGATTTGACCATTCTGAAAGAGCCGAGCAGTGAGGAAAGAGCCGAACACGTTGTAAAGGAATCGATTAAAGTGATAAGGTGTACAAACGGCAAAGAACAAGACCCACTATCCCAAGAAGAGCGACAGCGGGACGAACTTTCGATGAAGGCTAATGCTGGGACATCCTCTCAAGAATCCGTCACTGAGCTCGTTTCCTTTCTGAGCTGTAAAACCGAAGCATCGGACTCCTCTTCTCCGTCGCTCTCACAAACCAGTGCATCGCGCGCAATCGATGATGGGATGGAAATTATACCAGAATCTAGCAGTGAAACGTTGCTTTCCCTTGCCGAATTCGCCGCCCCAATCAAACGGGAACCAAGCGACAAAAGCATTGCATCCTCCATCTCCACCAGCCAATCGATCCTGCTCGACGACGAGCTGTCCGACGAGGAGCGGCAAGCGAACGATATGCGGCACCGCAATCAGCAGCAGCTGTCCGTAAGCTGGGATTCGCTCGAGCAGCTCATCAAGCGCGAACAAACGTTACAATCCGCCCGCACCGCGGATCAAAACTCGTTGACACGGTTGCGATTCAAGAGCAAGATCAACCCGACCAGCAATAAGGCGGCCGAAAGTGAGCTGCAGACGGAAATAACAAAGGACGATTTCGCCAAGATGGAGATCGTGGGGCAGTTTAATCTCGGGTTCATCATCGTCCGGCTCGGCGACGATCTGTTCATCGTCGATCAGCACGCAACGGACGAGAAGTACAACTTTGAGGATCTGCAGCGAACGACGGTGCTGCAGAACCAGCGGCTGGTCGTGCCGCAGCCGCTCGAGCTGACCGCCGTCAACGAGATGGTGCTGATCGACAATTTGGACGTGTTCGAAATGAACGGATTCAAGTTCGAGGTGGACGGTGCGGCCCCGACGACGAAGAAGGTGCGGCTGATGGCGAAACCGTACAGCCGGAACTGGGAGTTTGGCAAGGAGGACATCGACGAGCTGATCTTTATGATGCAGGACGCCCCGAGCACGGTCTGCCGGCCGTCCCGTGTGCGGGCCATGTTTGCTTCCCGGGCCTGCCGCAAGTCGGTCATGATCGGGCGAGCACTGTCCTTGCGGGAGATGGAGCGGCTGATACGCCACATGGGAGAAATCGATCAACCGTGGGTAGGTGGATTGGGTTCGGTGACTGTGGTCCTTTTATAAAAAGATTAATTGTTTTGTCTTACAGAACTGTCCACATGGCCGTCCAACGATGCGACACCTGGTGAACTTAGCAATGATCCGCCAAATCGATCCAATCCCCACAAGCAATCCAATCAAGGATGAATTTACGGATGATAACAAGTGAATAGAACCCCGACCATTTAGTTTTACAAGCAGCACTCACCGTCGTTGTGCTCCTGTGAATGTATTCCTATTGCCATTAAACGCTTATCGTACGGAAAACGTTGAACCCGCTGTGTGCCGTGGACAGTATCACACCCTTCAGCTGCGGATGCCAGTGCAGCTCCTTGATCTCGCTCTGTCCCTGGTGGATGAACAGCAGCTGGGGTGGAAGATCCTTCAAGTTCGGATCGTCATTCGCATCGTCCCCATCGTCCTTCTCCACGGACAGATCCCACAGGGCAATCTGATCGTCGTCACCACCGGACGCCAGGATGGTCGATTCCTTCGGATGCCACTCGACGGTCGTTATGTGGTCGGTGTGGTGCTTAAACGTTGCCACCGGTGTTTTCGACTGGAACTGACGCAGATCCCATATCTGCAGCACACCGTCATCGCCACCTTGTAAAGCGAGAGGAAAGAAATGGAAGAAACCGTTAAACCAAAACCGCCTAAATCTCAACCCCAAAACACACAACCACATACCACTAGCGATGAGCGGTTCGTTGCGATTCCAGCTAATTACATTCACATCGCTTTCGTGCGCATTCTCCGCCGTCAGCATGCAGGCTTTGGCGGGCGCCGCCCGACAGTCCCAAATGCGGATCGATTTGTCCACCGAGCAGGAGGCGAGCACATTCGCTTCGTTCGGGCTCCACTGTATATCTTCGACCGAGTCCGTGTGTCCCACGAGCGGCCGCTGGTCCACATTCCACGCGCCCTTGTCGTTCGGGCGCCAGATGTGAATATCACGCCGACAGTCGCCCGTCGCCAGCATGCCACGCGTCGTCGGACACCAGTCGATCGCGAAGCCTTCCTTCTGGTGCCCGGAAAAGGTGAAATCTGGCTTCACCCCGTCACCGGTCTTGTTCTGCTGGTACGTCTTGCGCGCCCTGCTATCGTCGATGGCCGCCAGCTGTTCGTTGATGTTGTAAATGTGCACCTTGCCCATCTCGCTCCACGAGGCCACGTACTGCGAGCTCCCGAACGTGGACACACGCAACCGGTTTACGCACCCGGGGTGCTTGATCATCACGCTCGTCAGGATGGGCGTTTGGTCCTCGTTCACGTCCTCGCTATCGCTCACCTCCTCGTCATCGTCCGACTCACCGTCGGCCGACTGTTTCGAGGTGCGCGTCAGATTGGCCATCTTCATTACGATCACGCTGTTCACGTGCGTACGGGCCGCTTGCGTACCGGCGACGACATACGCCGTCAGGGGGAACGTTTCCCGATCATCGCCGAGCGGATCGCTTACAATGTCGAAGCTGAGGCAGGGTGCTCCGGTATGTGCCTGGTGCAGCATAATGTACGCGGATTCGTCGCACACCAGCTCCTCATCGTTGGACAGTTTACCGCCGGGTAGGTAAACCTTTGCCTTGCCATCCTCCTTCTCCTCCTCCAGATCCTCATCGTCGTCCCCGTCGCTTGCATTTTCCAGATCAGCGTCCTCGATGTTTTGATCCTCGGCCACCTCCATCTGTTCGTCGGCTTCCGACATGGTGAGTAGACTTGCTTTTTTGCTTACTATTCGTAAAATCGATACACTTGCAATTCAAAACCCTAAAGAGAACGCTGTGGACTGCCCCGGCAACGTAAACAACAACCATGTGCTTGCGTTGACAGGTTGGGTTATTTGACAGCCGGGACAGTGCAGGGTTAGAGATTCCATTTTTGCACCATAGCGTACAGTGTGTGCTAGAATTTTGCATACAGCAGGCCAGTTGCAGGAATGAAATATTTGGTGTTTATTTTTCGATTTTTGTATTTGTCTATTTGTTTTTTACTTGATTTTAAAAAATAGTGTATGGTTTTATGTGAATGGTCATGCCATGAAAATGAAATCAGTCAATCGATGGTGATGTTTGAATATGAATTCTTCTATGGCTAAACCATTGTCGGAAGTGATACTGAGTCCTCCTTACCGGTTCTGGGACTGGTCCTAAGTCCATAGTGCAACGGGAATTGAACCTACACCCATATCGGTCGTGAAACAAAACCATAACCCGCATTGGTCCAGAAACTGATCCCGATCCCAAATCGGTCCTAGAACTAATACCGAACCCATATCATTGATGGAACTAGTCCTTTCCCAAACCTTCCATAGAACTGATCATGAACCCATACCGTTCCTTTATTAGATCTTATATCTATATCAATCCTGGAACTGACCCCCAACCCAAATCGGTTCAAGAGCTGATATCGAACTCTGAATTCTGGAACCTGTCGTGTCCCAAAACTGATCTTGAACCTATACCGTGCCTAGAATAGGTCTCCCTTAAGGGTCCTGAAACTGGTCCCCAACTCATACCTGTTTTAGAATTGATCCTGTCTCGAACCTGCACTAAAACTGTACCTGAATCCATACTGTTCCTGTAATAGATCTGACATTCATACCAGTCCTGAAAATGACACCGAATCTATAAGGGTCCTGGAATTGGTCCCCAACTCATACCAGTTTTAGAATTGGTCCTGTTTCAAACCTACCCTAAAACTAAACCTGAATCCATACCGGTCCTGGAACATACATCGAACCTACAAGGGCCCTCGACTAGTTCTAAACTCATATCAGTTTTAGAACTGTTTTTGGACCTATAACTGTCGTGGAACAGATTTAAATCCTATTCTCAGGCTCAGGTACCGAATCATTTACTGAATCCATATAAGTACTGGAACTGATACCGTATCCAAACCATTACTGGATCTGATCCCGGACCCATCTCGCTCATGAAACTGCTCCCTTTTATTGTTATGAATGTATCGCTGATAGAACGAATTACTAACCTGTCCCGGTCCCGATTAATGTATTCAAATGAAAGGAAAATATGAACGTGTTTCGGGTACCGCATTTGGCACTCAATGTGCAATTTATTTCGCAAAAGTGTCTGTATGTTTATAATTTTTGGTGTAATACGATCCATTTTAATACTTTGGTATGTAACAGCACGATTAGTCCGAATTTGCTTTAAAGTTGTCGATTTTATAAATACTATAAGTACAGTTGGGGTGCGTCCCCATAACCCGTCCCCGTGTCAATCACTGCCAATCGAAGCCATATGCTGCCGGTGCTGGTACGCTCCGGACATTCCAACGCTTCCCCCAACGTGGCAACCGCTCCCACCGGCCGTTTGATACTGCTGGTGCCCATGGTGATGTAGCTGGTGGTGATGCTCCTGCTGCCCAACCGAATGCTGCTGCTGCTGCTGTCGATGGGTATGGTGAGGCTCCTGCTGGGGTTGATGGTGAAGGGTGGCCGAATTTCCCACCATCCCCATCGCTTCTCCCCCAAACCCCCCGTAATCGGTAACCCCAACAACGCCATCCCCCAGACCGGGAACGGTAGAACCGATGCGATTTTCCGAGAATCCACCCAACGAAGCGGCAACGCTCAGCGGCGACGGTGCGATGGTTTGAGATTTGATACCCTCCGACACAGCGACACCACCGGAGGTGACATCTTTGGGATGATGGTAGTCGACCCACTTGCCCGGCTGCCGATCAGCCGCCATGGTGGCACATGTGGATTGACCGACATTCGGTGGCGTAGCTGTGAACGCGGCAGCCGTCGTTGACTGCGTTCCGTGCTTGCTCGATTTGCTTGTCTCGTGTGGCTGAACTTGCTGGAAGATGAAAGGCCATGCCTGTTGTGAGGGGGAGGAAAGGGACGAATGAAATGGTAGCATTAGATGAGGAAATATACTGTGGGAAATGTGAAGCGAAAAGCGACTGAGGACATCCCGCTTTTGAAGAGGGGGGCGACTGATCGTCATATGCGCTAGGATCTGCGCTAGGTAATGCGATATTTTCTTCAAGTGCATACTCTCGGCAAGATGACCGCGAAAGCAACAAAATATCTTACCACCATAAACAGCGGATGTTGATGCCCAATACCCAAACACCGGAAACAAATGTGCAGATGAGAATTTTTAAATAACAAAACCTTTATCGATCGGCTGCGGTATGTTTGTTGCATCAGGATCTTCAACCTCTGAAACCAATTACAAATGAAGATTCCCTACTTTGTGTAAACGTTGGTGTCTTTTTTGTGGTACTTCAAAGCACCATAAACCATAAACTCTACAGAAGGAAGGAATTGCATTCACGTTCCTTTGATTTATTCTAACAAATCTTCGTGGGTGATGAGTTGAGTTTTTGTGTGTTAACAATTATTCCACATCCTTAACATAAACGATCGCATAAACAATCATCATGCTTCCCATCAATGCCCATTGTCCGCAAGGGAAAATGCCACACGCCAACCATCCAGGCTGTATCGTCACCAGAGAGGGCCCTCGCCCAAGTACACGCATGTTTACACGCTTCGGGCGCACAAAGTGTTTGTTTGGATATCGCTTTTCAGCGATCCCGTAAACAAGCGTCCCGTTTGTTAAACAATTAATCGCCTGTGCGGTCCGTACAGGGTACAACCCCATGGTGGCACAAGGGTTGGAAAAGGATTGGTGGTTGATGTGTTTTATCGTGAAAATGGAACTGAAGGAAAACCATTCAGGCAAGGAAACGGTTCGCTCTGTATCGTTACCGCCAGCCGGCATTCGTCATAAAAATGCGCGTCAAAGCATCACATTTCCATGCTTCTCGAGCCGTTTGAGCTTGAGAGCTGCTCGTCATCTCTTCTCCGGCCGCGTCATATCCTGTCATATGTTGAGATGAGATTTTTTCCTATTTTCCAACACGTTTTTTTTGTTTTTGGTGTTGCACATTGCTCCCCGAGATTGATCTTTATTTCTCACACATTTCCTTTTTGTACCTTGCCTGGCGACGAAAAGAGGCAATTATTGAACAGTGGCTTTTCCCGTGATCTTCTCCCTCAAACGCTGAATCGTATGCTGCACTTCACTAATGAGTCATTTCCTCGCCGTTAGACGCACTAAATGGGGGCAATAAGCCATAAAAACGCCCGCCCATCGCCCTCGACGCGCCTATTTGTTCATCTCTAATGACTTGTAAACATCACATTTCCGAGATGAAAAGTTATAGCACTCACGATCGTTTTCCCTGGACAGGGGAAAGCACGGACAGGGAGAGGGTGGAAAGTGTGTAAAGAAAATACGCGACGCCTCGTACCACATTTACCTATCAGGAAGCAAGTAAACCCGGCCCCTTCGCCCGAATCGGTTGATATGATCCACCTGGTACTGCAGTGATGCGCGCCTTTGTGTGGTATGTTCTCGCGTTCTCAGTCCTCCCCTTTCGCGTCAATTTTCTCAAGCAAGCCTACGTCTCATTGCTAAATTTACCCCGGCTGTGTGAGGTGCTGTGCCGGTGACGCTAGTAGTAGTAGTAGCAGTAGTAGCGTACACGTACTTACCGTTTTGGGCGGTTGGGCCAGGTTGGTAGAGAAATCCTCCACCGACTGGCCGTCCAGTGTGGCGGCCAGGTAGGTGATGTAGTTCTTGGCCAGCCGGAGCGTGTCCAGCTTGGAGAGCTTGGTGTCCGCCGGTACCCACGGGATGTTGCGCTTCAGGTTGAAGAACGCTTTCGACAGTACGCGCATGCGGGCCCGCTCACGTGCGTTTGCTGCGTTTCGTTGGATCGGCGTGCCCGGTTTGTCGTCTGCGCACCCGTTGAGGGGGAGGTGGGTTGAGGGGGCGATGCGCGCCAGCGGAAACGAGAACGACAAGGGGAAAACATTTCTTTGTAGATGACCAATGGAATTTTTTATCACACACACACACACGCACCGGGTGGATTATTTCATATTTGTTTAGTGGTTGATTCGATTATAGCGAAGTCAGCAATGCAGCACACACTGATCAGTTGTGTCCGGGTTTTGGTAAGCTGGGATGTACGGCACTAGTTGCCATAGCAACAAAATGGTCAGGGAAGATGCTATGTCTACTTATAGTGCATGATCTCAAACTCAAATTACAGATAACTCTCTGTAATATTCAGACTCTTGCAGACGCCTTTTGAAGATTCTCTAAGTCGAATTTATCTGAATTTCATATGCAAAATGAATACGTAAATCCTCTAAGGAGAATTTTCAAATGGAAATCCACAGAATGATTTTATTTGGCGATCAAACGAAGCCATATTTCAACACTATGGATACTCCATAGCAAAACGTTTATTTAGTTTACTCAGGATCATTGTAATCCGTAAGTCCCTTGATCATCGTACACCTTATAGAGACTTCGCTGTAAACAAATATCTGATTTAAGTTAGATAAATTAGAATAATTTATGTAACTTTTAATCACCGTTGTGAAATGATCCTTCTCTAATGTGTCCGACAGATCGCGTGCGCCCTGCCGATTGCATATGCGATCATCACATATTTGTTTGCTATATTTATGCTGAAGTTGAACATGTATACTATCATGGGATAATTATTAGATACAGGGTGAATTACAGCCATCTAAACTTGTATTTCTAGTGATATACAGTGACATGTATAGAAGACTTTTGATGGTTAAAGGGACTTAACTAAGCACGATCATGTTTCTTAGCTATATTGATCAAATCTGGAATCGTATGTACATAGTAAAGTAAGAAAATGAGCGTATAGTATGGTTCATCGTATGTTATTAAAATTCAAACTGATTCGCAGTTATTTTCTCGAAATTTTCGAGAATGGTTATCTCTATATGTGCATTGATTATGTTGAAGATCATCTAACTAGAACACACTAGAAACTGCAGCACTTCTTCTGTAATTTATTGTTTCATCATTGGCCATTGTTTTATCATATAAGAGACACTAGGAGTACTTTAGTATAGAACATTGGCAATTGAACATGATTGAATAGCCGTCAAGAACGTGAGAATTGAAATGTATGTGTTAGTTAGAATTTAAACAACCACACTATATTTAAACAACCCAGCAGAACTGTGCACTTAATAATGGACACTGAAGCTGAAAGCAGATAAATTACCATTTGAACTGAAGTCATCATCAAACCCGTCCTCGAGCAGATCAAACTTGGGCGATGGAGCCTTTTTCCGTTTCGGCATAGTTGTATCACAATTCTTCCTTTTAACCAATCTATTGCACTTTCAAATAAAGTAGATATTTTTGTGACCAAACTACACAGTTTTAGAAACACATACACTTTTAATCACGATCACTTTATGTTTCTGTTTGCATTATTTTGTATGGTTTATTGCTGTTCACTGTACGATATTTCTAAATATCATCTTTCGAATCAATTTCGATGTGCTTGGCGATTTTTTTAAACTACCCTTCAATTCAAAATCTTCACTTTCAATAATGAGATTAATTAATTCACCATTAAATTCAACCAAGTATCTATTTGCGATTGATGTCACAAATCTTTTGCAGCGCAAAGGATTAAGTGATCGTTACAACCGTCAGGGGGAATAGTTTCGTTTCAAATGAGCTAGAGCTAGACTTCCACTAAAAACCGAGAGTCGATCGACGATCCTCATAGCAGACCATAGATTTTCCCAAAAGGATGGCATAGCCACGCCCACTCATTTCCCTGGCACAAACTTATGCTGCGCGATGATCGTCCGTTATGCAAATACAGTATGCTGCATAGAAGGAAGGGTAGTAAAATTAATGATTTGCTGATTTTATTACAAATAACGATGTAGTTGATGTATTGTACTTATATTTTATTTTGTTATGTTTCATGACAATTAAATGAATCCAACGATCGAGTCAAATAGCCTAAATATCCAAAAACTTTTGACAAATTTTGGTAAATTTTGTTTTAAAAAACCTAAAATTAAAAGTTTTTTTTGCAAAAACAATTAAAATTAAACAACCAAAAATTCCCCTACAGAGAAAGAAAGCATGTGCGATGAGAGACAGCGTGCAGCAGTACGCAACACGCCACACAAAACTCTGTCCGCATCGTGTCGTGTCGCGTGTCGAGTTGTCTCTGGGAAACGAGCTGTAAAATTTTATGACAAATTACGAACAATTTATTACCCATCCCACGCGGGGTCGGAATGGTCGGAAAACGCTCACCCTTGACTCCGTGCCTTTTTACCGCAGCATACGGCCCATCACCTCTATTGACAGTCCATTTGCTCCGCTGATTCGTCGATTCGTCCTTTTTCGTCCTTGTCTTTCACCCCTCTACGAGGATCCTGTTACTCATTACTTCTACTGAACCATCTTTCACCATGCACTGTGTGCAAGTGCGCGAACACGAACGGAAGAAAGTCGGAGATCGGATAACATTCCCACAATACGTGTGGAACTCTCGCGCCCCCGCCTTGTGGTTGATCGTTTCACGCGTTCAAGTGGGGTGAAAACGGTGACCATAAATTATGCAAACCGTCGTGTACCGCTGGACCTCTATAAATCCTTTCGAAATCCTTCCGAAAAACGCTCAAACCCGAGGTCGCACCCGTTTGCCCCCGGCGGGATATGTCATCTTGGCGTGTCATTCGGTCGGTTTAAACACGATGTCAGTTACTAAGCTCTAGCGGTTAAAAAGATTTATTTGTATATTCCCAGCATCCGTTCACCTTTCGGATCA
The DNA here is from genome assembly GCF_943734685.1 of Anopheles coluzzii. Classification (NCBI taxonomy): domain Eukaryota; kingdom Metazoa; phylum Arthropoda; class Insecta; order Diptera; family Culicidae; genus Anopheles; species Anopheles coluzzii. The sequence continues at coordinate 119,583,849 of NC_064670.1, read as the reverse complement.
AACGGACTTCTCAAATGGCAATCGGCATCGTACAGCTTGCCCATCACCTCGATCTGGTAGTGGCCCGACTGCAGGAACTGGTTCGTGATTGGGCTACTGTCTGCGCGCTGCACGTACGCCTGGCCGATCGGTTTCTGGAGCGTGTAACCATACTCTCCGCGCCGCAGATGTCCCACAATCTCTCCGTCCCGATAGACCGCTTCCAATCCCCAGATTGGTACCTGAGAGGGGGACAGAAAGATGATAATTTACAGAAAAAGACGCACCCTGCAAAGGTCTTACCTGTTCCCGCAGCGTAAAGAATGCCAACCGCCGACTGACGCCATTTTCGCGCTGTCGATCCACAATTTCCTTGCCCTGATACTCGCCCTCCTTTCGGCACACAAAGCCCAGGTTGGCCTCGATCGGCGTGTCGTCCGACCGGAGATCCGAACCCCACAGATGGTAGCCCTTCTCGCTGCTGAGCGAGTACAGTGCTCGGTAGCCCGCGTTTCGCAGACTCTCCTTATATCCTGCCTTCATCAGCGCGTTGTACACATCGTTACAGCTTTCCTCGGGAATGTGCAGCTCGTAGCCCAGCTCGCCGACGAAGCTGACGCGCAACACACGCACATGGCAGCTGTAGTGCGGATTGATCTTAATCGTCAGTATGGCGGTAGAGTTCATCGGCAACAGCTTCTCGTTCGATAGATCAAAATCGGTGATCTTCTGCAGAATTTCGCGGCTTTTCGGTCCCTGAAGTGATAGTACGCCCAGCTCCTCCGTGTGATCGCTCACCACTGCCCGGAACGCTTTCTCCTGAATGGCGGCCAGGATGTGACATTTGGTGTGGTAAGCGGAGGCACCTCCCGCAACGATGTAGTATCCACGACCCTGTTTTGGAGATGGAAGCAAAAGAGTCACTTGCCGAGTACACCATTATAAGGCTCATGACACTTACCTTGAAGATCGGATCATGCAGTCCACCCAGTCCCGACTCTACGATGCTAACCGTGACATCTCCTTCCACGCCACCCCGTTTGTTTAGAGCGCAAGTATAGATGGTCCTGCGCAAAGGAAGGGCTCAAAATGAAGCCTCTATCTCGTGTACAATAGCTCCAATACTTACTTGTTGATCGGTTTATCCAAGTTGGCGGTGAAGATCCATTCGGCGGCCTCCTTTGCCTGGCTGCCGGTAAGGAAGAGTTTGCAGAAGTAGCTCAAATTGAACAGTGCAGCATCATGGCGGCAGGTGAGTGCTTCCTCACCGATCTGCAAGAAAGGCAGGAAGGTTTACAATCAGTTGCAAAAAATTGTGATTTATATCCCGTAGCCGATTCCAATGTCACAGTCGGTTGCAATTCCGGATCCAATTCCGATATCAGTTTCGGATTCAATTCTGATTATGGAGCCGATTCCTTTTCCAGATCCGAAGCCAATTATGGTACCGAGTCCGATTCCTATTTCGGAACCGAGTCCGTTTCTAGAGCCGATTTCGAAATCGGCATCAGATTCTTAATTGATCCAAATCCCAAAACCTAATCGGGAGGTTTCGATTCCGAGGTCCCACCACTAGTTCCCTGCGAAGAAATCATACCAAGTCGTGATGCTCCGAAAATCCAAACGTGTAGTCTCCCTTCAGTGCTTCCTCGTAGTGTGTGTTGGCGTTCTTGGGATGATCGTAGTAGCCATACCAATCGTACGGTTGCACCACAACCGTCTCATCCGGTAGGAAGTATCCCGGCCGTTCCCAGCCATGTCTTTCCTCCATAACTGCGCCATATTGTATCATTTGCTGGAAGTCAAAACAAAGAGAAAAACGTTTGATCAAACCACCTCCTTTTACCTCCCACCATACTAATGATCCTTCGCCTACCTTGTGGAATGGATCGACGGTAAAGTTTCGCCCGGCCAGTGGCTCATCGTGCGGGAAAACGATGCTATAGTTCTTCGTGTACGCCTCGTGGCTTCGCTCCGTCGCCCAGTTCAGTGCCTTCTTCTGTTTGGGTGTGAAACGTCGCACATCGTACGCAAACATGTGCCGGTCGGGCCGATCGTGTATGATCCACTGTGCCAGCTGTTCCGCACAGCCGCCACCCAGCATCATGCCGGCCGAGTTGTACCCAACGCTGTGAAACAGCCCACTGACCGTCGGGTCCGGTCCCATCAGCGGTTTGTGGTCGGGCGTGAACGATTCCGGTCCGCAGATCGTGCTCTTGATCCCCGCACTGCCAAACGCCGGGCACAGCTTCACCGCACCCTGGATGTGCGTATCGAACACCGAGTAGTCGAGATCGTACAGCCCAAAGTGGAAGTCACCCGGCACCCGGTTCAGCATGATCGGATTGTTCTCGTACCCGCCCATGCAGATCGATTTGCCCTGGATGCGGAAGTACAGCGAAAAGTCGTGATCGCGCACATTTGGCAGCATCTGATGGATGGTGTCCATCGTTTCCGACACGACGTACGCGTGCTTCATCGGTATCAGGGGCAGAAAGACGCCGAGCGGTTCGATCAGATCCCGGCCCCACACGCCCGTCGCGTTCACGACCGTGTTCGTGCGGATCGTACCCTTGTTCGTGAGCACACCGCGCACGTCCTTCATGCCGAGCAGGTTCTCGCCGGTAATGATCTGCGACACGGTACAGTCCTCGACCACGAGCCCCCCATTAGCGGTGGCACCCTTCGTCAGGGCGGTACACATCATGGCCGGATCGACGACACCGTCACCGGGCGAGTAGAGGGCACCGGTGAAGGAGGTCGGGTCTAGCGGTGGGAACAGCTTCTGGGCCTGTTCCGGCCCGACGATGTGTGACTCGATGCCAAAGCATTTGCCGAGCGTAGCCAACCGGCTGTACTCATCCAACCGCTCGGGGGAGTGCGAAATGAACAGCCCGCCGTTGTTAATCCAGCCCGAATTGTGGCCCGTTTCCTCCTCGAGGCTCATGAGCAGATCGCGCGTTGCCGCTAGCAGCCGAATTTCGACATCGTTCGGTCGCAGGCGCCATACCAGACCGGCCGTGTGCCAGGTCGTACCGGCCGTTAGTTTGGACTTTTCGAGCAGCACCGCCCGGACGCCACGCTTTGCCAGCTGGTACAGTGTGTTGCAACCGGCCGAACCGCCACCTGGTGGGAAATAAACAAAGCGCAAGAGCTAGTAAACGGCGAGAGTTCAATTTGACAATTATACCCCGAACGAAGGCTACTACGATCGCGTTAGCGGCCACAACACCAGCTGCTGTGTAGTGGAATTATTGTAAATTAAAAAGAAAAACCCTGAAAACAGACGCACCCCGAACGATCGTACCGGATTGATAAGGGGGTTTGAACTTTAACCGCCTGCTGAGGTTCGTGCTTTACAGTGCTTGTGTTGTGTTCATTGCACCTATTTGTACTGTGGATGTAGTTCAACAAAACAGAACCTGCCTCCTGCTACTTTTGCCATTCAGTTCACCGATCGACGCAACGTCAATCGAAAATCGCACTGGATCAGCGATCGTCGAGCGATTGATGGCTTCTGGACGGAAGGTCACAGTGGTTATCGTGGGCAGCGTCTTGCGCACGATGGCGACGCTGCCGTCTATGGGGTCGCTGGTTGTTTCACCAGAGATTGGACCCCGGCAAGCCGGTTTTGTTTTTCTTCGAGCTAGCGTTTTGCAGGTTTATTTTCCGTTTATGTGTTTTTTGCGTGTTGATCACGTAAATTCCCGTTGCTTTTGAGGCGATTATCAGAATCAGAGTGGCAATAATAACCAACTAAAAAGGAGTGCGCTAATCTCAATTGACTGGAAGTTTTTGAGTAATAGCAGCGTTGTTTAATTTACCAAGATTTGGATGGGAACATTTTCTTGTCCTTATAATACACAGAAGGGTCTTTGAAACCTGCTACTACTAACCTATGATCACTACATCGGCACTTTCGGGCAGTGGGCTTTCAGTGGAATATTTGCGTGCAGAGGTCGCTGCAGTGATGGCACGTTGCTCGCCACCCGCAATGTGACTTTTAAACTTTGCCACCGCGTTCGCTCTCAGTCGTAACATTTTCGTAACTTGCTTTACAATTTGAACTTCACCAAACCAAATGTTTTTGCTGAACTTTCAACTCTATTACTCTTTTACGCTTGATTATGATTTAATTAATCTCAATGTTGTGTGCCACACAATTCTTCGTTGCGACCGGCCCGTTCCAGACGCAACCAAACACTGATCGGCACGGAAGACTTAAAACCATAACGCAACGCTGCCACGCTGATATTGCCAATACGCGGGAGAGGAATTGTGGACCCTTTGATAACAATATGCCTTGCCGCCACAACAAGACGCGGGCGTTCGGAGGATGCGCAATGTGCGCGCTGCTCTGATTGTGGTGTATTACTGCTGGAAGGAAGTGCAAAAAACAGCATGTTGATAATCCGCAAACGGCACAGAACCACGCGAAGGTTATCCCCCGGTGTCAGCGGTGTTCGTATCAAGCGCAAGCTTCCCTAGGCAGGAGGAAGTGTGTGGTGTGTGTGTGACTGTTTTACGAAGGCACCTGTTCAAGTTGTTAGAGCTGAATTTTAGGCGATCGCGTTCAGTGAACGATCGAAGTGAGTGGCTTTGCGTATTGCTTATTGGGATGGTCTCATTTTCCCAGCTTTCTAGATCAAAGCGCTTACTCAAACCGATTTAGTTCCTCGTTGCGTTAATGTTATACCCGAGGATCTAAGCAGCTTGCTTGATCCTGGTTGATCCTGAATGCTTGGTTTACATATGTAATCAATAAATTCCAGGTTCTTAGTGAACCTGAAGTAGCTACCTACGAGTTCTGGATAGACAAGAGAAGAGTCTCAAAGTCTCTATGTTAAAAATTGGGATCCTCTGGCTGATATCTAGCTAGTAATCGGTGTTATTATTACACCTGAAATGCCATCTCGGACAGTCTCATGGTACAGTCGTCAACTCGTACGACTTAAGAACATGCCCGTCATAGGTTCAAGCCCCAAATGGACCGTGTCGCTATACATAGGACTGACTATCCTGCTATGGGGAAAAATCAATAAGTCACTGAAAGCCAAGCCCACAAGTGGTAGGCGGCAGGCCTTTACCGACAACGGTTGTTGAGCCAAAGAAGAAGAAGAAGAAGAAGAATAAGAAGGCCATATCGGAGACATATGTCATCGATTTGATTAAGCTCCAATTTGTAGAGTTCCTTTTCGTTTATTTCGTCCATTCGCTTCGATGTTTACCAGTCAACTGCCAATGGTTCTGGTCTATAGTACTCTCCTCCCATACCGAGCAATGACAGCTTTTCCTTCTGATCCCCGTCATTGTTTACACTATTTAATTTGACACATTTGTTTACTAGTTCATTGTACTAAACGATTCTGAGGTTCGGTCTGAGCGGTAGCAACGATCGCCCCGTATCCTGGCTATCCTGCTGTGTTACTTGTTGCACCTCATAAGAAGAATTCCTTCTCGCTCCTTATTTTTCAACCTCTTTCCAACCCTCACATGACGTTTTCGTTTTATTCCGTAACGTTTGTTCACTGCTGCATTGCTCGGTTTGTATCGTTCTTACGGTCGACCACGTGGTGGAAGCGTATTTCTTTTTTAAACACACGTTCTTTAAATATAAGTCATTTCTTACTCTACAGTAAATGACGTCATGTTTGTACGATAGCTAATAATCCTTCGCGATCTTTAATTTCTATTTGAAAAGTAAAGTTAGAACAAACGGTTTTGTATAACACTTCATACTGGCATTGGCACAAAAGATAAAATACCAAATTTTTGACCAATATTGCGCTACGAAACTCCTGCTGTACTCACTGTCAATAGTGTCTAATACTAACAAAGTACACTAACTAGCACCACGGTGGTATAGGATCTTCGTGTGCATCCTGTTTGCTTTGCGAGTGTATTGTGTGCTTGTACAGTGTCCGTGTCCGTGTGGTTTGAATGTATGTGCCACAGTGCCGATCGTGTGTATCGTATGTATTACCACCACCAGCCTTCATGCTCAGTCGTGTGTCCGGCATTGTCCTTTGCGCATCGTTTATCGTTCGTTTTATCCATCGTTGTGTGAGCGTCTTTTCGTTGTAGAATAGAGAACAAAAATGGTGCGTTACGCCCTTCAGTGCAATCTTGGGTTGGGTGTGCAAATAATAATTAAACTACTTTTTCGGTTGTTTGTTGGTTCTCGCGCTTAGCGTGAAGTAATCTCGATACAGGTAGGCCAGGCAGGATGCCAGATTGGGAACGCTTGCTGGCAGCTGTTCACCACCGAGCACGGCATACAGCCGGACGGGCTGATGGCACCTAACCAAGCGGTGGAGGAAAACATGGCCGCCTTCTTTCAAGACACACGCTCCGGCCGGGTGGTGCCGCGCAGCATCTTCATCGATCTGGAGGAGTCGGTGATCGACGACATCCGGAACAGCTCGTACAAGCAGCTGTACCATCCCGAGTACATGATCATGGGCAAGGAGGACGCGGCGAACAACTTTGCCCGCGGGCACTACACCGTCGGCAAGCAGATCATCGACCGGGTCGGCAACACGATACGTAAGCTGTCGGAGCAGTGCGACGGGCTGCAGGGCTTTCTGCTGTTCCACTCGTTCGGCGGCGGCACCGGGTCCGGGTTTACCTCGCTGCTGCTCGACCAGATCGTGATGGACTATGCGAAGAAGTGCAAGCTACAGTTCGCCGTCTACCCGTCGCCCAAGATCTCGACCGCCGTGGTCGAACCGTACAACGCGGTACTGTGCACGCACGGCACGATGAACACGTCCGACTGCTGCTTCATCATGGACAACGAGGCGACGTACGAGATCTGCTCGAAAACGCTGCAGATCGATCGGCCGCACTACACCGATTTGAACGCGCTCGTGGCGCAGGTCGTGTCGTCGGCCACCGCCTCGCTCCGCTTCAAGGGCACGATGAACGTGGACCTGAACGAGTTCCAGACGAACCTGGTGCCGTTCCCGCGCGTCCACTATCCGCTCGTGTCGTACGCACCGCTCGTGTCCGCCTCGAAGGCGTCGCACGAGAGCAGCTCGGTGGCGGAGATTGCGAGCGCGTGCTTCACCGCGGACAACACGATGGTCAAGTGTGACCCGCGGCACGGCAAGTACATGGCGTGCTGCATGCTGTTCCGGGGCGACGTCGTGCCGAAGGACACGAACGAGGCGGTGGCAGCGATCAAGAAGAAGCGCCACATCAGCTTCGTCGACTGGTGCCCGACCGGGTTCAAGATCGGCATCAACCAGCAGGCCCCGTCCGTGCTGCCGGGCAGCGAGCTGGCCAAACCGAAGCGGGCCGTCTGCATGCTCTCCAACTCGACCGCCATCTCGGAGGCGTGGGCCCGGCTGAACCAGAAGTACGACCTGATGTACAAGAAGCGCGCGTTCGTGCACTGGTACGTCGGGGAGGGCATGGAGGAGGGCGAGTTTTCGGAGGCACGCGAGGACTTGGCGTGCCTCGAGCGGGACTACGAGGAGGTGGCGGGCGATACGGTCGCGTCCGGGGAGGAGTATTACGATGATGATGAGTATTAATGGGCGCGGCAAGGCGCCGCGGTTGATTGAGAACGTTGAACGTTACGGGGGAAGACGGCTTTTAATAAAATAAGAATAATTTTTGAACTATTTGTTATTTGTATCTGGTTTTACGATAACGTGCGTCTCGCGGTAGAGGAATTTCGGGAAAGAAAGAAAGAGAGTGCTGCAATCGTAACTTCGGATGAAATAGGTCCTTAACCCTGTCACGAGACGTACATTACATATAAAGTTTTGTTATTTTATTCCGTAACGTTTCGCTCCATTTTGGTAGACACATAGAAAAGATTTTTTTGTAAAAAAAGCATCTTTGTTAAAGGTAAAAAAACACAGCAATTAAACACCTTTTCCCCATACAGATAAGAATAAAAAAAACATGAACGCTTGTGTGTGTGTGGTGACTCTTCTATCACGCCCCGGAAGCTACGTTTTTTTAACACAATATAAAACATTTAAACTAACGTGAAACAGTTTTAGAGCCGTCCCTTCCTCCCCTTAGTGAGGCGCTCAGAAATGTATGATGAATTTAACGCTCTCTCCTATCGCTAACGCGTGCTAGAATTGTGCCGTGGCACCTAGAAAGGCATAGAAACGGGGCATCACTCTTACAAATTGGGAGAAAGAAACGCAACAAAAAAAAATCGACCATACTTGTGACGCACGAACCACGAGCCCGGGGAGCTCTAACAATACAAAGAGTAACAAATGAAAATCTTTTATGCATTTCACAGGCCAATGTAAGGGGCCCTTACACACTGCCATCCTTCTTTCGTTCCCTTCGGCCCGCATTTTGTTTCCATCCCTCCCCCCAAAAACTGTGTGTATGTAAGGTAAGGCAGTCGATGAAACTTTGGTATCCTACTTTTCATAGAAGAAAAAAAGAGGTACATATTATCTTGCCGATCGTGTTTTTAAATACGTTTTGTCGCAATCTTTCGCTATTCTCGTTTCCGCCGGCGCGTTCGTCTCGTGTTTCGATATGGATCCTAATATGCTGATTTACAATCAGCACATCTCGTCGCCCGTGCCGAGAGAATTGGTTTCTGGATGGTTTTTTGTTGTATGTTTTCGTTCGAAATTGGCTTACAGACAGAGAGATAGTAGTAGATAGCGAAGATAGTAATAGATAGTGTTTATAGAGAAATCAATTCTAAATATGGTTGGCCTTTTTAGAGTTTAGCTTTTGTTACCGTGTGGCGCACACGGGTTTTCTCCCTGGCGCTCTGAAATCCTACCTTAATGCTTGTATGTGTGTGTACGCTCCTGTTCACCCCAAAACGCCATTGGAAAACGTTTGGTTTTGTATGAAGGCTTTTGCTTTGCTTTAGATTGTTCCAGTTGTTGCGATTTTCTAGTGTTTGAAACTATCATAAGAGCTTCTTGGATGGGTGCCATTTCCTTAGTAGTTCCACTATCCTCTTTTGTTGTCCCCTTTTGCTTTAACTAATCTCCCTTCCCGCAACCACACACAGCACCTTTGTATTGCATACTATAACACGAACCCCGTGGCCCTGTGGGGGTCCTTGTTCCGTGGCCGTTGTGCGATGCGATGTTTGTTTTCCCACACATGCCATTTCTGTTTTTTGCTTTACTACATGCACTCCTGACTCGCATTCATTCAAACACTTTCATCCACTTAACAGTACAGTACTTGGAAATGTGTGTGTGTGTAGCAGCTGCTCGGTGGCCCCCATGTGTGTGCGTGCGCAGCCCGGGGGGACTTACTGGGTGAAGTAGAACCGATAGAGGATGGTGGCGAGCAGTCCGAGGATAAGTGGCACTATCCACTGCTTCAGTTGGCTGTTGCAAAAACGGGTTTGAAAAAAAAACGAAAGAAGTTAGCGTTAATTAGGTGATAAAGCTCTGATAAAGACAATGCAGTCACTACTCACTTATCATCCTGCTGGTCCATTTTCCAGTCCGGTTCCTTCTTGACCGGGATCTGTTTTCGTTCCGCTTCGATCAGTTCGCCAACTTTGAATTTCTTCATCATCTCCCGGGCATCGCTGCTGTGGCCGACGTCCTCAAACGCTTCCGTTGCTTCTCTGCCGGCTTGTTCTAGCAGCACCTCCTCGCCACCGGGATGCTAAAAACGAGAAGCCGCAATTGCAATTAGATTAAAATTTAATTTAAAATGATAGTTGCGATGAGAAAGACTTCAATTTTTTAAGAGTTTTTTTTTATAAAACAAAACACAATTATTATCTTTGTAGCGCAAATAATCTTGCATATCTTGGTCTCTCCATGGTGTGTATGTCTCAACCGGTATGCTACCTACTCGTAGCCTCGCTTTGCAAACTCATCGTGACAATACTGCTTTATCTTATCGTGTGTACGTCGTCGCGCACCAGCACCGGAGGTTAAATTCGTCTAAAAGGGTACACGATGGAACTTTCTACGCGCTTTTTGCGGCTGCGTACGTGACAATGTGATTTTTTAAAGGATTAAATAAAATATCCTGCATTGAACTTAATGTCCTCATGTAATCCGAAATGAATGTTTAAAGCTATCAGCAGCCAGTCAGCCCAAGCATCAGCTGGAACCAACAGCTGTTCCTTTCCGCGTTAAAGATCTCTAGATGCGTAAACAAAACAATAGAGGCGTACCGAACAGGGCATGCGTGATGTTCAATTGTTCATGTTTGCATGATTCCGTCAAGGTTAACACAGTTCAGCAGCTCGCGCTCGATCGCGCTTGGGGGAGCTCTCCATTACTTGGTGTGGTGCAAAACAGCGCGCACCCACACAGCACAAAGCCATTTGGGGTGGAAAACGACGCTAGTGGTGCGATGCTATTGGAAATGTAAACGAGACAGATTTCTAGTCTTATGCCTAATCATCTTTAACCTTAGCGTTTTTTTTACGATGGCCTAGCCGAGGTCTGTAATAAACTTTCCCTCGGCAGCAAGTGTGCTTGTTTGCTGCAGTCTTCTTTACTACTCCTATCGCGATGCACATAAAAATATTGATAAAGTGGCTGTTGCTGCTGCTGTTATTGCTGATGACTTGGCAGCTTTCGTCTATTAAACATCAATAGATCGCTCAAAAGAAAAATGACCCCGTACTGGGCGTGTACACGTTGATGTGTCCGGTGACGATCGACTGGCACGATCCGCGCATGATTAAAATCGACAAATCTACATTTTTGGACTCCATACAGACAAATTCATTAAACCGTTAACGTTCCAGCAGAAATATGCACACATACGATTTGACCGTTCGTTACGAACAGACACCACCCTCCTCGCTGGCCAACGACGTCTGCTCGGTTGGAAGGGGGGCCTTCTAACCTTGAACTTTGATCAGCACCGAGCATGATTTGCAAATATCGTACTGCTTGCTGGCAGGCAGCGGCTCGACGGTTCCAGATGATACTGCAGAAAAAACAACTCCGTAGTTCTACCCCTTCCAAACCCCAATCTCCGTCTCCGTGTGTTTGTCACATCGTCTTCTTTGCCATCGTATCTTTTACGCGCGATCGTTGTCCGGCAGTTCAAGATCTTGCCTACTATATGCGCGCTTCGGTGTGTGCCCTACTGTGTTGTTTGCATTGCAAATCGTCCCCCACCTCCCAGCGGACGGACCACGGCCATATGATGGTGATGATGATGATGCTGCCGGAAAAGCCGTTTTAAAACGATTATCCAGCTGTCGTCGAGTTATGCAATGTGAAAATGGGGCGCGATTTCTCTTCTCTAAAACGGGGGCCCGCGAATGGTTTGGTCGCGCCTCTCCCCCATCTCATCCTGGAAACGGTTCATTATCTTGCTCATTTCTACTGGCCGGAAGGAGGTTGTGCCTCTGGTGTGGTGATTATCTATCTTTACTCGTGGCACTTCCACGTTCCCTGTCACACCTTGCCACTGTGACCACGTTGAAGGCACTACACGGCCTGCCGTGATTCCTTCTATTGACCTGCTCCCTTTCGGAGCACCCATCACCCCTCGGCGGGATTTACCTCGTTCAAAAACTCCGTCACATCGTAGATGTCGTTGTGAATCACAATCCAGGTCGATTTGTTCGTGTTGTGGGACTTTACGTCCGCCAGCGAGTACGTTTTCACTTCCGACATGGCTGGTGGGGTGGGTTTTGGTTGGCTTAGGTGTTAGGGGGCTGCTGCTGCTGCTGCTACCACTGATAATGGAGGAAGAAAGCTACACTACACCACTTGCACTTGTTGTGCTGCTTTTCTTTTTTTTTCTTTCCCCGAGGAGAGCGCGACCGAAATACGCGTGTACGTTCGTTCCGTTCGGCTATTGTGTGACGTTTAAATGCCTTTTCGTGCTAGCTCGCACTGTTCGCGGTGGGGTTGTGTTGAACGGGCTGCAGCGATGTGATACTGCTCCGGGGGTGGGGTAGCTGTCAAACGAGCAGTGACAGCATCCGTTTACCACTCCGCGTTGGGCGTTGCGGTGCGTGTTGAGCGCTTGAAATGGTTCCACGTAATTTCAAGATGGATTGAATGGAGTTTCTTTTTTTGATGATAAATTTGCCGAAAATGTTTTGTTTACTCTTTAATGCAATTAAACATTTATCTTACTGCGGTACTTGCGCAAATTTGAAAAGAAGACGATAAAACAATTTCATATGATGCTACCATCTTTGCATGCAACGAAAACCAATCGATCAAATCACAAATCCTCTTTGGATGTTTGTTTTTTCTACATAGGTACCGGCAATTGTTTTCTTTTCTTTACACTATTGATAAACAGCTAGAAAAGTTAGATTTTGTTTCAGTAAAATCGATTCCCTTGTACATTCAGTATCACAATAATGGACCAATGCTGTCGAAATGATCATTCACGGTAATGCAATTGCAATTGCATTAACCTATTTGCATATACCGGTGCATAAGCCGGCACTCTTCTCAGTGAGGGGGCAGTGCATATCCTAACCCCTTACCACTCTGCCCTAGTGCTTTTGTTGGATCTTCCTCTGGCTGTTTTTAATTGGTTTTGCAGGAGCAGTTTTAGAAGTATCGATTTTATGCCCGCAATGATGCATTGCATGTTGCACCACCGTCCGGCTACCGTGGCCCGAACGAACTATGTTGCTCTTGAAAAAAGCATTTCTATTTGGTAAATAATAACAGCCCTCCCCACCGTCTAATGGTGCTAATGGTGCTGCATTATATTGTTGTTGAATTCGTTTCATTTCCCCCCATTTAAATTAATGTTTATTTTATGATGCTCCGGAGGAGTCCGCACTATTGATCGCACTTCGATTACGGGTTGCACGCTCAGATGCTATCAGCGGTGGGGAGGAGCTCTCGGGATGTCCACGTATGCAAACAGAGCGAAAAAAGTGGTCATCCGGCTTAATTACTTTCACCCCCTGCCACCGGGGCAAACAATGCATTTCTCCGGCCAACAATGGAAGAAAGGTTATCTCTTCATTTCAACCCCCCACTTGAAAACACGCACACCCGCAGTAATTTCTCCCCTGCCCGCTAGGTACATTTCTCAAGGTTAAAAATGGTGCACCCACCAACCAGCCATCGCGCATTTTCCATTTCTCTAGCATTTTTATTCTTCCTTTCGCGTTCTCAGTGTTCCAGAAGCACACTTTTAAAAGCAAACTTGAGTACGACGATACACATAATTGTATAAAATAAAACAGGAATACTCCTTTTCCTCCTTCTTCTCCTTCACACAGTGATTAGAGAGTTAGAGAGTGTGTGTTTGTGTGTCTGTGAGTGTGTAAATGCTTGATTGTTTCAGTGTTAGCCCGCGTGTGTGTGAGTGTTTGCACCGAGAACAAGCGCTTTACTCGTACACCCATCCTTCGGTGGCCGGCGTCCAGGATACCAGCTCCTCGTCCTTGAACCACAGAGCGATCTCCTTGTTGGCCGATTCGACCGCATCCGAGCCGTGGATGATGTTACGTCCGACCTGGACGCACAGATCGCCACGGATGGTGCCGGGCTCGGAGTCGGCCGGGTTGGTGGCGCCCAGCATCTTGCGGCCGGTCTTGACGGCGTTCAGGCCCTCCCAGACCATCGGCACGACCGGGCCGGAGCTCATGTACGTGACCAGTCCGGGGAAGAACGGACGGGCCGACAGGTCGGCGTAGTGCTTCTCGAGCAGCTCCTTCGATGGCTAAAGAGAGAGAGGAAAGAGGAACAATTGATTGATTTTCCATTAGTTACAGAGGTCAAAGAGCACGTTTTTCTTCCACTTCAAACCGTCGACGGCGACACTTTTCTAGGTTATGTGGTTACGTGGAGCCGGACCGGAGCGACCAAGCCCGGGGGGTTTCGGGAGTTCTGCAGCGGCACTTTTTACTTACCCACATGAACTTCATCGCGACCAGCTTGAAGCCCTTGGCCTCGAAGCGCTGCATGATCTGGCCGACGAGTCCACGCTGGACTCCGTCGGGCTTGATCATGATGAAGGTACGTTCCTTGTTGGCGGCCATCGCGGATGAGAACAGCGAGAAAAATGCGAGAAGTGAAGCGATCATGCGAAAAGCTCGGACCTATATATCCCCGAAGCGCTGCTGTGGACGGGGCCGCTGGCTAAAAATACGCTGACAGCTGTCTCCCGGCTCTGTCAAAGCTTCGCGGAACTGTCAACCGGGCGCACGGTGGCAGCGGCCCATCGTTCCTGTACATACCTTGGTGGAAAGTGGGTTGATTTTATTTTTACAAAATGCAGTTTTACGAAATGATGAACATTTTCCTGGAGAATATTAAGAAACAATTCACATGGTTTGCATGATTTTATTTTTAAAGTATTTTTGTTAATTTCCGTTGTTAGCAAGGCTATTTCAAAAACGATGCCAACTTTCAATATTATGGGGGGGAATCTACTTTTTTCATAATTTCCATACGCTCACACAAATTAAATTGCATAAATTGTGTGCAAAATGGTTCTTCTTTGGTTGCTCCCTCTGGAACAGCTGATGCGTTTTGTAAACAAAGACAAGCGAGCAACTGTCAACTGGTGCACACCTCCCAGACCCTACATATATATAAACCTGGGAAATGCATCCAAGCAAAATTTTCCACTGGATGCACCGGCTGGCACTGACAAACACCGCCGCCAGTTCGTGTGCGTGTGTGTGTCTCTATTGCTGAGGTGCATTGGGGCGGAGCGCAAATTCGTGAACGTCTCATTAAAATCGGTAAAGTTATATGAAATAGTGCAAATACCTGTCCACGAACGGTGCCGGGCAAGCCTTCGAAGCGTGTTACGTTGTTCGTCTAGTGAGAACAATAGAAAATAAGTGGAATAGATGTGTTTTTTGCGGTTTTACACATAAAAGCCCCAGGGACTGAACGTGTTTGTGGAGCAAATTTAAGGAAAAACAAAGCTTCTGTTTAAATATATCAAACTTCCGTTACTGTCCATTTTCTCGAGGGAATAAACTGCTAATGGCACCGCAAAAAGTTGTGTTTTGTTCGTTTCCTGGCAACGAAAATGATTGGCTCTAGCAAGGACAGAGCAGCTAATCGCCCAGGCCTACGAGTCCTAGTTGGTACATGCCAGTTAGCGACCAGGCCGTCGCGATTATGCAGGAAGTGCTAATTTGGGGTCAAAGATGAGTTCAGGTTGGAAATATCTCGTATGACCCAGTTTCAAACGACTTTCAGCTTCGAGTTCGTACGAAAATAGAAACAATTGCAATTTTCTCCAACGCATGGAGAAAAATGGTTTCATAATCAACCACCCAAAAAAAAGGACACCTGTAAATAATGTCCTGAATGTTGGAGAGAGTGAGATAGATTCGCTGGTTTAGATTATGTAACTCTCTCCTACATTGTGTGGGAACGCGAAAAGAACGATCACTTTGTTGCACCCTAGGCCAAACAACATTGTTGCAGTTGGCTAATTCCTTGGTTTTACCTCTGGCGGTTAATCATCGGAACTGATCGCGAACGGTTTCTTCCTTCCCAGCCATGTCCAACATCGATATCGTGCAGCCGCTGTGGGATCTGAGCACTTTTACCGGCCGTCTGAAGCACTACTTCTGGATAACTGACCCGCGCACATGCTTCGCCACCGATGAGGAGCTTGATCGCGCCAAAGAGCTGTACCAAAGTGTGAAGTAGGTGCTGCTGCTGCTGCATCTGACATGATTGTTTTCTCTCACACATTGTCATTGTTGGACTTTTCCAATTGCAGGGCTGGCACTGTACCTCAAAATACAACGATCGATCAGATACATTATGCGAAGAAGCTGTACGAAAGCGCCTTCCATCCGGACAGTGGCGAGAAGCAGAACGTGTTCGGGCGGATGAGCTTTCAGATGCCGGGCGGTATGGCCATTACCGGGGCCATGCTACAGTGGTACAAGTAAGACTGCCTGTGACTGCCATTTTGAAGCACTTTTTTAATGGAATTCCAATTTTTGGTTTGCAGAACAACGACCGGAGTGGTATTCTGGCAGTGGGTGAACCAATCGTTCAATGCGCTCGTCAACTACACGAACCGTAACGCAAACTCGTCCCTCTCGACCACCCAGCTAGGGGTGGCTTACGTGTCGGCCACGACGTCCGCCCTGGTGGCTGCGGTGGGCTACAAGGCGTACCTGCAGAAGCGGGCCACACCATTGTTCCAGCGATACGTTCCGTTTGTGGCGGTGGCGGCGGCCAACTGCATCAACATACCGCTGATGCGCCAGAACGAGCTGATACACGGCATCGGCATTGAGGATGAGAATGGCAATGTGGTCGGTTCGAGCCGGTTGGCTGCGGCGAAAGGAATTGCCCAGGTGAGTTGGGGCGTGGGCGAGGAGACGAACCCTTCTTTGCTTATCACAGTTTTCCTGCTCCTTTTTTGGGAATTTATTCCTCAGGTGGTAACTTCCCGTATTGCTATGTGTGCACCGGGAATGCTGATCCTGCCTGTCATCATGGAACGATTGGAGCAATATCAGTCCTTCCGCCGTATCGCGATTCTTCACGCACCATTCCAGGTTTTGGTTGTCGGTTGTTTGTAAGTATCAGAAAGAGGTCCTCCCGGCGGGGCATAATTTCGAGAAAAAAGTGCTTTACTCACAATGTCTCTGTCTATTGCTAATGCTTCTCAGCCTAACGGTAATGGTACCGACGGCCTGTGCGCTGTTCCCGCAGAAGGCAGAGCTGAGCACGAGCGTGATGAAGCTGGTCGAGCCAGAGTTCTACGAGGAGATGTGCAAGAAGAACGAGCGCGTACCAGAGCTTGTGTACTTTAACAAGGGACTGTAAGCGCCCCATCATCACACTGTGGATCGATTGATTACCTCCACTAGCCAATTTGTATGCGAGCGCACAGCCGGAAGCTAGTTCCATCCTCACACAAATGCATCAAATGCAGTGCAGAATACAATAAACGATTCGTCATCAGGTAGAAAGTTAAAAATTCGGTAGTGGATCCGTATGTTCTTGTTGCATGGAGCGACTTCGCTGGAGCCTCTTTTTAGTTCTTTTTGACACAAAGATTTTAAGAATATGAAGAAATGCTGTTCATTGGAATAGTGAAAAGAAATCCATTTATTTGTCTATCTTATCGTGAACTCGCTCATGTCATTCCCAAAATCGTATCGCACAACTTCCCTGGACACTGCAAAGGAACTGATAACCGCCCAAACCACGCAAAATGTATGTTGTTCACGTTTAGCTTGGATATTTTTTTTAATAATTGTGCGCTACAAAATATAGTTTTTCGCCGATTGATTTCAAAACTTATCAAATTGATTTCCGTCTTTAAATTTTTGTTTGCTTTGTTTCAATGAGGCGGCGCTGTGGCAGACTTTCAGCAAGACAACCAACCGACGGACTCTGTAATCTGATCGTTGTTTTATAGAATTACTATTTATTTCATGAAATTATATAGCCTTTTGTTATCATTCCTTCATTTTACAATTCTAAAGTAAGTTATTTTGAAAGTTGTGCATTTTTTTTTAATTCCTCCATTCAGCACATTTGTACCACTAGAACTCCCACTGTGCGCTGGCTCGCCTGCTGAAAATGGTCCTCCAACTTTGACAGATCAATTGCTGTGTGCTGAACATATGTGTGTGCGTGTGTGTGTTCGTGCGCCTGTGTACATGGGAAATTGTATATGTCCGTCTTGTCTCTGTGGGAAGGTGCGAAGAAAGTTTTGCGTTCGAGAACGTCGAACAGAACGACGCATCACCGTTTTATCGTCCTTTGCCGCGAGTTTTTATCGAAATTGCTGCCGAGTAGCTGATCCAAGGCATTGCTAAAATGTGCCACGGCCCGTAATTGCAGGTGCAATACACACACAGCAACCATAGGAGAACGTTTTCGCGTTGTGCCTACCCTCCAGAGCAGTATCCGAGAGCCAGTGCCCCAAGCAGAACAAGTGCAGTGGAAAATGTTGGCCACCGCTCGGCGTAGCTGGGCGTGCGGTGGAGATGCACGGAAAGCCATGGAAAATGGTGCCTAGAAAGAGGAGGCTATACACGGGCAGTTACCCCCCGCAAAGAAACAGATGCTGTCGTAGTGAAAAATAGATTCCTCTACAGCTCTCTGCTCTTCGTGCAGTGTATATAGTAAGAGTTGGAGTTCTCCCCCCCTTTGACCCCACCAACCTTCTCTATTGATGTGGCATTTGTGGTCGGTGGGGTGTGTGCTGGTGTTTTAGTTGATTTGGTGGGTCCACGAACGATACAAGAAAATTGTGTGAACAATTACGTTCAGTGCTTTGTGAGAAACAGAAACAAAAAAAAGACCCGTATTCGTTGTGGCAAACTGTTCGGTTCATAGAGAGACAGAGAGCGAGAGAGAGCGTGAGACATAAACGATAGGGTGAGAGGTCACAGCCACAGGTCAGACAAAAAAAAAAGAAACAGTGGAAGAATTGCGGTGCAGTGTGGTGGACGAACATTAAGCAACAACGCCACAATCGCCAATTATCTCGGTGCACCAGACACCCAAACACCCGCCCCAGGCCCTGCAATCATCCCTCAGCAAACGCGTAAAGTTGATGCCAAACAAATAGTGTGTACCGACGGTGGGAGTGAAAGAGAGAGATAGCGAGAGAGATAGAAAGGGCCCGGAAGGGATGCAATACTGACCTACAACAAAGGCGGTTGGAAAACATTGTAAATGAATGAATCTCTACACATTGAAGCAGCAATGAGCACTGAGGATGGTGTGTAGTTTTCCATTCCAGCAACAGTTCCAATTGCGTTCGCTACTTTTGTCTGGTCACTAACCAACCCCCCCCTCACACACACACACACACGTACACTTTATTCTATTTTAGGATCATCATTTTCCCAGCTTTACGTTGTGCCGCTTGTTGCCGTACCGAACCGAGGAGGCAGCGTCCCGTCCCGATACACTCCAGGCAGCGCCAGTGCAGCGCCACTGCAGCGCCGGTACTATGACACACCGACAGTCGGCCACGTGGTCACCGTTCCTTCGGCGCACAGCCTGCTGCGATAGGGAAAATGCTGGATGCGATTGTGTACAACGGCTGCACGCATCGATTGCTGCGATTGGTGGTAGCGCTTGTGTTTGTGAGCACGCTGGTGGACTTGCTAGCCGCGTCACCGACCACCGTGTACGATAGTTACGGCGACAACCGGGCGCTTCCGGTGCGCGTAGACGACCGCTCGAGCGGTGGCACCTTCTTCTCATCCCCGCTACATCCGCCACTTTCCGCACAGCAGGGCGCAGAGGAAACGCTCCCCCCAGTGCAACAGCAGCTGGTGGTCGGCGGTGGCGGCGGCGTGACGCGCGTCCCGTGGTACGGCCTGACCGAGCTGTCCGACATTTTGCTGCTCGGTGTGCTGGTGACCGTTGCCGTGCTCGGAACGCTACTGTTCGTTGTGTTAGTGTTGGGCCTGCGGGCCAAGTTGCACCTGCTGCGGCAGGACCGGGCTGCCGCTGGGGACGATCGCGCGGAACTGACCGCGGACTATGCGCAGGAGTGCAGTGCGATCAAGTGCGTGGGAAGTGGAGGGAAAGGGAAAGTGATCAAAACACCGCCAGCGTCGCCTCCAATCTTGCTACTGGAAGCGGGCGCAGTAGTGAAACCGGTGCCGACGACGTGCATTGCCGTGACCGGGGTGGACGGGGGCCGTCGCCGTACCGAGCAGCATTTAAACCAGTCCGACAAGCGGCACCGCTCGCCGGGGGGCAGGGGGAGCAAGAGGCGACCACCACCGGTCGCCAGTGGGCAACCGTTGCCGGTGGCAACGGTAAACATGAGTGCGTCGATCGGGGCAACCGCGTCGATCGATTCTGCCACCAGCAGCGCTAGTGGGCGCGAAACCACCGAGCACGTTACCATCGACGACAAGGACAGGCTCCATCGAGGGCAGCCGCGTGCCGAGCAGGGCGAAGAGCAGCAGCAGCCAGTGTCACCGCTGCCATCAGCACCACCACCACCGTCAGACAAGCGGAACGTTCTCAAACGGCAAGCCGTAGCGGAGCTGTCCGTTTTTGCCGGTCTGCCAGCGCCGGGAACGCCCGGTAGCGGATCGCCCACCGCCTACCTCCAGCTCCTAACGCCACTGTCCGCCTCGTCGCTCTCCACGTCCGCCGCTACCACCGACAATAATGCGACCCCGACGAAGGGCGAGCCCGGTGGGGGCAGCGCGACCGGCGGTGGTCCCCTGTCCGCCGCGGAATCGATGGCCGCCGCACGGTTCGGCTTTTCGCCCCGCTCGATACACTCCTTCACCATGCAGACGGCCACGTACTTTCGCTTCCCGGACGTGGACGATTTCACACCGACACCGCGCACGCTGCCGAAGCGGCACGGGGGCGCCGGCGGCGACGAAACCTGCTCCACCCCACCCGCCGTCGATGCGCGCACCGAAGAGGAGGAGGAGGACGGAGGTGGCCAACTAAGGAGGACGGAGCGTGAGACAGCGGCTCCCAAGGTGGCGGTGTTGGCTCCATCGCCGGGCTCGATGCCACTACCACCATCGCCACCGGCGAAAGGAAACCCCAAAGAGGGTGAAGTTACACAGGACGTCGTGGCCGCTATCGTAGAACAAATGGAACAACTGCATGCACCACCATCGCCACCACCTGCATCCACCAGTATTGAGCCGCATCGTCCCACGGCACGCATCTGCGCACCGATGGCGAACAGACGCGTCCGGCTGAAATCGATCTCGCTCGACTCGGAGGGGGCGCGGCTGGTCGAGGAAAACCTCACCTCGACCATACCGGTGCAGGAGCTGGTCGGGATGGCAGCGCACCGAACGGGCGGATTCGACAGTGTCATCGACGACGATGACGATGACGAGGAAGAGAACGAACGAGATGATGACGACGACGATGATGATGATGGGCATGACGAGCGTGCAAACGCATCCGCCGCACACGATGAGACTGACGAGGACGAGGACGAGGCAGCCGCGGCTGCGAAGCAACGGTCGGCGGCACGCGCGAAACGCGTCCGCAACATTTTAAACCTTCGACTGAACATCCCGCCCCTGCCGACCGGTGGCGGGACCGGCTCGATGGCAACGCAGGGCAGACCGCCGCCGCCGGGCGCCTCCCAGTCGACGGGGTCGGTTGCGAAACCGATCGTCAAAACGGTCACCGTTACGGGGTCAGTTTCGAACCCCACGATGAGCACCCAGCAACAGCAGCAGCAGCCCACTTTACACCACCGCCACCACATAGAGGACAGCAATGAGCAGTTTTACTTCGAGTACTTTGACTACGGCGACGAGGAGGACGAAACGGACGATGAGTACGACGAGGTAGAGTACGGCGAGGAGCACGAGGACAATAACAACAACAACAACAACAGCAGTAGCAGCGGCAGCCACACGGTAGCGCTACCTCCGGTCCCGAAAACGCCGACCCTTTCGCAGTACAAGCAGAAGGCGAGCTCGCTCGACTCGGACAAGCTGAAGATCTCGATCCAGTACGGTGGCAGTGGTGGTGGTGGTGGAGGCGGTAATGGCGGTGGTGGCAATTCCGCCGTGTACAGCTCCGTCAGCTGCGGCGGCGGTATGAGCACCATCATGAGCATCGCACAATGTCAGGGACAGGGAATGTCCCTGCACAACACTTACTCGCACACACAGCAGCAATTTGGGCAATTTCAGTTCCACCAGCAACCACAGCAGCAACTGCAGCAACCACAGCAGCAGCATACATCGCAGCAACCCGCCGGGCAGTTGCAGCAACCCCGACGGGTGTCTTCCGTTTCCGTGCCAACGACGCCGAAGCGATACCAGTATCGGACGGCGGCAAACCATCACTACTATCACCACCAGCAACAGCAGCAGCAGCAGCAGCAGCAACACTACGCGAGTGGACAATCAAAGCTGAAACCCTCGTACCATCCGGGGCCGGCACCAGTGCCCTCTGCGGGCGGTGACAGCGGTGGCGCCACGGCGAACGGCAATCGGAAGGAGAAGAAATCACCGCTCGGGCTGAAAGCGATGGGCGGCTGCGGCGGGGAAGGTGGAACGACACCGACCCAGCCCCAGTCCCAGTCGCCTTCCGAGCAGGGCGGCAAGCAGGACGACGGTACCAAACCCTCCGTACCGACTAGCGGGCGGTCGAGCATACTGCAGCGACGGGGCTCCAACCACAGCCTCACGCTGAATCTGGACGTGTACAACCGCAGTGGGGGCAGTGTCGATCTGACCTCCTCCAGCTGTACCAGCCTGTACCGCGGGTCGTACAAGAACCTGCACCAGGTACAGTCGCACACGCAGCTCTACCAGCCCGCGCACCAGCACCCGGTAGAGCCACCGGTGCGCGTCCAGTGCCACCAGGCGTCGCCACAGCAACCAGTGCCGGGTTCGGCGGCGGCCGGCGATGGCACCACAACCACCAGCGGTACCATGCACAACAACAACAACAACAATAACAGCAACGGCTCGAACGCTAACACTAGCAAGAAGAATCTCCTGCAGCGGCGCGGCTCCAACACGAGCCTCACGCTGAATCTCCGCTCCGGGGTCGGGGCGGGCGGTGGCACCGGGTCCACCTTCGGGCTGAACCGCTTCAGCAGCCACAATTCGCTCAACACGGGCATGGCCAGTGCGCTTGGGGCGAGCAACAGTCATCAGCACCACTCGCAGCAGCAGCAGCAGCAGTACCACCAGCAGCAGCACCAGCAGCACCAGCAACAGTTCCCGTCCTCGTCCATGGTACGGTTGGCCGGTTCGCGCAAGAGTCTGCTCGAGCGGCGCAACTCGAACGCCAGCCTGACGCTGATCAACGTCAACCAGCGCACGCTGTCCGTGTCGAACTGCAATTTGCGCGGTTCGATCTGCAGCCTGAACAGCCTGCTGACGACGCACACGCAGAACGAGCCGGGCCCGTCCGACATGATGCTGGAGGAGGACGAGCTGGACGGTAATGGCGATAACGATCATCATCACTACCATCACCACCATCATCATCACAACCATCACCATCATCATCATCATCATCACGGTCAGCATGGTGGTCATTCCGGGCCGCATCATGGCGGGCTGCACCGTGGGGGTGGTGAGGGTGAGCTGCGGCGGTTCGGAAGCAGTGTGGATGCGCCCTTTACCGGAACCGATGGCGGTGGAGTGCAGTCGGAGATGGGCAGGGCGGGCTCGCGATATAATCAGGCACACGAGCGCTCGGAGCAGCAACATCTTCAGCATCTTCATCACGCCGTTGGTGGTGGTGGTGGTGGTCATCATGAGGAGTCGCGCAGTGCCCGGCAGCGCAAGTTCCGCAGCTCGGACAGTCTGCACAACATCAATGTGCGCGAGCAGGGACCGCACGGTGGGCATGGGGCGGCCGGTCCGTTGCAGAGCCGGCTGATGGACGCCGACAGCAAGCTAATGTCCGGCAGTGGCTATCCGCAGTGCAGCTGCCAGTCGTCCTTCGATGAGCGCCATCATTACGGTAAGTAATGGAACATTTCCTCACGTACCTTTCAACTCCAACCATTTTGCTCCTCTTACTTTCTCCTCCCTTAGGATCGTCGGAAAACTTCAAAGAGCACCAGAACAAGCTGTCGATCCATCGGGGACTGTTCCAGAGGGACCCCGCCACCGTCACGTCCACCTCGTCGGCCAACAATCTGTCCGCGCTCGGTACGGGCACGATGTACAGCGGCTGCTGCTGCCCGTGCTGCTGCGGCTGCTGCGGCTGCTGTGGCGGCGTGACCGGTATCGGCAGCCACCTGGACGGCTGTTGCGGCGTGAGCGGCCCGCTGAAGGTGGGTGGCAACCTTAGCAGCAGCAACTCGAACGTGCGCAACATCTCGACCAAACCGCTCAGCCCGCAGACGACGAGCGAGGATTTCAAGATCTACCTTGCCAACATTCAGTTCCTGCAGAATGCCTCGAACGTGCTGACGATGGCGTACCTGCGCAAGCTGCACAACTTCTTTACCAAAACGTACCGCAAGATGGTCGCGGCGACGGCTACGGCCGCCCAGGAAGCGTTCCAGCAGCAGCAGCAGCAGAAGGAAGACGCGGCGCACAAGGGCCAGCATGAGAGCACGAAAGCGGACGGGGAAGCGGCGACGACGGCCGGCACGAAGATGATGCTGCTGCACAGCGACAGCCTGCATCATCCGCCGGTGTGCGACGACGAGTCGTACGAGGAGGAGCACAAGCGGATGGTGCTGAAGATCCATCAGGAGTTTTGGGACCTGCCGACCAACTATCAGGAGAAGCCGCTGGTGTTCGGCTCGCAGGCAAAGAATCGCTACAAAACCATCCTGCCGAACGAGCATTCGCGCGTCATACTCGAACCGGAACGGTCACCGGCGGCCGGGGGTGAACCGTACATTAACGCGAACTACATCAAGGTAAGGCACACCGAGCAGCAGTCTCCAAAGATGAATTGTGCAATTGTGAATCCGCTTTTTCTTTCTTTTTCTTTCCCCCCTTCAAAAAAAAAAGGGTCCCGATTATGCGAACAATAGTTACATCGCTACGCAGGGCCCCCTGCCGAACACGATCTACGAGTTTTGGCTGATGGTGTACCAGAACGTGGTCCGCACGGCCACGGTGGCGGGCCGATCGTGTGCCAGCGCCGGGCTCGAGCAGAAGATAGTGATGCTGACGAACTTTGTCGAGAATGGGCGGCAAAAGTGTGCGATCTACTTTCCGCAGACGGCCGACGAGTGGGTGGCGTTTGGCAGTGGGGCCGATATCGATGTCGGGGAGATGTTGCGCGAGAAGGATACGATCACGGCAAGCATCGCAGCAGCGGAACAGCAACCCGAAGGACAGGAAGCTGTTGGCGGCGTTTGCCAACCGGTGACGGTGCGGGTCCCTTGCGCCAGCTGCTTCTTTCTCGTGCACAACGTAGCGGTGGAGCAGCGCAACGGGTACACCGTGCGGACGCTGAACGTGATCTACGGTGCGAAGGTGAGCGACGCGGACGCACCGGACGGGGACGGATCGCGGGCCCTGTTTGAGCTGACGCAGTTCCGAGCGCACCATTACTGGTTTCCCGACTGGCCCGACCACCGTTCGCCGAAGGACATTAACGTGCTGCTCGACCTGAGTCTGGACGTGCTCGGCTCGAACGTGGTCGATACGCCGCGGCCGGAAAGCAGCAACTCGCTGAAAGGCAACCAGCCGGGCACGCCGGGCCTGGAGGAGGTAATGGGAGCCGCGCAGCTCGCAGCACTCAGCTCCTCCTGCACACCGACCGTGCTGCCGATCGTTCACTGTTCGGCCGGGATCGGTCGAACCGGCTGCCTGATAGCGATACTGAACGGGCTGCGACAGCTGCGGCTGTCGGTGATGGCGCACCAGCGCAAGCAGCAACAGCTGAAGCAATCGCAGGCGCAGACAGGGGAGGCTGGCCATGGTGAGCTACAGTCGGGCGGGAGCAAATCGGCTGCCGACCGGATGCAGGACGAGCTAGAGCAATCGTTACCGCTGCCACCGGTGCCCGGCAGCGGCTCGGAAGGCCGTCGGAAGTCCACCGTCCAGATGGACGGTGCGACGCTGCTGGCACCGAATGCCGCCGTTGGGCGAGGCGGTCAGCGCGAGGGTAGTGCCGTAGTGCGCGAGTCTGGCCAGGTGGACATTTTGGGCATCGTGTGCAACCTGCGGCTGCAGCGGGGCGGCATGGTACAGAACTCCGAGCAGTACGAGCTGATCCACCGGGCGCTCTGCCTGTATCTGGAGAAGCTAACCCAGGATGGACAGATTTAGGGTAAAACAAACAAACAAAAAACAAAAACAAACCATTTTTGAATCTTTGTCTACATAGAAACTGATTTGTATTTGCTGTGAAAACTTAGGAAATGACAAGCTGTTGTTGTTGTATAGGAGAGGGCCTGCGTCAGTGGGAAGCAGAACCACCAAGTGTGCAAGAAGATACCAAAGAATTACAAAGTCGACAAGGATGGCGGGAATCAAACAATCAAACTAACGCGCGGGCGATATACAACAAAACAATACGCTAATACGCTAACACCCAGTGGCTGGGGGACGGGGTGAGCAATCGTACATGGTAGATCTGACTAACTCTTAGTGGCAACGGTGGGGTAACATGATAAAAACAGCGGGTGACTATCGTTTCGTGGGGAGGGCAGGGCACACGACCTTTAAATGGAACCACGTAATGGAATTATAAATTCAATGTGTGTTTGTCCTTACGATGGATGTGCAGGAGTTACAAGGGGGACAAGGCAGCAGCAGCAGCAGCAGCAGCAAGTATTCTTATTGTATGGGATTGAATTAGTCACAACAGAAAAGCAAGTGGGTGAAGATGAAACACGATAACTTAATACATTAAACTAAACTGCAAAAATTTAACAACACAAGGGAAAAAATCAAATGGTAGAATCATTGTACCGGACACATCTGCTAATATATAAATGTATGTACGTGTGTAGTGTCTAAGGGGGTTTTTTGGGGAGGGGGGGGGGGGGAAGATGGGAGTTTTATGGGATTGGTATAATGGGATTTTACAATACATTTGAGGGATGAGGGGGGCCGGGGCGGGGGAGAAACTCACACACACAATCACACAATGCCGCAAACAGAGCCAAGATCCCGCCCGCTCGGCCCACCCACCCTCGGAAACACGAATATATTGACGAATCAAACAGACAGACAAAAAAAGGGATAAAACAAGGGAATACGCTAAGGGAATGCGCTTTATATATGTTTTAGTGTAAGCAACCGTATGTTTGTATGCATGTGTATGAGAGAGGGAGAGAGAGAGCGAGAAAAAGTGATGAAGTATAATATAGATTAATGGTAGGGACAACTAAATTATTGCATAGATGGAGCATATATATATACATATACACACCAAACAGCAACAAATCCACATACACACACACATACCTTACAAACATCCTTACAGGGGTTTGCAGCAGTTCTCATATCTGTGGAGCACTTTATTGGCTCTTTTTTACAGGAAATGAACTTAATGTAATGGGAATTGGACCCTACAGCACCCTTGTTGGACAAATCCAATAGGAATTTCCCAGGAGCCTGTCCAAAAAGGGTGTCATAGAGTGCAAATTTCAACTTATACAGTTCACTTCCTATAAGAAAGAGTCAAGGAAGTGTCCCACAACTATGAGAATGCCTGGAAAACCCTGTTTACTTATGCCAATGGAAGGACAACAATTGTGGTGGTGTTTGTACCCCAGTAAAAAAAATGGAATAGTATGGGAAAAGGCTGGACATTTTTTATTAATTTAAATTTAACGGCATAGAATAAATGTTTTTTATTTGTAAAGTAGAAAACTTGCCCAGAATCGGAACGTATTAACTTATGAGAAGAACAAGCAAACTAAACACTTGATCATAGAAAGCAAGATGAGCAACAACAAAAAACCGTTTGGCAAACATTTGTAGTGTAGAACAAAAGGGGAAAAGGAAAACAAACAAACAGATTAGAGTGTATTTCGTAGCAAACTTAATGGCACGCTGCTGGCAGATAAGGAGGAAACAGCCGAATGAGAAAGAGCACAAAGCAAAGCCCATTTACTGTGGATCCATTTTTTAGTGCGCGAAGAGAGTAACACCCCCTCGCAACCTCGTAGATTGAAGTATTTAAAATAGATATTTTTAAACAAACAAACAAAACAACGCAACCTAACGCGGCATCACAGCTGCTTCTTCACTACCTGTGTACCGGTATTTTGTGAAATAGGACAATTTTATCGGGAAATTACACTAACACACGCGGCACTGTGCGTGCTTACCAGCCCCAGCCAAGCATCCCGCGTCATCCCACGTGCGCGGGGTGGGTGACCGTCACCGCACGTGGGCATTACAGTACAATCGAACCACAGCCTCCAGCCAGCCTCTGGACAGTCTCTGGTGTGCTCAAAGTATGTGTTTTTTTTTCTATGTTAAATTTGCATAAGCGCGCAATGTTACCACACATACACACACACACACACACACCGGTAGTAGAGGAGGATAGAAGCAGCAAAACCAAAATGGCAATTTATGGCGCTGCACGTGGCGTAAGTGTTGCGTAGGCTTTTTGCGACCTTACTGCGCCGAAAGGTCGGTTTTGGTGCGTAGAGAGTTTTGAAGTGGCTTCACCCAGCAGGCCAGGATGATTGAAAGCTACTGCACCGCGCACAAAACTTTAACGCCAACGCGCATACGCGACACTGGGTGGTGTGGGGGGCAGAGGTACAACAGCGATGAAACCAAATGAAAAGATGAAACACAGAGGAAAAACACGAGCAAAACTGAATTGCAAACTAAGAATCAATCAACCACAGAAAACCAACCACAACCAACAATATGTGTGTGTAAATAAATGTGTGAAAAAATAATTTCGCGTTTTCTTGGTTTCCGTTGCGCGAAAGAGCATGTTGGAGCCAGAACATGGCGAGCTGCGCAGCATCTTGGAAGGATCGTAGTACACTGTGCGTTTTGCACCTTGGAAACGGAACATAAATGTCACCAAGTACACCGTAGTCGCCGTACCGAAGTCACAACAGGTTAAAGAACGTGTGTTAGATCCATTTTCAATGTATTATAAAGCGTAAATTAAGTGTCGTGAGTAAAAAAACAAACAAACGTTACGGTTGAACACCTCCACCACCGGTGGTTGCTGGTGCCGTCCCAGAAGTTCCGGCCGTGCTGCCCTGGTCCAGCTCGAGCTGCTTCAGCAACCGGTACAGTGCGGCCGCCTCCCGTATCCGGCTAAACTCGATGCAAAACGCTTCGATCTCGATGTACAGCTGCTTCACGTCGATGATCTTGTTCCGGATCAGGCTCTGCAGGAACACGCACACCAACCGTACCAGCCGGTTCTGCATGTACTTGTCCCGGATCGTCGAGCACGTGCCGATGCTGTTCACGATGTACAGATGCACGAAGTGCACCGGCAGATCGACCGACGTGGTCAGCCGGTTCACCACCTCCATCGAGTGCAGCGACAGCTCCATGTCGACGATCACGTCCAGGTACGCATCGATGTGGCGCGTTTTCAGCATACGCATCAGAATTTCGATCGCAATCGTCGGGTTGTATTCGATCAGGTTCGGGAGCTGTCCCAGCGGGGGAAACACAAAATTCCAATTAGTAATTTGTAACATCATTTCCGCTTGCTTTAACCCGTGTACCTTTTCCGGCGTGACGCACGACAGGTGCGTCTGCTGCGTGTCCTTCTCCAGCTCGTTCACCAGCGTCTGCTGGTCGGCAATGCTGAGCGCCTGCCGGAACGATTGGTCCAGCAGCGTCTGCAGGCACTTGTACGGCGTTGGTTCCGCATCGCTGCAGCTATTGTACACCGGCTTGTGGTACGAGGGGCTGCCCAGATCGAGCCAGATCAGCTCATCCTCGCACGTGAGCAGCGGTGGCGCCACGGACATGAACGTGGGGCCAAGCGCGTTCAGCAGCGGATTGCTCGGGTTCGCCGTCATCCCGTTCACCAGCTCCTCGATGGCCGCTCCGGTGTAGTTTTTCAGTGCCGGTTCGCGGCCAGGCAGCACGGGCAGGGCGGGAATGATGTTGGCCACATTGGAGCGCACGGTGAGGGGGAAATCTTTCAGCCGTTCCGCTGCCTTCGCCTTTACGTACGCAATTTCGGCCGGCCCGACCGGGGTGGGCATTGCGGCAAACGCTTGGCAGAACAGGCGGGGTGACTTTTTGTCAATCTGTGAGTGAGGAAATCAGTGTGTGTGTGAGTGAGTTGCTTGTTTTGAGTGAAATGAAGAATGCTTACGTCTGGGTCACCGTTCGATAGTAGCAGATGAATGAACTTCAGCTCCACCATCTGTGCGGGGGTGCTGCTGTTGGCCGGCAGCAGTCCACCGAACGGTTCTAGGAACCGGGCCAAAAACAGGAAGAAGGGTGATTCCGCCTGCTCCTTGCGGCGGATGTCGTACAGCACGTAGATCCCTGCCAGCCGGTGAAAGGGAAGGGCGAGATCGTTCTGCAGCAGCAGCAAAGCAAGCGCTGATCCGACTGAAAGATAGAGCAACATAGCAACCTGAATTAGCGGGATTCGCTCCAAGCCGGCCGGTGATATGTCCACCGTCCACCCCTCTCTTACCCTGGAACCAGTTGCCCGCATTGGTGAACCGTTTCTGAATGATCGCCGAGACGCTTTCGAACGTTTGATGGTCAACATTCTTGCCCGTTATTAAGCTGCAATGCAGAAAAGCAATGATGATAAACACACACCCAGCTCTGGAAGCGAACAAATGCAGCCTCACTTACTCGTACAGCTCACGCATGTTGGCAGCTTCGTTTGGTTTTAATTAACTAATAAGGAGAAAGCTTGCCACTGCCACCACCACCATGCGGACAATTGTCAACAGCTGACTCGGCGGCCTATCCCGCGGCTCCGTAAGGCGACCGGTGGAGCAAACACCAAAACAATCCCTTCCGTTTGTTGTTGCTGCAAGTTTGACATAACAGATGGCGTGGAAGGGCGAGCGCGCGCGCACACACACAAGCGAAAACAACGCACGGGAAGAGGTTGCAAAGAAGCAGCAGCAGCAGAAGAGAAAATCGTTAACTAGGTTGAAGGATGGTCGGGTACGGGGGGGGGGGCTTTCACCATGGCAGCATTGCGGAGCCACACAAAAGAGTGTGCGTAACCATGTTTTCCCATGCTCAACAGTAACTAACAGTAACACTTCCCATCTGCAACCCCTGGCAACGGCAAACAGCGTTTTTCGAGGAACAAAAAAATGGATCCCTGCCTCCTCATCCCCCCCCCCTTTCTGCCCAACGGAAGATTAGCGTCTATTTTCGGAAAAAGATGGTTCTTTCACCCCGGAAGATGCAGAACATGAATGAAACTGGGGCTTTTTGTCCATGCAGCTGGCTTTTTAATTAAGCTGTAGTGTATAATTTATTTGTTCCGTCATTTTGTGTAAGAGTACCAGGGGGGTGGTGGCGATCGATTGGTCTTTGCGTGTCCCCGACCCCCCCTGCGTGGGGATTGTGGTGCTGCTCACGCTTAACACTTTTACTTTTTGGAAGTTATAATACCATACGCAAAATACACAATTAGAAAGTAATAGGTAGTTATAGGTAGAGAGGCATTGGGGGTTTTTTTTTGTAAGTAAACGGGATTTTGTGTCGTCTTTTTCTTGTTTTTTTTTGGCAGTACACTCTGCTAGCCCTTGCCCGAAAGACGATAGGCTAGCGAAAGGGAGGGGGTGTGTGTGTAAGTGTGTGTGTGTTTCCATTAAAAGCTAACAATAGAAGTTCGAGGTACACAAGACATTAATAAACAAAATGGAGCACTCTGCGCCCTCCGACCGATGAAGATCGTCCCGGGCGCGCACGCCGGAGGTGTGTCCCCCGGTGCGGGCAGATGCTTCCGTTTGGGTGCCGTAGAGTATGATGTAAACACAATATAGAAAAGCCGGAACCTGCTGGCCCGCGTTGCGGGGATGTGGGAGGGTTGGTGCTCCCCATTCCCGTGCTAGTAGTAGTAGTTCACTTGTTTTTTTCTACTTCTTTTGGTTCCGTTGCAAAGAGCAGAGAGATGTGCAATGCAAAATGCGCGTTACTTGCGGCGAGTGGTTGTGTGTTGGATGTAGTGAGGTGGGGTAGGGAGGCAGGGTGGTGCGCTCACCCAGCTCACCAGAAGCCCTGGGAGTGACCGCCCGGTGGCACGCGGGCCCGTTCCGACGTCGCCTGCTGCCTGTCCGCCGATGCTCCGCCACCGCCATTTGATGATCCATTTTGCGCTGGTGCCGATGATCCGTTGTCTCCTCCGGTGGACGACGGTGCGGCGCCACCACCACCGCCTCCCTGCTTTCCCGTATCGAGCGACTCGTTCGGGTCCATCGTGCCCATGACGGCGTTCATGTTGGACGAGTTCTGCTGGTTGTTCTTCGGCCGGGGCGGGTTTTGTCGCACGTCCGACGAGCCGAAAATGTCCGAATGGCCACCGCCCGGGGGTTTCAGCACGCGGCTCGAGGGTTTCGCTTCCGCGGCCACACCAACGTTAAAGTTCGTCGACATGATATTGCGTGAGGAGTTTTCGGGCGTACGTCGAAGGGGTACTACACAGTGATGAAGCACAGTCTGCAAAGTGTTGCGGTGTTCCTCCGGTAAACGCGGACTGAAAACGAGAACACTTAACACAGCGTCGGGGTTTGGAAAAATGCACCAGAGCACGCCTTGTTCCCTTGCACGGCAGGTCGCTTTTGTCCCTTTTTTCTCCCCTGTGTGTGGATCAATAAACTGAAGCGTCTGTGCAAGGTGCAGAAAATTTCGGTTGGCGTTTCACGGCAGTTGACAGATGGACAATGGGTTTGCTTGAAATTGGGTCGCACGGAGGGATACGCCAGCAAGTCACCAAGCGTGACAACTAGCAAAACGATTTTGTTTGAAATTTTCACTGAAGTTAAGTAAAATAGCAAATGAGATAATGCTGATTTTTAACGCTTCAAATTGCGTTATCAACAGAGTTATTGAGAATTCAACGTTTGGATCGTGTCCCAAAATCGGTTACTTTGGGCCACATTGGTTCGTTTGATTGCGAACGTGTTTTTGAATTCAACGATGTAGGGTAATTTTGAAAAATTGCTTCAATATGCTCTAATTGTATTGACTTTTCAATGCCTGCAGCACATGAAACACATTGGAAATTGGTGCTTATAAATGGGTTGGAGAGAATGAGATCATGTTGAACTGAAATCGGATGATATTAACCCATTTCCGTGTGCCATTTCCATAAACTCCGCATGATGTCATCGAGCCAGACATGACATCATCAAAACGCAACAGCCGAGCTAATAACGACTATTACCTGTTGAGAATTGTGGTTGTGATGCGGAGAGGAGCAAAGCTTTGCATCTCCTTACCACCGGACCAAACAGTCCTGACAATTCCAAACGACTCCCAAATGAAACCCCCTATCTTCTCACTGTGGATGGGTAAAGCGTAATCAATTCTCTTTATTCTTTCCGATGAAAATAGTTCGTTACATCCTGCCCGGTGTATCATATAAATCCTTTTGATTTCGCAACATTCATTACAGCCTACGATGGCGAAGGCGATGGCATAAGGTCAGTTGTTTGGTTTCTGGCAAACCAGGTATATGCTGTTGTAGTGGCTTTGGTGCATGGAGGTGGGATTTTGCGAGTACGTCGTCACGATGTTTGTTTCATTTTTCTGCCAACGAAATGATTGATGTAATTAATGATCAAAAGTTGAGGTCATGTAGTGGTCCGAAATGAAAATTGTGCTTACGAGAATGATGAAACCAAGAGAGCGAATAATTTCCAGCAAATCCTCGTACGTCGGCTCGATGCTGCCCTCCTGCGGCACGTCGGAAAAGTGGTACAGCAGCGGTCCCAGATTCACCCAAATGCCGCCGGGTTTCAGTATCTTCTTGATCACCTCGATAAACTCGATGATGTTGTTAGCACAGTCGATGAAGAAGCAGGTGGCTATACACTCCCAGTAATCTTCGTCCCGGTATACCTGTCGCAGTGGACAAAAAATGGAAGATTAGCCGGTTGATTATACTTTCTGTCAGCGTTTGCGAACGATGCTTCCTCGCCGTACCTGCAGAAAGTCTCCCGCCACCATATTCATCGTCCCTTTGGGTGGGAATTTTGTAGGGCTAACATCGGGAAAGGAAACCGGAACGAGCTGATTGTGCTGGCTCAGATTGTTCACCACCTGGTGCACCCACGGATAGATTGTACACTGATTTGCCACAACGCATCTATAGAAAAGACAAAAAAGGAAGGTGCCAAAATTAACAGAAATGTACTGAAATAGCAATACCCTCCCCACCCCGTCATACCTGTTTAATACAAAATTGGACGCAATAAGCATGAAGAGCGAAAACTCATTGCCCTCGCAGTAAAACCCCTGGCAGGCAAGCTCGTAAATTAGCCGCCCTAGCCCGGCGCCGGGCACCAGAATTTTCACCTTTGTCAGGTCACTGCAAAAACAAACAAAACACACAGCGCGCATTGACAGTGATTAGATAATGCTGCTATCAATTGGGGCTGCGGCCACCGCAGGGCACAGGGGTGTGCTGCACGAGACTCACTATTTTGCCGGGTTGAAGAAGGCCGTAATCTCCTGTACGATTGGGCTGTAGCACTGATCCCGCTCCAGCTTGCCCTGCTCGCTCCAGTCGCGAAAGATTTGCTTCAGCGTGATTTGCACCTATGCAGGAGTAAAGAACCACCACGTGGGTGAATGAATTTCGTCACTAATCGGCTTTGTATCGGTGCCGCAACGCTACCTTTTGAAAGTCCTGATAGCGCAGCTTCAACCCGTCCGCCGGCTGCAGCTCGGGCTCGATGTTGTGGTCCGCATTTTGAAACAGACAGTTGGCGTCCTGTATGATCTGCTTGATCACTTGCGCGTTCACCTCGACGCAGCGCCGCTGGTTCTGCAGGTGCTCCCGGTAGCTGGTCAGCATCTGCTGGTGGGCCGGTGGTAGCGTCTCGAGAAAGCATTCCTTCCGCTTCAGTTCCGCCATCGAGCTGTGCCTAGAAGTAGAGGAGCGGACGAAGGCGTTAGCATCACTTGCAAGCAAAAACCCCCTCGTGGGACCGGGCGTCACGTTTTCCTGCACGCGTTTTTCTTACCTGTAGTACTTGAAGGCGGCGATGATTTTGAAAAAGTTTCTCCGCTCCTCCTCCATGTCTTCGATCAGGCCGGCTTCCGGATCTTCCGGCACTGTTTCGGGTGCGTGTCCTTTTGAAGACGAAGACGATTCCATGACGGGGTGTTTGGGTTGGTTTCTGCTAAAGAAACAAAACAACAAAAAAGCACCTCCTGCCCGTCGTTCAACCGTGGCGTATCCAACGATTGCAAATCAAAACAAAAGCAATCCACCGCTTTGACAGCTCGCGCCGATGCTCTGCCTATTTACGGTGAGTGGTTGAGCGCTTGAAAAGCTTCGCTGTTCGTTATTTGCAAAAGTGGCCCTTTTTTATCGCATTTGGAGTCACAAAATCACAAAATTTGCAGTAAAAAAATGGAAAATTTCGGGAAAATCCATCCCACACAATTTGTGCCAGTCGCGTGCAAAGAGTTTTGCGAAAATATTGTGCCATTTTCTGCCACGCATGACGTTTTGGGGCGCGCGAGCGGACAGAAAAGAGAAAGAAATAGCGATACAAAGAGACACACACACACACATGCACATGCACACCCATGCCCACACAGGACAGATTGCGAAACATGACAGCAGGTCGGGTTTTCCACGGCTGACACAGGCTGCTCTCGCTCGTGTACGTACTCGGTAATAACTCGCCGTCGTCCCTCCCCCGAAAAAGAGCCCCGTTTTTCCAAACCGTCGATGAAAGGGGCTGCAAGCAAGCAAGCAGCAGCAGCAGAAGCATCAGACAGTGGCAGCAGTGCAATCGTGCAAAACGTAGTAGTAGTAGAAGAAGTGCAGCAGCTGGTAAGCTGACGGTGCCGTGTGGCTGTGTGTCTGTGTGTGGGTGCGGGGAGGAAGGCTGGGTGCCCCTTTGCGGTCACGACGGTGGTGGGTGTCAGGCCCAGGGGTCGTGGTCGCATTCTCGGCCACCGTTCGTTCGCAATCTCGAAATCTCCCAAATCCGAACGGGGTTGCGGGATGGGGTGAAAGTAATAGCAGCAGTTGCAGCAGCAACAACAATAACAATATCGTGTGTCCTTTCCCCGTCGTTTCCCGTACCCGTGGCAGAGAGAAGAAGAGGAAAAGTGCGTACCGCCGAGCCGCGAAAGTGCGTGAAAAGTAAATTGTGTTCTTCGCAGCAGCCCCCGGGAGTGTGTGTGTGTCGTGTCTGTACGCGCGCGTGTGTGTGTGTGTGTGGTGGGCTAGGCGAATTGGGGTTACCTACACCCGCGGGAGAGTCGAAGGGCGCGGGAGGGATTTTTGAAAAAGAGGCAAAAGTGCAAGTGAGTTGTCGAAAAAGTGAAACTCTTAGTTCCATGGCCCGAGCGCTGCTTCGCCCTGCTGCTGCCCGTTTCGCGAAAGGGGGTTGTGGTTTCCCACATTTCCGGCGGCTCCTTGTCAAGGGGAGGGTGCGGAAGTGGGGACACCCCGTGTTCCCGATACAGGATGGGAGGGGATTGCGACGGAAAGTGCACACTTGCAAAACGTCGGCCCAGATAGTGTAAAGGGACACTCAGGTCAGGCCAGATATAGATTTTTTTGTTTCGTCGTGGTGCGCCGTTCTCGTCTCTCTCGCTCGCACACACACATGGAGATTATTTAAAATATTTTTTTTCCACCGTGATCGAGACGGCCCCTATTTCCTGGCCTACTAATCCCGTCCTCTTCCTGCTCGTCGCTGGTGCTGTTCGGGAGAAGAAATCTAAAAGGAAAAGAAGGCCTGTCCTAACACGCGATTTGCACGATTCTGGTCTGGTCAAACCCGGATGTAACACAGAGT
This sequence comes from Anopheles coluzzii, assembly GCF_943734685.1. NCBI lineage: Eukaryota > Metazoa > Arthropoda > Insecta > Diptera > Culicidae > Anopheles > Anopheles coluzzii. The sequence continues at coordinate 119,547,588 of NC_064670.1, read as the reverse complement.
CGTAGAAAAAAGCCCCCTTTTTGTGTGGGAAGTGCGGGGGGTGATATGCGTGTATGTGACGAGCAAATTAACCGAAAGGAACTCCATCTTTTGCCACGCACAAGGACATACGGTTGGCAAATGAGCAAAGGATGGGGGGGGGGCATGCCGTTTTTGTGAAAGGCGCCACACCATCACACAGCAAAACGCATACACTATCAATAACATACATCCCCCATCCCCCAACCACCACCGTTTTGATCGCTCATGTCGGTCATCGTGGTCGTCGTCGTCGTCGTGACTGCGTGAAGATTGCGGGTTTTCGATAGTGTGAGGGGGCAGCGCAAAACTTTCGACCGAGGCGCACGGAGGAGAGCAAAAAAAGGTCAACATTCCGACCCCCTCCTCCCCGTCCCCTGTGTTGCCCCTTCTCTAGTAGCCCAGACGGATTATTGCGTGCGTGCGTGGTACTTTGCTGGTGAGAAAGTGAGCGTATTTTGCCTTCCCCCTTTGATTGATCCAACCCCCCCATTACCGTCTTCTTCTAAGCTGCGGTGGTGGAAAAAGCCTTTGCCACCGCCAGTGGTTGTCTGCATGATGTCCCGAAAAAGTCGTTATGAGTCAGCCATGTGTGTGTGTGTGTGTGGGTGTATGTGTGGTCCGTTCGCGATCGCGTATGTGTGTCGCGCAGGGCCTGCTTGCCCGGTTGTGAAAACGTCATCGCCTCCCAATACCACTGCAAATACGGACCGAATGCGTGTGTGTGTGTGTGTGTGTGAGAAAGAGAGAGAGTGAGAGAGCGCGCGCACACCCGAGAGGGACAGAGCAGCAACTGTCATCCAACACACCTTCTTGGGTCGCGCTGGTTGTGTGCTGTAGTCGCGTATTGTTTGCCTTTGCCCGCCGTCTACGTCGGTTGTGTTGAAGGTGGTATTAATTTTCACGTCATCAGGACGATTTTTTGTTGCCCACAGTGAGTTAGTAGTGTGCATTCTGCGTGTGTGTGTGTGGATCGTTCACGCATCACTAAACCACGAACGGAATTCGGTGACAACGAACGACGACGATTACTACGAAACCTACTGCTGCTTGTTCAACACCATCGAACAGAGCGCAACCAGCTGATGACGTTACACACCTTTCCGCGGTGTTTCTGTGTGTGTGTGTTTGTGTGCGTGTGTGGGTATTGGTCGCGAGATGTCACTTTGCATTGCGTTGCGTTTGATGGGGTTCAGTGTTTTCTACTTTTCCTTACGGTGGGGACGTTAGGGAAATGATGCACAACTGCTGATGGGTGAGCACTGACTAAGAAGCGCCAAGCGATCACTCTTTCACTACAGTTTCCCAGTGTTTCCACCTTTGGGGTTTTGTCTCTATATTTTCACTTTTAATTACAATTGGAAAACTAACTAATTATACACACACACACACACATCGTGGAGGGTTGTGAACGGCCACGGTGTCATCGTCAAGCTCGACTGAGGATGAGGTGTGTGCGGGGGCTAAAAGTAACGCGAATTAATTCACCGATTTCTGTCGGTCATTCTGGACATGCGGTGAATGTAACGGCGGATGCATTGTGTGTTTGTCTGGGTGTGTGTGTGTGTGTGTGTGTGTTGCATACCAAGGGAATACGGCTGCATCAGCTGGCCAGCCAGTGACAAGTCCTCTCGCTTCAGGAAAGTGAAGTGCAGGTTGTTCACCGTGAAACAGTGGCTGTATATGTGTGTTGAGTGTTTCATCAATACGCTTTGATAATCGAACAACATGCGACGTTAAAAGTCCGACGTCTTTCTGGTCCATGAAGATTAGAGCAGATTCGATTTAAAATAGCACTTGTAGAGTTTCAACCTTTTGATTTGAATTGACTGTCGCGCTTTGATGTTATGTAAATTTTTAAGTAACTTTTTACACCGACAAGAAGTTTTTTTCTATTTGAAATTAATGTTAATCCTGACTAAGTTTATCAGCACAAAAACCTTTGATCACAACCATCCAATCAGCAAGCAAACAACTATCATTACACCTTTTTGAAACGGAATTTGTTGTGGGCTTGAACTCACGATCAGTCGTACACAAGGCTGAGCGCTTGCCAAAACACCAAAACCCCATAATTAGCTTGCCCCGTTTAAAGTTCCTTCTTTTATTAACGGATGAACGAGGATGACGTAAAAAATAGTCCCGTTTTCGAAACCAAATTAGCCCAACGAGACCTTCAATGCTCGTAAAAGCTTTTCTGGAATGTACAAACTAAAAAAAAGTGGCTCTCGTTATTTTAAAAATAATCGAATGCCCCACTCGAAACATCCGCGCAGCATTCTGGGGATGGGGATTTAAATGATTAAATTTTCCCAGGCACTGGGGCAACCCAAAGCGGAAGGAAAAAGCGAATCGAAGAAAAAAATAAAAGGAAAAACGAGCTGCTTTGGAATTTCTAGCCCGTGGCACCCAAGGGGCTATACAGTGAAAGACACAAAAGGGGAGGAAAAGGGGGGGTGAAATCGGCACACCGCTGCAGCAAAAAAGGAAGTAACAGTGAATGGAACGCACACTGCAAATGGCATGTGAAGTGGTGGTCTGGTGAAAAGAGGAGAAGGAGAGAGAGAGAGAAAAAGAAAAAAAAAAGCGAAAGGCCTTGCCCACCCCACCTTCTTCAGCCACCAAAAGCGTACACACCCCTGCGGCCATTCGTGTAGCAGCAGTCCGGGCGTGCGAACACACACACACAGAGAAAACACACACCATTGCTCCCTCCTAAAGTGAATTGTTTTTCCTTCTCGCAGCAGAAATCGACAGCAACAACAACCACCAGCAGCAGTAGCCCCAGACGGTGGCAGGCCAGCATCAGCGAAACGGCAACGTGTCTAGCAGCTTTTCCTTATCCGCAAGGGAAACGCGCAAAACGAGTCGAAAGTGGAATCAGGTGTAAATAGCAAAACGAAGAAGCGGAAAAGATAAGCGAAGGAGAGGGAGAAAGAGAAGCAAAAAGAAAAAGAAAAAAAAACATCATCTCCGATCATCATCCTAAGAAGGGTGAGAAAGCGTAGTGCGCGCGGTGAGAAGATCGTGTTCCGTTTGCGCTGTGTGGTGAGTTGGGTGAGAAAGTTTTCACGATCGTTTCAGTGGTGTGTGGTGCAGCGTGATTGTGTGTGCGTGTGTGTGTTTGAAAAGAAAAGTGCAACCGTAAAAAAAGGGGCGCCCACCTGTTACGAAGGGCTTTGCGTGGAAGAAAATCTGCTCAGTGCGCGCATAACACACGCGCACACGCACGCAAAGCGAACAGCAGCAGCAGGTGTATGCGTGGCGTTTTTAGTGGTGTGCTGCGTGAAGTGCGTGTGTCACAGTAGTTTTGTTTTTTTGTGTTGTTTGGTCGAACAGCTCGATCGTGATCACCTTTTTATTCGAATCAGCTCATCGTGTACGTAAGCGTGTGTGTTTCTCGTGAGATTGTGTGCGCCCAACACAGTCAGAGCAGCATCTCGCACGGTCAGCCGTGGTTGGTTTGCTCACCTCGTGAGCTCGCGTGCATCGGTGAGAAGATTTTCGCTACCGTCGCGCCGCTCCCCTTCATCTTCTTCCATCATCTCGTCGCCTACTGGCCACGGTGCGCGCGCGTGTGTGTGTCTGGTGGTTTTAGCGCACGGAAGGAAATGTAATGTGTTTGAAAGCTAAGACACAAGGTAAGTGCCCGAGGAAGCGGTTCACCATCTGCATCCTAATTGTCCCGTAGCTGTAGGCATACAAGATGCCCCTTTTTGGGCTTTTCATTTTCATTTCGCCCGGAACGCTGTGGGTTTTGTGCTTTAAGCTGCAACATGCAACGTCAGCCATTGCAACCAGCCCGAAACGTGTTCAAACAAGTCACGACACAGACACGCACATACACAGACCCGGAGAAGCGCACTGCTGACGTCAGAGCTAATTGCCGACGAGCCTGCGGGGCGCATTGCGAAAAACCCGGGCGGGCGGGAGGGTGCTTTGTGCATATGGAAAAGCGTAGAAGCGGCGACACACGCGGCGGCCGTGCATGATTCATGGCACATCGCATGAGCTTTGTGCGAGAGGCCCATATTATACGTAAGCGTGCACTCTGAGCATTTGCATTCTTCTGGTCGGCCCTCGGCCCTGCTGCCGATCGGCACGGGAAGGTTCGGGAAGGACTGCTGCCGCCACCACGTGGGGCGGTTGTTGCAAAACTATGCGCATCGAAAGCGAACGTGGGCACCGGGAGAGAGAGAGAGAAGTCATTTACCCGTCGCCTTGGCTAGGTTTCTAGGGTAGGGTCGTCGGCTGGAACTGTAGCAATTTGGCAATGGCGGCGACGGCGACAGCACGACAACGACCGGCCCAAACCGGGTGCCGCTCGTCGGAGGAAATGTGAAAAGTCATTAAAAGCGCCCGAAACAGCCGAAGAACGTGGCATTGAGCCTTCTTGAACGCTCACACAGTGGTCCAGCAGTGGCCCTCCTCCCCCCGAAGGCATTATGCAGGAATCCGGTGGGATTGCTATTTAATACGATTTTGGTGGGAGACTGAAACGATGCCATGCGAGACACGGGGTTTTTCATTAGGATCGTTACGGTCCGCCCGGGGTCTCGCCGGTCGTTTGCCCAAAACTGGTGTTTGGCCACGCGTTTTTCCGCCAGCAAACGCTCCGGCACCGGCTGACAGCAGCTTGTCGTCGCTCACTCGACGACGGTGAAGTGGTTTTCCTCTTTGCATGCCAAACGAGCCACAGCAGCCGCCGTTTCGCACCTTTTTGGAGTTGTCTCCCATAGCAATCGATGACAAAGCGAAATTAGGTGGCAATATGGATTTGTGCACTGCCTGCCTGCCGGCTGCTGGCCGGCTGTTGGGGCTCCGAGGTGTCCGAGTTGAAAATAGAACCGAAACAGAACGGACACTGCCGGCTCCCCCCCCCCCCCCCCCCCTGGGGCGTCCAGGGTCATCTAGCGAGACGGCTAGGTTTGGAAATGAAGACATTTCCAAACGAGTGTGTGCCTCTACCGGGAAAGATAATCCCCTTTGAGCGCGGTGCCAATAGTGTGTATGCGTGTGTGTGTGGTTTGTGACACGAAACGGTTTAAATTGGACGGCTTTTGTGCTTTCTATGCACAGGCCGGCACCACAGAATCGATTGTTTGACAATAGCTTAGATTGAGAGATTTGGCTCGTCCGAAGCGGGCCCCGGTTGATTGATAATACAATTTGATGGGGTTGTTTGAGAGGCTTTGGAGGCTTAAAATGCGTTTGTGACGATTATAACTTTGCTGCCTTTTTGTGCTTGGATGGATATGCTGGTTGGCTATGTTGTGCTCTTCCATTTATAATGTATAAACATGAAACACTAAAAAGATATGTCCAATGGTTTCCAAAAATGTAGACATTAAGTCTGATGTTAGCTAAAGACTCGACAAACGTGTACCCTTTATTACCAATCAATTTCAGCGGGGCTTTGTGGTGTCGTGCTAAGCGTTAGTTCCTTTAAAAGACAGGTTGTAGGTTCAATTCCTCGCGCGCGTGCTTAGGTTGAACTTTGTTATTGTTTCCGTCGCTTTATTTCCAAAATACACGAAACGGAAATTATCAAGGACACACAACGCTCAAATTGCCATTTTGTGGATGTAGCAGAGAGGTCCCATTGACATTTGTTGAAAAGGTTATGGGGAAGCTTCTAAATTAATTTGGATGTAAAAAAAGAAGTGACTCCCCAGCACCACAGACATAAAACGAGACTCACTCTCCTTCTCTTGAGCTTTTTAATCAGGCTTTTACGTGATTCGAATGAAAACGAACGAAACTCTGCTGTATGTGAAGCCAGCAGCAGCACCCACAACCCGAGGGATGTGTTTTGTCGGAAGACGATGGGATTCCCCTTCACAGTGTGTGTGTGGTTAGAGCTGACAAAAAAGTCCCCCACCGACAAGTTAAGTAGCGAAAGCATATCAGCATAAAAAATAATCAACTTTGTTGTGTGTATGTCGTCGTCGTGCCCCACTGCTGCTGCTGCTGTCACGAGAAAACATTAGCTAAAAGCGCAATTGAGCAAACGGCATTTATTGTCTCGCCAGGAGAGCGTTCTGTGTATGATTACCCTTTCAGGATGTGTTCTCAGGGCTTACCACCTTCCTGTTAGCACCACTGGAAGACATTTTTGGGAGCTTTTTTTGTTTTGGTTTTGTGCCACACACGATCGTTTGTTGGTGGGATGATCCCAGAAAAGGATCCAAGAACACTTGAAGACACAGTGATGTGTGTGCTGTAGGTAATGATCTCTTTTTTGTTGGGGTTTTTCCTAACTGGGGTATCTGTTTCTGGCTCACCCTGCATCGTTGACAGCAATAACGGTGTTAAGTATTTCTCCCACGGCTTCTTTTCGAACATGTCCACCGGTTGAGATATCCTTTTTAAAGGGCGGGCCGGCCGGAATGTGTCCCAATGTATTACAGCGGGCCACATTGTGCCACGGTTTGAGTTTGATGTTAATTTCCGCGTCCTGAGCTTTCCAGAGCACACGGGGGCTGGGTTAGAGTGTAAGATAAAACAGCCCGCAAACGCTGGGGCTTGACGAAACGAGGAAGATAATGACTTTCGTTTACACTTTCTTTTTCCTTTTTTTGGGGGGTTTTCGGTGTGTTTGAATAGGTCAATAAGGGATAGGACAGAGACACGGTGTGCTGATGAACAAAAGGGGGAAAATTGGGAGCTTATGGTAGAAAAGGGTTCCGGGTTTTCGGGGTGGATCCCAATTAAATGGAATGAAAATGTCACCGAGAAGTTTTGCTTTTTTTCTTCGCCTTCTCCTGAATCTTCCTCATTCCCCTAACGTGTGGTTGCGTTTTGTTTTTAGCACGAGAAGAAACTTTTTCTCTTCCCGAAATGTCCTTTCCCATTATTTCCATGGGCTTTTTTCATGTGGTAGTATTTTTTCACCTCCTTAGTGGTCCTCATAAAACCGTGTTTTTTATACTATTTTAAGTATGGTAAAGAACGATCTTTATCATGCGTGTGCGCGTGGCTGGTGTGACGGGCATCTTCCCGCTAGATGCGGGAAAACAGAGTTTGTTTGCGGAAACGGAATGAAAGGATAATACAAACCCTTTTTGCCGATGACATCCCCGTTCCGATTGCAACCACCCTCTCGAGTCTCAAATTCGGTCAATTTTTTCCATCTCTTTTTGGCCGTGCAGGGATCTTTGCGTTGGTAAAAGAATGTGGAAAAATTAATAAGCAGGAAAGGAAGAAACAAAAAAGGACAATCTAAGCTCTCAATGTCAGCGGGTAAACTTTGGCATCAACAACAACAACAAGAACAAAAGGCCGAGAGGACAGGCCATGGTTTATGATGTTTCGTTACGCTGCTGCTGCTACGGCGGAAAAGTTGATGATAAATTTGCATTTTCGCCAGTGAGTTAGTTACTACCGGGTTTCACCCAGCTTTGCTCGATACCCTAACCTCCAACCACTGCTTCTTGGGTGTGTTTGTGTATTTTTTGCGCTTGTAACGACCCTTCGGACGACGGGAGTAATTATTCACGAATCTTTCTTTAGTCCAGTTGCTGGGTGGCCTGCCGCTGTTTGTTAAGAAGGTGGATTATTGAGTATGGCAATTGGAAATTAAATTGGCACCAGCTACTAACGACGGTTGCACAGAGAGAAAGAGAGAGAGAGAGAGAGAGAGAGGGAGTGGTAGCACCGTGGACCGAGCGAACAAGAAAACTGTAAAATGTTGTACAGCATAATTGGGTGTAGATTTCCCAGCGGTCGTTTGAGCACAGTGCCAGTAATTTGTTACTGTGCGATATTTTATTACTGCTTCGTCCGTGATTGTGTGATTGTGCGTTCGGGAGAGGATCGTAGGAAACGCTGGACAATGGACAATGAGGGTATGGTATGAGATGCATTAAAATATGATACAACATCCAGGAAGATCAACCGAGATGGTAAGATTGGTAGGAGTTTATTAAATTTTGGTAATTAGAATATGTAATTGATAAAATGTTATTGGAAATAAGAAGAACCAACGAGAGAACAGTATAACTTGCAACAATCAGTCAATCGATAGAGTAACTCTCTTCAAAAGGAAATAACAATAAGGAGTAAACTATATAAATAGTTGGTAGAAGATTAATAAATGTTAAAGAAATGAAACTCCAATGTTGCTACTACATGTAAAACAATCCTTAGAACTTGATAAACACTCAAAGATAATAAAACATTGGAGAAAAGGTTGAAACAAATGAGGGAAAATGAGAAAAAGTATATAAGCATATAATAGGCATTTAAAAAGCAAGGAAACAAATATAAGTAAAAAGATAAATAAAATGGTAACAATAGAAACTCGCTACAAGATAAAAAAATATAAGTTTATAGCAATGATTATTTTTCAACAAAAAAAAACATGGGTACGATGTAGCTTTTTTCAATGAAACATCCACTAGGTAGTAGGCCAATAAAGACTCTACTTCCTGTCGGTGTCGTTGAGTGATGATGAGGAGGGAAAGCCTCGTCAAGTGCACTACACACTCACATACACACACTCACGCACTACACACTTCAGGCTTCAGCTTTTCAAACTTGCAATTTCGAGAGACTCGTCTGACCAGTCGCGAGACCCCTCACTCCAAACCCATCTTGGCTTACTTTTTGCCAGTTAGATCATCATGTTCGCACCGGGGCACAGTTTTATTTTTGCTTCCTTCGCCTCGTTACCAGGAAGTCTCGTTAAACACCTCCCTTCCCCCCGTCGTAAGTTACACGCACTTGCGGTTGATTTCACGCATCCAGTTTCTCTTACACTGGGAAGCTAGCTGGGCCGTGTGTGAGTGTGTGTTTCGGTCGGTTGAAAATCGAAATTGGTTCACTGCGTCGATCGCGTGCGTGGCGTTGTCGCTACTACACTTACTCCAGAGTTACTACTTCTTTTACCATTTTTTCCACCACCACCCTCCACAATCAAGTGATGGAAGCAAATCGAATTTAGTTAAAAAGAAAAAACAAAAATCAGGCAGCAGTTTCATTTTCGTTCGGTTTATTACATTTTATTGCTCCTTGTGTATGTTGTTTGTTCGTTTCGCTTTTCTCGCAACCGGTGAAATTGTGCGCAACAGGGGGTTAGATGGGTAACACAGTAGCTGCAAAACAAATCCTTTCTTTTGACGAAGGCAAACTAAATCCTCACCCTTCCCGGCGATCGACGGCCGGGTCGTCATTTTCCATCGGTTTCGTCATCTTTTTAGCAAACAGTTTCCATGCCCCCTAACGCGTTACTGCCAGTAAGAAAGAGAGGGAAGACCTACTACCGTCTTAAATATGGGTTGTTCGCTACTTTTGGATAATTTGTTGTGCGCGTTCGCTTTTTTTTCTTTCTTCTTCAGTTGTAAATTCCATTCCAGCAGCTCGCTCACGCCGCTTGCCTTTCCTGCTCGCTGTAGTGAGGAGGTAGTAAAAGTGAAAATGGTGTCTTTAGGCTGCGCGCCGTCCGACTGTCTTCAACCGTGTGTGTGTGTATTGCACAATAGGCAGGAAGTAAAAGCGTGTGTGCGTGCAGTAAGACAATAGGAGGAAGTGGTGGAGCTTTTCCGTGCGCCATCAGCAGCCGTCTTTGCTTAGTGTGTGGGTCTATTTATTTGCAGGTTGTGTATGTGTCTTGTTGTTCGGTTTGCGCTTGTCTATTGCATTTTATTTCTTTTTGGGTGATTTTTTTTAAAGACGTTTTGTACTGTATCAACCTTTTTTACTTGCCAAGGGCTGTTGAGAGTTTTACTTCCGGTTTTGCGGCATTGAGGAAGCTGTGGGTTATGCATTTTTCAGGGGTTTGAACTAGTGATGGGTAAAGTTGGCAAACACCCGGAGTCGACTCCGATCCGACTCCGTTAAATTCGGAATCGACTCCGGAGGTAGATCCGCGCTGCAATATCCGGAGTCGTTTGGAATCGTCCGAAATGGCCTGGAGTCGTCCGGAGTCTCCGGGAGTCCCCCGGAGTCGTCCGGAGTCGTTCGGAGTCGAAATGTCTGATCACAAGCACATTAAACCACACGTTTCCTGTTGACTCCGACCAACTCCATTTCCGAACGACTCCGGACGACTCCGGACGACTTCGGATAACTCCGACTCCGGACGACTCAGAACGACTCCGAACGATTCCGAACGATTCCGGACGACTCCGGACGACTCCGAACGACTCCGGACGACTCCCGACGACTCCGACTCCGGGCGGATCTAGTGGTTCCATTTTACCGGAGTCGGAATCGGACTAACAATAGTCGAAGTCGGAACGGAGTCGTGGGTGCGCTCCATACAGCACATTACTAGTTTGAACCCCTTCTACCAGCGCTTTTCGTCCATTGCCAACGCTTTGTTTTTCTTTAATTTTAAGCCCAAAATCGGAACGAGATAGATTTCTTTTTTACGGGGTGTTTTCTCAACAACAATCGCTTGTGTTCGTCTCCCGGGGTCGTTCTATTGTGTGTGTTTTTGTGGTAAAAAGAGGAGTGGAAGCTTTTCTCATTTATTTTCCTTCGGTTTGATAAATATTTTTCCGATTTGTATTCCATTTTTGTTTTTTTTTATTATTTTGGTTCGAGTTTTTCCTTCCGACTGCGAACGTTTTGATATGGCGGTCGTGTTCAAAAATTGTTATTTTATCCATCCGCTATGCTTTGTAGAGAAAGCAACGAACTACTAAAAAGTGAACAGAAACAAGTTTGAATGATGATTGCATTGTTTGTATTGCCTTTTTAGTTCAATGTTTCTGTCTGTATTTTGATGCTTATTTCATCTCTATCTTTGGACCTTTTTTCCTATTCCGATGCCCAACCACCGAGCATGAAGAGTCTTTCGGATGTTCCCATGACGTAACCGAAGTATATGGGGCCATTTCAAAAAAAAAAACGTGGGCGGACAGCTGGAATATAGTTTTAAAAACTATTGTTTCTGTCATCGCCCCCATTGGTTGTAATCTTCCTTACCATCTCCCCACTAGGGTAAATGTCATAAAAATTGTCAACTTGAAGAAATGTAACGAAAAGGTCCCACCTCCCTTCTGCTTGCGGCGCTCGTTGTAAAACCGATTACGAGAGAATCGGTGCGGCGGGGGGGGAGGGTTTTTTATGCCAGTTTTCTTTCGTGTCTGCACCAGACACTCCCGAGGGCCCGATGTAAGCGAGCGCGGTTGTTGTTTGGGAAAAACTACAGCACAAACAAAGCAGCAACAACACAACCACCTTGTTTGAAAGGGAGGGCACAAAAAAACACTTACACAACCACCTGGCGGATTGCGCGGTGGGGCTTTTCACCCCTTTCTCCAATCGTTATATGAACTTCCAAATTGCTACTGCTGGCTATTGCATGCACCCATACACACTTCTAGCGAAATATATTATTTTGTACGCTTTTTTTTTGGTTGTTGGGGGGTACGCCTTGCGGTGAAAAGAAAAGTGCTTTCATTGTGCCAGCTATATCAACCGGTACACCTCGATGCGATTTTCCACCAAGGGGTTTTTGCTGGATCCCAGATGCGGAAGAGAAGTATGCCGCGCGTGAGCAGTAGGAGGGGAAGACGTCCTTGTTTCGGACGGACAGACTGAGCAAACGGAGAAGCTAACGAAAGGAAAGGGATGCCTGTGTTAGGGTACAGGCAGCGAAAGGGTTTCTTGGCTGCGTGGTTGGCGCGTATGAGTGTGTGTGTGTTATGCTGTGGGCACTAATTAGTGTTTCCATCACCACCGACAAACGACGACGACGACGGCGATGACGACTACGTGGCTGGCACGTAATCAGGCCATTACCGGTTTCTGAAGCGGATGCACCACACACTTACCCTACCCACACGGTGCATAGTGGTCGCACGATCAGTCGCTCCCTCTCGCTCTCTCTCTCTCTCTCACTCGCATTGTGGCTGTATTTTCTGCAGCTGCAGCTGTGTGCTGTCAGTGTACATTACACCTGCACCGTTTTATGCGCAAGGAATCTCCGCAATATGGTGGCTGAGAGGTGTTGGGAGTGCACAGTGAAGCGCACGAGAAGAAGGGCGGTTTTGTAACAAAACTCGAGAGGAGTCATAGAAAATGCCAAAGGGAGGAGGAAGAGCGCGGGTCGGTTGGTTGGTGTGGAGATACGCGCGTGTGCACGAGATGGATTACTAACAGGTTGCTGCTGCAGTGCTGCAGAGTTACTAAAGGTGTAATGCACTTCTAATAGCCTGTGTGCGGTTGGTTTACGGCGAATCTTGGCGTTTTTCTTGTTTTATGGCGCTTTAGTGGCGTTTCTCACATGATATGTTTAGAAGCCATTTAGTCGGGACGGGAAGGGCTTTAAAAACATACAACTTTACTCTTTCTTTTTAAATTGTAGTACATAGTTGCGTGAGGGCTAAACGATTGTCTAGGTTTATCCATTTTTTCTCTACTGCTCTCGTAATTTGTTTCGCTTCTTAAAAGTTCATCTAAAAGAAACGATTGCACAATGCGGTTTCCCTTTTTTGTCCACCATGAACGACACTCGCTGTGAATGCTAGAGCACCAGCATTAACTCCAACGTAAAGATACGGAAAACCGCATCATCTTTGCTTGCAGTGCCCCCGCTATCACTGCTGTGGTTTGGTGATGGTTTTCACTCTCTTAGCGGAGTGAGACTTGTACACTTTTGCGTCGATGTGGCATTTCAAGCCGTTTGCTGTGATGATGGTAGTGTACGATGCGATGTGGCCGATGAGGCGATCATGTTGATGACTGGGAATGTCACGAGTTTGCTGCTTGCGTGGGAGCAATATCTCGGGCTGCTCGGTCTTGCTATGCTTCATCTTGAAAAACATAAGGAAGTCGTAAAAAATGCTTTTTCTGTGTTTTGATCAGTGTGATTCCTCAGAGTATTTTCGGTGTATTAGCTGTCCGATGAAGCCATCGCGGTTTGAAGTTAATCCTTCCAACTTGAAGCAATGCATAGGGAAATCTCAATTTAACTTTTGTGTAACATCTGGCGTGTTACATCGCAGGATTTATTTTAAAAGAGACGCAAGCCTCACAAACGGTCAAACTTAGCTTCATTCTGGTCAGTTTTCGTCAGATCGTAAACTGTTCGAATAAAAGCGCATTTAGCACAACCCATGTCAACGTTGAATCTTGCTGCCGGGGATGTATCGACGGACTGACACACGCCAGCCCGTGGTTCAATTCTAATGTAAGCCGTTGTTAGAATTTAGAGACAACTGTATTGTCACTTGGCATACGACATGATCCTATCCAACAGAGGCGCTTGTTCGTTTATATACTTATATTAAAATTTGTTTCAAGTTCTAATTTGATTAAAAACGTCAAACTTTTCTAACAAAGAATATGAGATTCACACACATTGAGGTACATACTGCGCCAATCTGTTGCACCCTTGGCACTGCAAATGTTGTGTGGTGCTCCTTTAATGATGTCTCGTTTAGGAATAGAAATATGAAGGATCACCGAACTCTGAAGTGCCGAAGACACGACACTCTCCAATCCATACAGAAGAAGAAGACTCCGTGCGCATCTCTGGGGTGCTAATTTGACGATACGGTCACGTTTGCACGTTTCTCCGTATCAGCATCATATCCTCCCCTCCCATATCCATTTTGCATCCTCAGGTTCTCGCTCGGCACTCACCATCCTCCTAAGCAAGGGGAGAAAAACTCGTCGACTCTCTTGGTGATGATGGTGTGTGTGTATGTACCCCATCATGTTTTGATTGGATGGCACATAATTAGAGCGTATCATGATGGTCTTTGGATGGTCTCCATTGCCCCCAACCCACCTTATTCTCCTTCTTTTCGATGCAGATCAGGGGATGAGGTTGTGCATTTTGTGGCTTTTTTAGAACGTTACCGGAATGTGAACGAGCGAACCTGTGATTTGCAATTGAGCCGTTTGCATCTACGATATTTCACGTATCTTGAAGTATACTGTTTGTTCAGTTAAGATGAGAGAGACAGTTGGCAGTTGTTAGAGGAGCATTTACTGTAGATTTCGTCAATTTCGTACCTTTGGGGAAAACCTTCCAATTCTAACTGGAAATTATTCCTTCTCCGAGGGGACTGCCCACTGACCACTTTTCCCGCAAACAAAGGCTACTTTATGACCATCAATTTCGCTGCGTCCCTAATGTCCTGCCCGGGAACACATTACGCATCAGAGAAAGTGTAATACTCTGTTCGTAGTTTAGTGGGTCGTTTT